>NC_081172.1:23341684-23651876 GCF_012432095.1 Onychostoma macrolepis
AATGCCAAGAACTCAAGTTGCTACTCTTACATAAAATATTTCAGAATTCATGAGCATAAACTTTTCATGTTTGGTATCAATCTTACAGTCTCTGTGCGATTGGAAATGTGATCCCAGTCCCATATCAATAGAACAGACCAAAAATAAAGATCTCAAACCTGAGAGAAATTCTGTTCCTCTTATATGGGTTGTGCCCCTGATAAGGTCTTTTGTTATTCTTACACCCCAGGTGTCCTCAGGTCATTACATGTCCCAGCAAAAGGTCCTATGAAACTTTTATTATGTTATTGTTTTATTCTGATTTGAGTATTTAAAGAGGATTGGCGAAACATTCAGGGAAGCTCTGTAATCAGAACTTCCCACACGATTGCTTTATGTCTCTCTATCTGCCAGGTATGCTGACTCTTTGAATTTATTTTATTTTAATATTCTAGGTTTTGTGTTTCATATTGGTCAGTTGTGTAACTAAATTTTAATGTATTTCCTGTAATTGATGTATTCTCTTTTGGACTAATTGAATTTATTCTTTATTGTTTTATATTACTTGATTATGCCTGGCAAAAATAAAATACTAATTTTGATTTATTCTGGACTTTCTAGGAATCATTTCTTCAAGTAGATTAATGTGTAGGGTATTTCAAGAATCTGTGTTCAGGACAGATCATACCAAAGCACTAATGGATGAACCATGGGGAGCTCCATGAAGGAGACTTTGGATTTCTGACTGTCACTGACTTAACACGGTGTAGCTCTCGTGGTTATAGGAGAAAATACACTTTTGGTTATGAGTATGCAGGCGCAGCTCACTTAAAAGTATTATAGCCACTCTGCACCCTCTGAGTAAGCTCAGAACTGACGAGTTTGTGTCTGTGGATTCATAATCGGCCGAAATGTAATTCCTGTGCGATACCTGGTCCCTAATGAAAGAATAATTGAAAGTATGGGATTTCCAGAATATTCAAATATCTAAATTATTACACAATCGATCACTGTGGCCAATTTTAAATTAAGGAACACAAATTAAAGATTAAAGAATCGTCAACAATTGGAGTCAGATTAAATTGTTTATGGAGTCAGATTTTGATTGGAAATCAGAAATTTTAACGATTTAAGATAATTTATTGCAGAAGTGCCGTATAAGACATACACGCAGACAACCTTCAACCAGGCCGCTGGACTCCGCATTTTGGACCGGCGGGTGGAGCCTTACACAGGCCACAATCAACAACCTGATCAACTCTATGTGAAGGAGATGTGTTGCACTGCGTGAGGCAAATGGTGACTGGTTTTCAGACCCCCCCCGGACCCCCCAATACAGTAAAACTGCGCATTTTAGAGTGGCCTTTTATTGTGGCCAGCCTAAGGCACACCTGTGCAATAATCATGCTGTCTAATCAGCATCTTGATATGCCACACCTGTGAGGTGGATGGATTATCTCGGCAAAGGAGAAGTGCTCACTAACACAGATTTGTGAACAATATTTAAGAGAAATAAGCCTTTTGTGTACATAGAAAAAGTATTAGATCTTTGAGTTCAGCTCATGAAAAATGGGGGCAAAAACAAAAGTGTTGCGTTTATAATTTTGTTCAGTGTATATGCAATATCTAATTATTATATTAATATTTAGCTTATACTGGAAAGGTTTCCGTGACCTCTTGCGAGATCTCGGCAAAAAGTCTCACAATTTATTCCAGAACACGATGCATGACAGGATACACTAAGCCTCGAATAGTGCTCCAGAGCGGTATTTGAGATATTGTGGATTTAGTGTGCATTAAGGGCACTATGCTTTAGCTCTCAAGTGGCCAAGACTGCAAGTGTAGGTATTTAGACAAGTGGGAGAATCAGCGTTTGTGAGTGGGGTGGCCAACCCTAGCTCCGCCCCTGCGTTAATTGCGTTAAATATTTTTAACGCGTTAAACTGAGAAAATGAATCACCTGCGTTAACGCGCTAATTTTGACAGCACTAATATATATACAGTACAGTGTTTCCCATACATTGATTTATTTGTGGCGGCCCGCCACAATATCAAAACTGGCCGCCACAAATAGATTTTCCAAAAGGCTTTGACTTCGTTGAATAAACATAAGCACTGCATGTTTCAAAATCGAAACCGAGTGCGGGTGTTTTTATATAACTGTATTTCTTAAGGAAACCGACTGTCTTCAGAATATTTTTGATGTTTTTAAATTTTTGACTTTTACATATATACATATACACAGAGGTGGGTAGTAACGAGTTACATTTACTTCGTTACATTTACTTGAGTAAATTTTTTGGGTAACTAATACTTTTAGAGTACATTTAAAAATGGGTACATTTACTCTTACTCAAGTACATTTTTAGTGGAAAAACGGTACTTTTACTTCGTTACTGTGGGCGACGCTCCTCTCGTTACTTTATCTTAATGCATACAAGTTAAAAATCCTTCAATTTATTCCAAGCGCGCCGTCTACTTTTTTTTCTGGGCAATGAGCGATGCCCGTTCGCGAATGATTCAATTTTTTTGAGTCAATTCTGTTCGAAGGCTTGATCAAACCAGTTGGCAGACCAGTGAATCGGTTCGCGAATCAGTTTGAATGATTAGTTCAGTTCCCTGCCGCACGCGCTGAGTCGTCTGAAGCGGTTCTCACTCAGAGTTGTAACATCAAGAGCGTTGAAGACGTGGCTTTGGATCAACAGTCAGTTGAAAGCGAATCTGCAAAGGCTATGGTTTGCTAGCTACGAAGATCTTTATTAGATGAACACCGCGTGTGCTGTCGGTTCCACAGGTATAGATTCGATTACAGTACACGATACCATGACATTACCAGTTTGTTGTACATGTACCTTACACATTAAATACATTGTATAATTTATTCATTAAATAAGCTCTCACAGAGTATGAAATAAACACCCGCCAAACCCGCGTTAGTTCCAGGAGGAATGCCTTGCCCAGACACAATTAATATTGATATTTTCACAATATTTACACTTGCAGAAATAAAGGCTACATTTGTTTACATTTTGCAGAACAGACGGAAGAAGATCCGTCAATGTGCATATATTTCGTTATGTTCAGATGTTCTGTAGCGGTCATGTAAGGAGTTTTCACTCTTCTCTGAGGTTATATACATCTATAATACAATTAAACTTTAAAATATCATTTAATTTAACTCAGTGATGCAAATCAGAATTTGTATCAGCTATTACTTCAGTTTTCAGAGTCATATGATCCTTCAGAAATCATTCAAATATATTGATTTATTACCAGTGTTGTTGAAAAAAAAAAAAAAAAAAAACAGCATATGCTGGTTAGGTATGTTTTGAGGCTGGGATGCTGGTTTATGCTGGTCTATATATCTAAATAAAATCAGTAGTATATAGTATAATCAGTATATGATCCAAAGTAACTAGTAACTAGTAGTTTTTTTATCCAATACTTTTTTACTCTTACTCAAGTAACTAGTAACTCAGACTATTACTTTTACTTTTACTTGAGTAAATATTTCTTCAAGTACTTTTACTTTTACTTGAGTACAGTTTTTGGGTACTCTACCCACCTCTGCATATACAAACTTACATTTACATTTAGTCATTTAGCAGACGCTTTTATCCAAAGTGACTTACAAATGAGGACAATAGAAGCAATCAAAACTAACAAAAGAGCAACAATATGTAAGTGCAAATTACAAGTCTTGGTTAGCCTAACGTAGTACACATAGTAAGGTATTTAAATTTTTTTATTAAATGTAGTAATATATATATATATATATATATATACACACACACACACACACACACACACACACACGATAGAATAGAATATATACTATTTTGTATATAAAATATTATTTTTCAAATAGCATTTAAAATAAAATCCTGCCTCTATTTACATGCCTACAGTGTTTCCAGGGACAAATAATTTAGTTTGAGATGAAAAGGATGAGGTCTACTCTATAGTCCTTCAACTAGAGAACAAAAACATGTTTCAAACTGACTCTCTGTAAAACACAGGACACCCTTGTGGCAATGTCAAAACGTTCTGTGATACCAGATCCAGCAACTTCAACACTCATTCTGAAGCCCTCCTGCTTTTTCACTAGGTGCAGAAAGCATTTCCATAAAAGAGACAGGTCTAACCTGCGATCATCCCCTGTGTGACCTCTGCTTTCGGTACATGATGGATTATCCCCAGTGTCTGGACATCCATTTTTCTGCCCAGGAAGTGATCCCCCAGTCTAGGGTGGGTGGCACTAGCTATGGGAAATCTTGTTGGAACAACAGTAGCAATGAAAACAACAATGACAACAATATGGATCATCTTCAAACAGGGATCTCATGGGAAATGGCTGCTTTTGAGGGGGTAGGCAAAGTGAGTTGTATATAGGAGATTTTGGGTTGCAAAATGCTGTGATTATTTTGAGAATTCGTTTTGAAAACAATCATGAATGAGAAATAGAAAATTATCAGTTCTTTGACCCTGTCATATTAGGAGAGCCAGTTTCTCCATTTTCTACAGAGCTAGCAAGCACATTCACTTGAAAGACTTGCATAACATAACATCACAACTTGTTGTAAGATGAACAAGAAGCAATAATGTTCAAACCTGGCGATTTGAAAGTCTGGAGTACTTTTATATACTTGATAATTCTGTTTTGTAATTTTCATATCATTTCATGGAAGAAAAGGAATGATTTGCTCCATTTCAAAATTCTACTACAATTTCATTTATTATTATTATATTATTATTATTACTATTATTATTATTTTAATACTTTAAACTGCCTTATTGTTATGTGATGAGTGGTTTCTTCAATATACTATCAGGTTTTATCATGAAATACAACACATTAACACTTGTTCACTTGTCAGGATATAAATTAAGTCTGCAGGTGTTTCACTCAGATTTCACCCCTGGTACTAATTAAGGTGTGATAATTAGGTTTGTTAAATTCAGCCCTTTAAGCTTAGTCTGTCCCCTTTGGAATATAGCACTCACTGATCACAGACAAAAGCTTATGAGATACAGGTTGACTTTACATAATGGACAAAGATAAAGTCATATTCCTGCCCCATGAGGGAATTTAAGGTTATGATTTATAGCTTTCTCACATATGAAGGAGTTTGTTGCTGCTGTGTAAAGGATCTGTTTTTGAAGTGTGATGGCTCTTAATGTTTGACAGGTTCTGTAGTTTAGCTACTGCTTTAAGCATCACAATTTCCTCAAACTCTGACCTTGACCAACAAAGCTTTCTTCTTGACTGTGTTTTGTATTACCAGTGTACTAAACATACAGAATAATGTTAAATTTTTCTCAGAGGGGCTTGATTTATCTAATACAAACCAAAAACATACACCTTATCTGCTCAGACCTAATAAGTTTTAAGATTACTTTGTTCACACTCATTACTAGTTTATGTGTCAAAAAGAAAGACACAGATTAATGCATGAATACAAAGTAAAACTATATTGTCAGTATACAAGCTATTTTTTTCCTCAGTCACACTTTACTTAAGGTTCAGTTCAAACCATTATGACCTTTGCCTCAGTAAACTCCTAATTTGCTGCTTATTAATAGTTTAATAGTATTAATAGTTAGTAAGGTAGTTAAGTTTAAATATTGGGTAGAATTAGGGATGCAGAATATGGTCATACAGAATATGTGCTTTATAAGTACTTATGAATAGCTAATAATTTAATAATAGGCATGTTAATAAGCAACTAGTTATTATTGAGAATTTGTCCCTGTTCTAAAGTGTTACCTGTTCCTCAAAGTAATGCTGTTGTTTTAGTGATTTTAGTTTTAGTGATTTAGTGAGAATTTCACATCATCATTTGATGAAAAAGGTGATCTTGTTTGAGATGCCAATTTGTAATACAACACACTTATATAAACTACACAAAAACTGAGACTGAATATCCAGCATGCCCAGTGTGACAAAGTTTGGAGTATGGAAGGAAGAGGGCAGGGTTGGCTTACGGAAGCAAAAGTCACACTTTCTGTGCTTTCAAAACAATCCCAGTTCACACAGTTCCTTGGATTTCTCCAGCACTCATCTCTCTCAACTTTTCCCCATTCTCCAGTCGCTCTTTATGCAGTCTCTCCACGCGAATTACTGCAATCAGACACAGGTGTTCATCATTTTGCAATTGATCTACTTAGTCACCGCTCGTCTTCCGACTTTCTCTCCCGCTGCAGACTTTGCCGAACCATGCCCCCCTCACTACATACACCCACCGCCCAAATCAGGCCCGGGAGCCCTCCTGCTTACAGTGCATACTCCCTTCGTCAAGTGCATTCCAAACGACTACATAATGACACGCACGTGATCACTTCCATTTGGAATTTGTCCGAGAACCGAACGGTACCGATACGCGTACCGAGCCATCCCTATTCACCACATCCCCGTGCACGCACTGATGGTATTCCTGGTGGTGTCCCGTGAACGAGTGGATGTATTTTTACACGTATTGCCATCTATCAGTAATGGGCAATTTCCCATAATGGGCAATATTTGCACCCTCATTTTTTTTTTTTTTTTTTTACCTTGTTTTTGACATTTTTATGTCTGCTGTCTTTAATTTTAAATTCTTCAATTTAGTCAGTAAATTAAATTAGACTAATACAATGTTATAGACTATTACCGATTAAATTAAATCAAATCAATATCAACCAAAGTCTTTCCATCTATTCACCTCAGAGGTGGCACATAAGCTGCATCTGAAATTGTATTTAAATTTTACAATTGCATAATGTAATATTTTGAATACAGAAATATGAGAAGAATGAAGAAAAAAAAAAGAAACTATTTTAATACTGTAACCAGTAAGGGTGCAACAGATTGTAGATGATCCGTGATCCATATGGACCAGACCCCACGGTTCAGCACAGATGTGATTCGCGGTTTAACAGTTAAGTTTAACCATCACAGAGTGAAATTTTATCATTTGCATGTGTTTTGTCTTGCCAATTTACCCATTCCAACAATTTTAAACCATTCAAGCAACAGAGAACATGCACATTGTTTTTTAAAGCTGCCGCACACTCCCAAAGCGAGCACATGCAGAGAGAGAGAGGTGCTATTCAGACTGCAAGATTCACACATTGATTCCTCTTTCACTTCTCTTTGAACAGAAGCATACACACAATGTTATGTTAAAATACCCCTTTTGGGATTCTGGTAAACACAGTCGGTTGTGAACCGAAACAGCTGAGAAAGAAACCGGATGTGTGTCAGAATTAGGTATATGCATTTGGTCTTAAAGAGAAAGCAGCCTATGAATACCTGCTTCTGTCTGCTATATTTAACTCTTAAATGCATACCTCGGGTCTTTAGCGACCCAGGACATCATTCTCTACCCTCTCCCTCCTTAATTTTTTTAAAGTTAGACATCAACTTTCTTAGTATTCCTCAATGCATATGTCCCACATAAAACTTTAAAAGCCAGTCAAATATGTATACTGTATAATCGAAAGCAGTTATTTATTTTTGATAATTATTACTTTACTTCAGTTTGGTTTTCAATAACAGCTGTTAGTTTCATTTCATTTTCGTTTTTTATTTCTTTGATATTTCTTTGACATTTTTCTTTCTTGATAAATAAATGCCTTTATTTTCGTTAAATACAGTTCCAAATACAACATATTTTACTGTTTAAATATGTATACAATACGTAATTTAAACTTGCTTAAAGTTTTATGTGGGACAATAGGCTATTGCCATATTGAAATCTAAAATTTGAGCTTTTATACTGTAGCTACCAATCCTTCTAGACCTCAAAATGCGTTTTAAATGTCAGAATCAGAAAGAGCTTTATTGTCAAGTGTGTTTACACACACAAAAACACAAGAAATTTGTCTTGGTGACAGGAGCATCCAGTGGAGAAAGTACAGAGAGAGCACAGTCATGCATATAATTCAGGTAATAGAATGAAATATAAGGTTAATAATAAACAGAATAGACAATGCATTAAAAAACAATAACTATGGTAATAAAAATATAGAGTGGTGGAATATAGCCTGAGGGGAAAAGCTGTTCTTATGCTGTTCAGTGATGATTTATCTTTGTCCGAATGCAAGAACAGAAACAATTTTTTAGTACTGAAGGCCAAAATAGATCTCAATTAGGCTAATTCATGAACATGCATGCTCTTGTTTTCTTCTTTGTAATATGGCAGGAGTGATGCAACCTGAAACTGTAATGCCTGAGCTCAAAAAAGTTTCTCATGCGCAGGCTAAAGTTTCTCGTGCGCACGCAAAAATCTTCTTTTTTTTTCCTCCAATGTCCCTTTAGGGGCTCCGTAGATCTGTGACACAAAATCCGTAATATAATCTGAACCATGGGTTTTGTGATCCGTTGCACCACTAGTAACCAGTGTGCAAGGATGAGGCCAGGGCGAATCCAAATGCTTACACAGGTTTAATAACAAAAAGGCAAAACATAGGAAATGCAGACCAGAGATCCAGGCAATTAGTCCAATAGAGAGCACAAAGGTAAAATCCAAACAATATTTTTTGTATAAAAAAAAAAATAATTAAAAAAACATTGGGCGTATTTGATTATCATATTCGAAGCCGGTGGGTGCGCTCGTGCAGAAAGTCCAAAATGACTCATAATTGATGACATGCCAGGAAATCCCTAATATCGACACAAGGCATCCTGCTATTGATGTAGCTAAGCTTATTAAAAATAATGTGAAGATGATACATGCACGATTGCGACAATGGTACAGTAATATGTGTGTTTTTCAATCTCCAGGTAAAAAAGACGGTTTCAACGGCAACGACATAAACAAATATTACTGCCCATGTGCACTTTTGTGGCACAAACTTAACTTCCAGTAATTTTGGGATGTGCAGTGCTCATGTTTATTCGATGAAGTCAAAGCCTTTTGGAAAATCTATTTGTAGTCAGTTTTGATATTGTGGCAGGTCCTGCCACAAATAAATCAATGTATGGGAAACACTGCATCACACAGCACAACAACCTGAGACCAGCTTCAGTCTACTCATCACCTTAACTTTAACTGCATTTGTAGTTTTAAATATGACTAGTAGTTTTTCCCCAATGTGGTATTAGTTACTAAAAGTAGTTTACTAAAGTATCTCAATATTTCTTCTACCAATGACTTTGTCATAGCTCTAAACATTTTTTTATTTTCCTTCTTTCCTGCATATTTGCTCTGATTAACCTGAATGTGCCAGTGCTGTACAGGTTTTTTTCATAGGTTTGACACACAGCTGGCTGAGCAGGCAAGCCCTGACAGTGCTGCTGGATCTTGTAAGAAATGAACGGCAACACGGATGGAGTGCTACAATTGAGACCCTGGTGTTTCTTTTCGGTCTGACCAGTGGTACGTCATACAGAGTGGTCTCTGGAGTGTTTGATATGCCTCTTTCCACTGTCCACCCTATTGTCTTCCAAGTCGCTGAGGAGGTGGTGGCCATTTGCCACCACGTAATTCACCTCCCGAAGACCCCAGAAGACCTAGAGGTAGTTTGCCATGGGTTTGCATTTTCTCCAAAATTGTCCTAAAACAAGAAAACGGAAACACTTATTAAAAAATAAGTGCAATCTTACCATTAGAAAATATGACACAGCAGGACACGCATACAAAATACTGAAGTTTGGTTAAAACGTGTAGACATATCTTGCATGACAACACTACAAAACAAAGTGAAAGACTATTGCCTTATATACTGGTTGTCTCAAGTTTGTGGGCTTTGCGTAAAAACTCCGGTATGGTTCGCTGCTGATGTGAACACAATTGTACCAAATCGCGGAAGTGAAACGCTATTGATAACGTAAAACGAGGTCGACAGGACAGTTGTCAGCTGCACACGAGTCAATGTAAAGATGAGTGGAAAGGGATTACTTTGGTCATCCGAAGAAATGTTAGCCATATGGAATCAGTGTATCACTCATTCTTTCATTTTTTTAATATATTTTTTTTATATTAAAAGTAGAAAATGTCTCCTTTTTTAGTTTTTTTTCCAAAAAACGAAAAATGAGAATTCAGCTTAAACTTAAATTTTTCGTTCAGGGGTAGAAAAATGAATAAACAGCTTGAATATTCCATTTCTACACGTGAACGGGAATTAAACGCCCCTTTCTGCTGATTGGTCAGCCGAAAATCAAACTGTGCCGTCATCAGTTCTTCTGCAGTATCACGCAGCAGAATAATAGTCCTCCGCTGCTGGCACAGTTTTACGGATTCTTAACGCATTTATTGCAACTAAATTTAATATTTTTCATCAAACAAACAGACTAATGAATAGCTTGACACAACTCATACCAGGGCAGACAGGTAGACAGTCTAGACAGGGATTTCTTCTGTGTAGATATAAATTCTATTCTTTGCATCAGCTAGGCATGGCAGGGTATGATATGATGGCTGTCATAGTGTCATGATCCGGTCCAGGATCATTCACCCATCAACCACTACATGTCACCCTTTCATCATTTGGACACGAGCACTACACAGACTGTTGCATCACACGGACTACATTTCCCATCAGTCACTGCATTACACGATCACCTGATCTCACAGTCACAGCTGCTTCCCATCAGCAATCACACCTGCACCTCATTTACAGACTTGCATAAAATCCACTCATAACACATTATCTGTGTTATCTCTGACGCTGGTAATTGATCATTGTTTTGGTGACCTTGAACTAATAAAAACTGCAAATGGATCCGCTCGCCTTTGACTCCTCATTAGATCAATCTCCTTGCCGTAGACCTAGTAGCTGGTCGACTGGATCTATGGTTAGGCTGGATTGGTGAAAGGCTGACATAGAGACTGGAACTGATACCTCAGTGACGAGGGGACACTGGGCTGCTGGATCCTGGTATGGCGAAGTTTTCTGTAATGAGGAGTCAAAGGCGAGCAGATCCATTTGCAGTTTTTATTAGTTCAAGGTCACCAAAACAATTATCAATCACCAGCGCCAGGGATAACACAGATAATCCAGAGACATAGACGTATTCCAGGCAGAAGTCGGGGCAGGCAGCAATCAGCATAAACAAGGTCGAGAAACAAGAGCAATGGTCAAAGGGGCAGGCGGCAGGGAATCACGAGGAGTACAAACAGTCCAAGATAATAGACGGCAGGAACAAACACAAGGAAAACGCTCGGAAATGTCAGACTGTGCAAAACAAGACTTTGCACCAAACTGAAGGTGTGAGTGGCTTATATGCAAGTCTGTAAATGAGGTGCAGGTGTGATTGCTGGTGGGAAGCAGCTGTGACTGTGAGATCAAGTGATCGTGTAATGCAGTGACTGATGGGAAATGTAGTCCGTGTGATGCAACAGTCTGTGTAGTGCACGTGTCCAAATGATGAAAGGGTGACATCTAGTGGTTGATGGGTGAATGATCCTGGACCAGATCATGACACATAGACTACCCTGCTCTCCAATGTTTGTTTAATTAATGAATGAATGAATTAATTAATTAATTAATTTGTTTCAAAATAAATATTTTAAACTAAGACAAAAAGGAAAGAATAATAAAATGGCTTGTGTGTATATATAGGCCTATAATGTCTAATGCAAGAACAGTCATTCTGACTGACAATCGGAGAACAACAGATATTAAATAGACTAATGTTAGAGTTGTATAATGTAGTCTTGTGTTTTTTTTTTAATTAATTATAATTGATATCTCAAAAGGATATGCACTGCAACGCAAGATTTTCATAAAATATAATAACTTGCCATTTTGTTTTGTTTCTCACTAAACCCACAGTATACCTTCAGAATGCTTGGAATATATGCCACGAGATGCATAGGATTATTTTACGACAGATATGCATCTGCTTAAAAAAAAAAAAAAACTAAAATCACCATTCTCTGCCTTTAAATTGGCAAGTGCAAGCAGGACATTTTTTTGTGTTAATTAAGCAAGTCTAGAACAACATTAAGGCGAGTAGAAACACCTGATTTTGTATGTCTCCACAGGGGTCGGTTCTTGGACCAATTTTGTTCAGTTTATACATTAATGATCTGCCTAGAGTTTGTACAGAGGTCCAGGTTCAGATGTATGAAGATGATACAGCTGTTTATACTTATGCTAAGACAAAAGAACAAGCTGCTATCAAACTTACAAAGTCTCAGATTGTCTATGTCATTCTTCCCTTACTCTTAATGTGAGTAAAACTGTGGGAATGTATTTTTCGATCAAGAAAGTTGATGAGCGTAATCCAGATATTTTAGTTAAAGGAGAGGTAATAAATATTGTTCAGCATTTTAAATATTTGGGTATGATTATAGATTCTAACTTAAATAAAAAAAATAAATAAATAAAATAAAAAAAACATATTAAAAAGGTCTCAAAAAGTACTAGAGCACGCTTGATGATCTTCAGGAAAATTAGGCACCAATTACCTGTGGCAGCTACTAAACTCTTTATGCATAAAATGATCCTCTCTCATTTATCTTACTGTGCTACAAGTTGGTCCCACACAAATATAACTATGTTAAAACCAATATATACTATTTATAAACAAGCTGTGAAAATTTTAGCTAAAAAACCAAGGAGTTATCATCATTGCAATATTATTAAAAATGATAAATTATTGAAATTTGACAATTTTTATTTGTATTTTTTGCTGATGTGTGTTATGTACAAACTATTTCATGATCTTGCACCACCACCTCTTAAACAATGTGTGACGTTCTGTAAGGACAACATCAAGAAGACTAGGTCATCAGTTAGAGTGTTGACTGTTCAACTAAATTTAAGAAAACTGTTTTTTAAAAAATTCAGCTTTTTCAGTTAAAGCAGCAGAAAGATGTAATTTAATACCGGTTTATATTAGAGAGTGTGCAAAATTTAGTATTTTTAAAACTATGCTTAAAGTATGGCTTAAGGAAAATCAAATATGTGATCATTGACTTGATTTTTTATTTATTTAATAGAGTATGATGTGATGTTGTATGTATTGTATTGTTTGTGACTGAATGTTGTCATTTTGTAAGAACAACCTGCCCAGGGACGGCAGATGCAAATTAGCTTTATAGCTAACTCTGGCCCAACATTTTTGTCCCTGTATAAATAAATGAAATAAACTGAGAGATCATGTGACCCTTCGACAGCGATGCACGTGTAGTCCTTCACTCTGCTCACTCTGTCAAATATTATATAATCCTGTCAGCATAGGCGTAAATCCCGGGGGGTTACGGGGGGGACAGGACCCCCCCTATCTGAGGGTTGTCCCCCCCCCAAAAATCATTACAAGCGACTCTGTGTATTAAAAATAATATAATGGACATATACCCAAAATAATTGTGTGAGTAGTGAAACAGAATAAACGCAAAAAAATGTTTTAAGTTCAGAAATGTTTTGATTCCCCCCTCCCTTGCCTTACAGTGGTTTGGTCCACTGCCTGCTTTCCACTTTTACCGATACACACACTCGAGTCCGGTGGGAGAGAGCAAGTTCCTCAGTAACAGTTAGTTATGTTTAATTAACTTAGGCTGTCAAGGCTATTTTATTCTCTTTAAACATCGGGTGAAATGATTCTTTCTCTTTAACACAGATGATGCTGGATTATTAATAAATTAGTCATGACAAAAAAATTATGACATCCGATGTATTTTCTATGAGCGATTATAAGGCTAACAAGCTTAATACCGTAGCTTGTCACCCACTACAAGTAACACGGCGATAAGCCTGTGTGTGAACTGATATTAGGCTAATATTGTAGACCTACCTATGTGTTGGGTTTTGCTCAATATGATGTTAAGTGGTAGATCAGTGGGCTTAATGCGGTTGATTATCTAAAGAAACGTACTAGGTTTCAGACGAAACCTAAAATACTATGGATGACGCAAAATAATAATTATAATATGGCCGCGTGGTGAACCATATGAACCCAACTCATATTTAAACACGGTCCATGCTATGTACACATGCTGTGTACGCATAGCTATCCTTACAAGTGCAATTTTGGCTGTATTATTTGTGTCCCCCCCTAAAGAAAAACATTAAAAGATTCCACCATCTCCAGAGAGGATCTCGACAGTGCTATCGCTAACGGTATCAAGCTAGCACTTAAAGAGCAGCAAAGTACTTTGGATTCGGTTGTGGCCTCGACAGTAAGAGATGCGGTAGACTCTGTACTAACCCCAGCATTGCGTGACCTGCATGCGGACATACAAGCAAATAACAATTCTGTTAAAGAGCTAAGAGCGGAACTTGAGGTTCTAGCTAGTGCGGCGAAGCAGACACGTGACCGGGTCGATTCCGTTCAAGCAGCTGCACGTGAGGATAGGAGGACAGTCACAAACTTAAGAAATCAGCTGGAGCAACTCACTGAGAAGATGACGGACACTGAAGATAGGAGCAGGATAAATAACGTGCGACTGGTGGGGTTGCCGGAGGGGGCGGAGGGCTCAGATGCAGCTGGCTTCCTCAGAGCTAATCTTTCCAAGTTGATCTGTTCACTGAAAGGCCGTGACATCGAGATTGACCAGGCCAATCGCGTGTATGACGGAAGGAAAAACTCAGATTGGCCACGTACTCTCATCTTCCGTGTACTAAGATGGCATGACAGATTGGCGATCCTGAAGGGTGCTCAGCAGGCATATCCGGTGAAATATACGCAGGACAATGTCACGCTACTATTTTTTTCCGATTTTAGTCCAGCCACAACTACCAAGAGAAAGAGCTTTAATCCAGTCTTGAAGAAGATGACAGCACTTGGTCTCCAGCCCTTTCTCACCTATCCGGCAGTAATTAAACTACGGCACAAAGGTGAGCAGATGATGTTCAACTCTCCTCAGAAAGCAAAGGATTTTATCACCTCACTGTCACAGAAGAAGACATATGCTGCAGTCCTACAAAGCAACAGGAAAACAGCGGCCACCATCTCCATCTCTTTAGGCGATTCCAGATGCCCAGGAGAGGATAAAAACAAGGTGGACATGGACACTTGTTAAATCTCTTTTTCTTTTTTCTTTCTCTCTCTCTCTCCTCCTGGGAATTGTTCCTATTTATCTGGCACAACTGTCTCTTTACTAGTAAGACTAACACCCATTTTTTGGAGGGGTCTAATGGAGAGTAGGTTTAATTACAATAATTTTTGACTATTTGGGCCTTTTGGGGACATGTCTTGAGTTGAGGTGGACTGGTCACGTATCATCACCATTTTTTGTTGCTCAATCAGACCTACATTCTCTGTAATGTGCGGTCTGAGTTGTCTCTTGTTTATAGTTATTTGTTGTTCCTATTTCTGTGTTGCTTTTATTTTTTACAACAGACATTCATACTTTTATTTATTTTACCTTATTTCTAAAAGGATTTTTCATCTAGGTGGTTTGGTATCTAGAATGCACACCAGCGTTAACATGTTACTTACAGAATGGGAGTGCTTTTGCTTTTCTTCATTTACTGAATACAATTTTGGGATTATGAATACTCAATGCATACTCTAAATATTTTTATCATTGAATGTGAATGGCCTAAATTCTGCTGTTAAATGTACTCGTGTATTAGAATACTTACACCGTAAATCGATTTTCTGTGCACTGATACAAGAGACACATTTAAAGCAATCTGACGTGGCAGGTTTCCAGAATAAGTATTATAAATTGGCAGCCTTCTCCTGCGCTCTTAATAACATGCTTATCCTAACATGTGCTTATCCTTGTTAACAGGAAGTTACATTTAACAATTGAACATATCGGAAGTGATGAGGAGGGTAGATTTGTTTTTATCCCTTGCAAGATACATAATAATAGGTTAGCACTGGTCTCTATTTACGGTCCGAATGAGACAGACAGTGAATTCTTTACAAATATTTCCAAAACACTACTTGAGCATACTGATTGCCCATTAGTGGTGGGTGGTGATTTTAATGCTGTCGTAAATCCTGCTTTGAATAAATCTCAATCTGATACAACAGTCAATCCATCTTCTAAATTACTGAATAAATTTATCACTGAGCTCAACTTAATCGGTCTTTGGAGAATTCAGAATACTAAATCTAAGGACTTCACTTTTTTTTCTAATATACATAATACTTTCTCTAGGATAGACAACATATTTCTCAGCCCATCTTTAATTTTGTCTAATTCCTCCATCTCTATATTACCAGTTTTATTATCTGATCATTCTGCAGTGCTGTGCAATATTCCTCTTTCTGATATTAAAGCCAAATCCCCTAGATGGCGCTTTAACATATCATTGACAGTAATCAGACCTTCATTACTTCTCTAAAATAATATATAAAGGAATTTCTTGAAATTAATATGCCCTCTAATGTGGATCCTCAAATACTGTAGGAAACAAAGTGTACTATACGAGGATTCTGTATATTTTTCTCTTCTACTCTTGCCAAAGCGAAAACTCACCAGTTTACACAATTAGAAAATAAAATCCAATCATTACAACACCTACAAAAACAACATTTTACTGAGCAACAGGCTACACAGCTGTCTTCTTTAAAAGAAGAATATGATTTACTTTCACACTCAAAGGTGGAATTTATCTTACATTGGACTAGGCAAAAATATTATTTTGAATCAGAGAGACCTAGTCACCTATTGGCCCTTAGGCTGAAAGAATGTGAGTCTAAGGCATATATTAGTGCAATAAAATCATCGAATGGTCAGGTCACCACGAACCCTGCTGCGATTAACAACATATTTAAAGGTTTTTACACAAATCGGTATAAAGGCGAAACATATTTTGATGAACCAATTTGTAAGCAGCATTTAGATCAATTGGAAATGCCTCGGATCTCACAGGTGGATAAAGAATCTTTGGAGGCCCCATTAAGTTTAGAGGAGCTCCACGTCTCTCTAAAAAGCCTTCAAAAGGGCAAATCGCCGGGTCTAGATGGTCTCCACCCTGAATTATATTTGGGATTTGGTAGGGACACTTGTGCTTAATTCATTTTATTTTGCAATTTAACATGGTGTATTTCATAGAGATCAAAATACATCATTGATATCATTACTTCTTAAAAAAGGGAAAGATCCATTAGATTGTTCCAGCTACAGACCGATATCACTTATCCTATGTGATCTAAAAATCTATGCTAAAGTTTTTGCTTCTCGTATGGAGAAGGTAATTCATAGTTTGATCAAGGAGGACCAAACCGGTTTTATCAAGGGGCGCAATGCGTCTGACAATATGCGTCGACTCTTTCATATTCTTGACTTTGCAGACTCTCATCCGAGCCCTTGTGCGGTTTTTTTCACTTGATGCAGAAAAAGCCTTTGACAGGCTAGAGTGGAACTATATGTGGGCAGTTCTGCAATGTTTTGGCTTCGGTGAACATTTCATTTCTATGATTAAGACATTATACCACTCACCTGCAGCATCAGTCTTGACTGGTAATATTATTTCCCCCCTGTTCCCTTTACAGTGAGGAACGAGGCAGGGATGTCCATAATATTGCCAGAGACAATTTTAATAGTATTCTAGCTAAGGTCAAAAATGACATTCAAAGATGGAAGAATCTTAAAGTCTCTCTTCAAGGAAGAATCTCCACAGTTAATGAGCTTTGGATCTAGAAAAGTAGTTTTTAGCTCATTCTGCTGTGCAACTGTCACTATATCAGTAACATACATATGAGCAAGGTGGAAGGTACCCACAGGAAGGGAGATTTCTTTTAAGGACTCATTCTGCATTAAAACGAAGGACCTATTCTCATCCACTCGTGAAGAAGGGAGTACAAATGACTGCACTAACATACCAGCTGGCAAGGCAAGAGAGCTGATATTCTTCAACAAGTAGAATATCTTTGTCTGCAGGGGAGAATTTTTCCACTTTGCAGGTAGCCAAACACTCTTTCCTAGGAGCCATAGTGAGAGGACCAGGGCCTAACCATTTCACTTGTCCTACAGCATCATTGTTCTCTTTCATCTGAGCAGACAGTTGTTTCTGTCGAAGAACCTGATAAAGTATGGGCAGACGTTGTTTCTGGTGTCCCCTTGCAGAGGTTAGCTAAATGTTTGAACAAATTAGCATTTGTTCCAATGATAACAGGAACTCGGTCTGAGTTTTGAAGCTCTGGACACACTAATGCAAGTACTGATAAAGATCCTGATACGCCTAGGTCTTTAGGGAACGCAAGGTCTACCACAACATAGTGTTTGTAGGGGTAGCTTGACTCACTCAGTCCCCAAATTGCCAAGCCATTCACTGGATGGACTGATACCTCTGACAGATATTGGTTGTACCACTTCTCGAAAATAATTGTGACTGGTTAGCCACTACCAAGAAGGGCTTCACAAGGATGACCACAAATCTTGATATCTAGAGTAGATGATGGTCCCACCAATCCCTTGGGAACATTACGTTCTGGTCAAGAAGAATGAATGTTGAGTGCATGATGCAGTATTTTCTCTTGCCATTTCTATATTGCTTTTATGCCAAAAACATTCAACTTACATATTCATGAAATATGCTTTGCTTTTGAGTAAACAAAGCAAATATAGAAGGAAAGTGAGTGCATGACACGGCGTTTACTCTTGTCATTTCTGTATTGCTTTTGTGCCAAAATGTCTAACTTATATATTCATGATATATGCTTAGCATTTGAGTTAGAGAATAAAAAACAAACAAACAAAACACAGAATGAACGTGAGTGCATGACGTTGGATTTACTCTTGACCTTTTTTATACTGATTTTGTGCCAAAAACAACTCACCATTTTACTTACCTTTTTTTTTTTTGTAGTGTTGGAGATGTTAGAGAGGCATCCTGCTTCTCAGATCCATCTGTGCGGGTTTGTAGAGGAAGAGGTTCTAGAGGGGACGAAGCTGACTTTCTTGAAGGAGTAGTTGCATCGCAGGACACGTAAGTATATATTCATGAAATATACTTTGGTTTTTAGTTAGAGAATAAACAAAACAAACAGAATGAATGTGTGCCTGTTACAGGGAAGGCAGCAACAGATCAACCAGTTCTGAGTCTTCAGCCTGTTACAGGAAGGCAGCAACAGATCAACCAGATCTGAGTCTTCGGCCTGTTACAGGGAAGGCAGCAACAGATCAAGCAGATCTGAGTCTCCGGCCTGCAAGGGTGAGACACTAACAGATCAACCAAGGTCTGAGTCTCTAGCCCAAAGAGGCATAAGACACACAGACATCTGTAACAAGGTTAAGCTCCAGTGAGCCAACCTTCACTCCAAGGTACCTTGGCTTGCGTGTTCCAGGCTAAGGACCTTCTGCACCTACTCCAGGGCCACATCTGCGTGTTCCAGATTCTAGGACCCTTTGGTGCTCCAGGAGATAAGCATCCTCCAGCGCTTCGTGTTCAAGGCTGTCGAAACGGATTTCTGCTCCTTTCCCCACTGCATTGTCACCAGCACAACCAGTAGATGAAGTCACCGCCACCGGACTGCTCACTCGACCACAGAGAACGTAACTATCACTTATCCAAACCTCTTCCAGAGACCTTGGCATTGTTGTATATTATCAGTATATGATTTTTCTAATTTACATTAGATATTATATAGCCGATTGCAGTTTATAGCAAATCTTTCATGTATTTGTATGATGCATAATAAGGTTCTTCACCTTATTTCTTTCAGAGTAGCAACAGTTTATCTTTCCAGATAACGTAGCTCTGACATTGCAACACCCAACATAATCACTTGCATTTTATGCATCTTATGCATTTTATTCCTATTTCATTTATGGTGTTCGTTTAGAAAAAAAAGCAGGAAGTGGTACATGACTGTGCTTCACCATTTCATTGACATTGCTGTCACAAACAGCTACTTGCTGCACAAGCAACTGTGTAACAGCAAATAGGAGTAGCTCATGACACACCAGGCCTTCCAAGAACAGTTGACTGCGGAGCTGTGTGGGGCGTCCTTGCAATCTGCACGGGACAGCTACCAGCACTTTCCTGTTGCCATTTCTGGTATAGTTGGCTCAAAAAAAGCCACACAGGGGCACAGGAAATGCAGACTGTGTGGGAAATGCACTCCATTCATGTGTGAGGCATGCCAAGTGCCCCTCTGTGTTATTCTGGACATGAACTGTCGCAAGTCCTATCACAGCTAGGGTTGCCTGTGTATATATAGGGGTGCCGTATGTATATATGTGTATATGTGTATATATAGTGGTTCAGCATGTTCAGGTCTTGTAATGTACAGTTTTTTTTAATTTATAAATTACAATTTATTTTTACGCACATATCTGACATGGTCTCATTCAGTTCAATAAACATTGATCTCAAAAGCAAAATTTTACTGTTTGACTTCACAGCGCACTGTTTATGAAAATGAGTATCTCAAAAAACTAATTTATGTAAACAGTTCAAATAAACTTTGTGTATTTTTAAAGTGTTTTATGCAAGTTTTTTTTTTTACATTGACAAATTTGAAGTTGACATTAGTCTGTATTTAATAAAATATGTAAAAAAAAAAAAAAAAAAAAAAAAAAAAATAAAAATATATATATATATATATATATATATATATATTTGTGTGTGGTTATTGCACTTTTGAGCTATTTATCTAGATACTATGGATTTCTTACATACATAGCCTTCAAATTGTGGATGTACGGATTGTATTGATGTATGGCATATGAAAATACTCAAAGGAATGACATGTAAAAATACTAAGATATGCTCTGGCGGAACTGTTCTATGGCAGGTCTTAAAGGGTTAAAAGCAAACAAAAGAAAATAATTGACTGGAACTTTTCTTAGAAGTACTAATGACCTGACGGGATGTAGGACAGCCAATCACAACGAAAGTCAGGCACAAAGGGTAGCAAGTACAGGAAGTTTGCAGTTCAGCAGAGGGGAAATCCAGCGAAGAATACTCGTGGTCCTGAAGTATCCGAGAGACTGTCCTTTCCCACAGACGAGGAGGTTATCCCTGTCAATGAACATATGGTCATCAAAAGCAACTGTCCGTTTCCTTCAAACCATCAGATAAGCATCCCCAGAAGCGAACGACGATCTGCCATCCAAAATATTGGGTTTGCATTATCTTAATGCAGAGAACTACGATGGATGCTGCTCCCTTCCTAAGCCACGCCCACCCTTGAAGCATAAACTTGGAAATGACTAAACAAAATTAAGATAAGCAGGTATTTAAATGCAAACAATTTAATGTGTACCTGCAAATTTTAATATATTGAGAGCAATATTAATAATATTATTAACCCTTTGTGGTTTATTCTTTTTTTCTATACTATTAAATCTGGGCTACATCAATTATATTTTTTACATGTTCTTGTATATGGATAAACTTTTGGCTGATGCTACAGTCACCTCATATAAAAGCATTGTTAAATACTAAAAATATCTATTATTCAAAACTGACATTACATTGCCATTATAATACGACCAAGAATATCCTAGTGATATTGACACAACAATGCAAACCAAGTTAATATGACAGGAGATGTTACAATTTTAGTTCTTAGTTTAAAAATCCTTTTCACGATATCAGATTTTGGTTGGTTGAGAATTCTCTCTCACAGGGCTACTGGAGCATGGCACTTGATTGAGTGATCAAGATGTTGGCAGGCAGTCAAATACCAATGGGGAAGAACACTTTAAAAATCTATTTACTATTGGTCCTCTTCCAAACTGGCAGTGTTTTCACAGAGGAGGATTTGGAGGCCTTAAACCAAGCAGGCCATAGACAACTGAAAAGTCGCCTATTGCTCTGTATTGAGCTATTGTTAATGCAGTCTACCAAATGTGGCATAATGCACGTTCATTACAAAAAGTTGTTGGCTCCTAGTCCAATCTTTGATGCCACTGTTTCATCTCCCCTAGATTCCTGTCTACCTCTACCATCCTTTCCCAAACAGCAATGGTTGTCATATACTGTACACATATCTGTGGAGCCTATAACACTGTAGAGTGCCCCACTGTCATTTTAGGTTTCAGAAGGATGTTTGTGAGTACCCCCTGTAGGATACTTAGCCCTTTTGCTGAGTGTCTTAGCACAGTACTACCCAACAGTGTATTATAATTTATGTCACTACCTATGGGGAAATATGGACATTACCAATACGGACATCTAAAAATTGTCAATCCAATTGGAAATATAAATTAAATAAATAACAAGTGAAAGTAAATAACATATTTATGAATAATCCCTCATACCACATTGATGATCAAATTACTAAACTGAAAAACAACTTCACACTCAAATTGAATAACATGATGCTTTGATAGTCAGGAATCAAATAATAACATATAGGTTTTTTTTTGTTTAGAAGTAAATTGCATGGCTCCCAATAAGTTAAGAGATATATAAAAAGATCAAGTACAATTCAAATGATTATGTTTTTTCCCCCATAAATTCATACAGTCACATCATTTTTAATTTTTTTTTTTTAAAAGTCATATATTCGAAACAGAACAAGAAATAAATCAGGTGGTGCAAAAATACAATAAACATCATGGCTAGTGGCACTGTGGACACACCCCTGTCTATGAACTCATTACTCTAGCTCAGGCCATCAGGCATTTTGATCAGTGCTGGCTTATTGGTGTAGTTGTTTTCCCTTCACACCAGTTTTTCTATACCAGTTAAGTCCAGTGGTGTAGTCCTACGAAAAAAAGTGGTTTACTATTATCAAAAAAATAAATAAAATAATAAAATAAAATAAAAAAAATCACAAAAGTAAATGTTTTTATGGTTGATAAGTACTTCATAGAAGGGACGGTTTCTCCATTAGGGCGATCGGGCGACGCACCACCTAAGAGTGAAAGGGAGGGAATTTTTTTTTCTTTCACATTCAATCACAACCCATTCTCACACCCAACTCGTCACATATTGAAGCTTGGTCAGGACCACTTGGTGTCGCTTTTTGCAATTTTTCGACTTGCAGGGACCTCCGTTGCTTTAAATAGGAAACCCTTAGCGTCAATGTGCCGACGCGATATTGGGAATTTTATCGTCATAATTAAATTATATATTGGGTAATAACATTGCCATTATTGCATATATGTTGGGGTGTGATTTTTCAATGTAAACAGCAACAACAGTTTTATTTATATTACATTATTTACACATTTATGAGCACATAACCCTACCCAGCCCCTAAACCTACCATTTGTCAATAAAACACAAGATTTAACAGGCAGATACAGCTACTGTCATAACTTATTCAAAAAATATTAATATTCCAAGGCAAAACAATCGATTTGTGAGAGGAATAGACAGGATCGCCGTCTCCGTCCGCCGTAAAGCTCATCCTGTACGCTGCAGTCTGTGCGTGAATTCAAAAAATGCCGCCAGAAGAAGCCTTACGTCAGCCTTGGTTGTAAAATGCTATTGGCTCTTGTGTGTCTCGTGACCAATTGCATCATGCTGCGGGATGAGAGTATGTTTTCGAATGAGATGTGAGCACGTTAACAGAGCGGGATCATTTTCGGCAATTAAAACCTTATGTTTTGCTCTCTTCTTCTCATAAAGACTTCGTATGGCTTCAGAAGACTTGGAATGCAACACGACTTGTTTGTAATGCTTTTATACTGCTTGTTTATGGTCAGTTTTTGCAATAAATATCTGTGACTGCACTTATATTTTCCTGTTACGTGTTTTATATTGTTCAGAAGTGGGTAGGGGTGGGTTAGGTGCTCCAGTGAAAGTATAAATGTATATAAAATTATTAAAATTTTTTACAAATGCATGCAAACCATTAAACTAAGACAAACAACTGAAAACAACGGAGGAGAACGTGTTGTCATTTTCAATAAGCGTCTTGACCTGACGCATAAAGCAAGCAATTGAAAGCAATGGAATTCCTATTTTGTCATATACTGACGCCTAGGGGCACTTTTGGCATCTTCATAGTGACGCGAAAGGCGTTTGACCATGCTTCAGTTTTTGACGCCTTGGAAGTGAGAATGGGTTGTCAATCACAGTGTTACGCTAGCTTTCACTCTTTTATACTGTTAGTTCTGCCTCTGGAAACATAGCCCATTCAGCGTTGAGTCTCGTTCTGTGTAGCACCGGCTCTTTTTGGCCGATTTCTGTCAGACTGAGAATCACCCCAAGTGTTCCCATAGACTTCCATACAAATAATTTTTTTCCAATGAACACCAGGGCACAGGGAATGGCGACGGTGAGAGAGAGAGAGAGAGAGAGAGAGAGAGAGAGGGAGAGTGGTTCCAGAAGGATGAAGGCAGAAGCCTGGCTGACTTAACTGGAATCTTCTGAGGCTGGTGGACGAGACTGATATTACCTGAGCAACTGGATGGACAGAACCGGAAGGGCAGGGAAGCAGGTAGGGCTGGGCAGCGAGGGATGGGAGGGAGGAGGCAGGCAGTAGGGAGTCCAGCAGCCAGAGTCGAAGGGGGAGCTGGGAGCAAATGGGGGAAAGGGAAAAACAAAAACAAAAGCAAAACTAAACTAAAAGGCAGGAGTTCAAAAAACAAGGAACTTGTTTTTTTCTGACAAGGATCACTCAGGCTAGAGCTCCCTCTGCGAGGCAAGCCTGTTCTGTTCTCAAACTGGTGCTCTTCTCCCTGAGAAGACCGCCGAACATGCACGATTGGAGTAGTGCTTTCTTTCCTGCAAGCAAGGTTGGAGCATAGGCTGTCACCCTCCACCTTGGAAGTGTATGTGGCTGCTATCGCAGCACATCACGATGCAGTGGATGGCCGGTCCCTGGGAAATTACTACCTTTGAATGGCATTTGTCTTTCACGCGCTTGCTTGTCAACATTTGCAATGCCATAAGGTTATGACGGGGTTCAGGTTGTGACGCTTGCCATGGACCCCTAATGTCGTCACAGCATAACCGACAGAAAGTAGTGACCAACAGAAAGGGAACGTCTCTGTTACGTACGTAACCCTCGTTTGCTGATGGAGGGAACGGAGACGTTATGTCCCCATGCCACAATCTTGAACCATCGCTGGGTGTCAGGGACGCGTTCTCGGCTCCTCAGTGGAAAACCTGATGAGTGGATGCACCTGTCACCTATTTATACCCGTATGCATGGGGAGTGGCTCGGGTATGCAAAATCCACTAGCCAATATTCACTGGCGTTTTCTCTTAACCCTCCGGGGTCAATGCCGGCGGATACAAGTTTTGTGGCAGATTTTCCTGATAAGGCCGAAAAGAGCTTGAATTACTCTGCCATTTTTGATCGAACAGATAAGAGCAATACACCATTCAAATCTGTAAGGGGTCTACTTTTATTTGTATACACTCATAATAACAACTAAACTTTGTGCTTTTGAAATATAAAGAAAACAAACAGGGTGCATTCTCAGTCTTCACTCTCTCCGCGAACTGCTTTTTGAAACGCGTCACTAAAATGAACTGAAACTCAGCAAATACTTTACACAGAGACATGAGAAATATATCTATAGAAAGCTTGACATGTCTATTCTTAAATGAAGTAAGTTTTACCGAAAACAAATATTCTGTGATAAAGTAATCCGTATGAAACCAACGACAGGTCCAGTTTTTCCCGTCTGATCTCATTATCGCTAATTAGGTCACGCCCAAGTAAACGCCCACATAACCGTAAACAAATCAGCAACGTGTTCATCTCGGATACTTTTTGTTTTTGGAAGAAGATGCTGAGAGGAAAAATCCTTGTATTTACCTCACAAACAGAACGCGCAGCTGGAGCCAGCGGAGGAGATCTTTTATACCGAGTAAGTAATGTTTCTTATTGGCATTAGGTAATGTGCTGTGATGATGTGGATGTTTCCCAAACTGTAACTCCAGACTAAAATGTGTGAAATCGAGTGCACGATGTGAGGATGGTTATATGTTATATACACAATGATATAAAAGTCTAAGAAAGTTTAGACCAATCTTTACTGTGAAATTGCCTACTCTGTTTGCAAATACCTACTCAAACATGTTTATAATGACCTTAACAATAATAATTTAGTTTCTCAGATATAAAATGTAATTTTATATACAAAGCATGTGTGCATCTATGATATAAAATCACGTGGGCATTATTGGTGATTTATTTATTTATTAATTTAGTGTGTGTGTGTGTGTGGGGGTGCATTATTTAATAAGGATGCTTTAAATTGATCAAAAGTGGTGATAAAGAGATTTATAATGTTACAACATATTTCTATTTCAGATAAATGCTGTTCTTCTGAACTTACTATACATCAAAGAAACCTGAAAAAAACAATTATACTCTGTTTTCAACAACAACAACAACAATAATAATAATGTTTTTGAGCAGCAAATCAGAATATTATAATGACTTCTGAAGGATAATGTGACACTGTGAAGACTGGAGTAATGATGCTAAAAATTCAGCTTTGAAATTACATTTTATAATATATTCAAATATAAAACTTATTTTGAATAGCAAAAAATGTGTATATTATAATAAATATAATATACTGTTTTTGCTGTTCTTTGGATGAAATAAATGCATGCTTGGTGAGCTGAAGACACTTTAAAGAAAAAAAAAAACAAACAAAAAAAAAACAACATTACAAATCTTACTGTTTAAAAAATGTGACTGCAGTGTATATATTGTCACCGTGTTTGCTTTGTCTTTGTCCGTTCATTGTGTTGCTCATGTCTGTTTTGTTTTCCTGGGTTCCAGTTTCCTGCCACTGTTTTGCATATTTTGGATACTGCACCCACGATGTCTCGACTCTTCTGTTGTTTATTTGTTTGTTTGTTCCTAATAAACTGTTTAACTGCACTCGCAAGTGAATCTCTAGTTATTTATGTGATATATATATATATATATATATATATATATATATAATTCTAAATAAACTCCAAACAAAAAATATATACATTTATTTTCTCCTCACATTATTTTTCATATAATTTACCTTTATTCTACACCGCTCTGTCCCTTCTCTGACAAACGCCTCGATTACTTCCTGTTTTTATGAAGCCCCTCCCTCAGAAATACGTGATGGGCTCTGATTGGTTAGCTGGCTCAGTGTGTTGTGATTCACTAAACCGCCGAGCGTGCGTCTAAATGTCCCGCCCCTCAGCTCAGCGGCATGTGCTCCGGTTGTGTTGTAAACAATGATTTATAACAATATAGAAATGCCTATATTGCTTACCATTTTGAGCCCAATTGAGACGCAGAGGATATTAGTGAAGAGGATCGCGCAGAACCTGTGCAAGCACGGCTCTTAATGGTATGTTTGTTTGTTTGTTGTCTCATACCTTTAGATACGCTGTTATTATGCTACTGCTTATGTTAGCTTTTAATATACGTTTTTATTCTGATTAAAGTTTTAATACAGTACGGCAACCGCACAGGCGTCCATGTATAATGTACGGTGGCCGAGGGAGCTCAACGCGCTGCAACTTCAGAAAACACATGCAAATAGAAAAAGCACCAGCAAATCAAGAAAACATCTTCTTCAGTTTGACAGCAGCTGGTGCAAATGCTCACAACACAAACAAATAAAGAAACGCGCTGCCAATTCACACAACACAACCAAATAAAGAATTTTCTTTGTTTGGTTGTTTTGTGAGTATTTGCAGTGTGTTTCTTTATTTGGTTGTGTTGTGAGCATTTGCAGCTCGTGTGTTGTCAAATTGATGAAGTTGTTTTCTTAATTTGCAGGCGTTTTTTTCTATTTGCAGTGCGTTTCTTTATTTGGTTGTGTTTTGAGCATTTGCAGCGCTTGTGTTGTCAAATTGATGAAGTTGTTTTCTTAATTTGCAGGTGTTTTTTCTATTTGCAGCGTGTTGAGCTCTCTCGGCCACCGTAATAAAGCTTCTCGTTGCTATGTGAAAATGTATAATTGGAACAGTTTGTTGGAGCTGATCTGACGATTTGAATGAGAGAGAGAGAGAGAGAGAGAGATGCAGAGCAGGGCGATGTGAGGAACAGTATTAAGAACGGCTGTTTTAGAACATTAATTTTGAAACTTGTGAATCCATTAGAATCGTTAGAAGACAGAATCGCGATTCGTATATGAATAGATTTTTACGTGCACCCCTAGTTTTCTCTTCCTCTTCTCTAAAGCAGCACAGCATGGCCTTGCCCCCTTCGTTACATGTTCCCAAGGGCGGGGTTTATGTGGGTCAGTGACGTATCAGACCCGGGAAGTAGTTCGTTGTAGTCCCTTACCAGCCATTTTTGTAGGCATTAAACTTCCAGAATTTTAAAAGACGATATCTCTGTTTGCATTGAACTTTCAGCGCTGCAACTTTGCAGATGTTATTTATGCTCAAACAGCAACATTACACACTAACTAACATTAAAAAAGTGAAATTGCAATAAACCACCCCTTTAATGCATGTTCGGTCTTTTACTTGCGCCTCTGAATTTATCTGGATTCAGTTTCAATTTTAATTTAGCTCCATGCTTGATCTGACACCAATTTCAAGTGATCGTTAAATTTAGGCAATATTCTTAATTAAAAACTTATCACAAATATTGATTGTATATCAGTTTAGATATTTGATTATTCTGAAAATCCCATACTTTCAATTATTCGTTCATTAGAGACCAGGTATCGCATAGGAATTACACTTCGGCAGGTTTTTGTGTAAATCCACGGACACAAATCACACTCGTCCGTTCTGAACTTACTCAGAGGATGCAGAGTGGTTATAACACCTTTACGTGAGCTGCACCTGCATACTCATAACAAAAAGCATATTTTTTCCTATAACCATGAGAGCTACACAGTGTTAAGCCCGTGACAGTCAGAAATCCAAACTCTCCTTCATGGTGCTCCACATGGTTCATCCATTAGTGCTTTGGTGTGATCTGTCCTGAACACAGATTTGCGGAAATAACACTACACATTAATCTACTTGAAAAAATGATTTCAGAAGAGATCAGAATAAGTCAAATATAACAATTTATTATTAGTCAGGTAAAGTTGTATCATGCCAATTACATAATGAAACAATTAGAAGCCAATTTAGAAAGGATAATACAGTTGTGAATCACATTGTAACCGCGTGGCAAGCAATACAAAATCCTTCATCACTTGATTTAAGAGTATAATAATTGAATGGGAAATAGCCAAGTGACCTATGCAGGAGACAAACAAATTTAACAGCCACACATGTAACAGTTATCCTAATTTAACACAAGATACATGGTCTAAAATGCACAGCAAAGCACTCAGATGTTTTAGAGAATAAACTTAACTAGCCTATGTGCACATGTAGTAGCACAAACAACATAGTGTGCTCTATGGGCACAATGTGTTTAACACAATTACATTTTTGAATCATACCTGACAGCAGAGAGACACACAGCAGCGAGAGTTCTGGAGCAGAGCTCCAGAAACCCTCACACACTGCATGGGGTTTTCTGACTACAGAAAATTCCAAAGTAGTGTTTTGTCACCTCCCTTATATACCCAAATAAGAAAAACAAAAAATCTTCAGATCAGTTGTAAAAACATAAAATACCTTTTGGTGTTTTTGGTTCCAGTGCTCCAGGATCGCACCTGAATGAAGATGGATAAACATTCCCGCAGACTCCTAAAGGGGGACACACCCCCTCCTCAGCAGAACACAATTCTACAAAAGTTTTCAATATTTCTCATAATACAAGTGACTACTGTGAAATTGAGACCATTTTACCAAATCACACAGAGACCTTTAAAATGATACCAGATATGAAGGGGAAAAACAACAGGTTCACAAGATACATGATATGTGGTATTTACATATTCTTAATTAACTTTGAGTGAATTCTTTTGGGGAGAAAGATGGACATGCAGAGATGGCAGGGTGAAGAAGGGGGTTGTAAATGATCAAAGAAGATAAGTTTGGTCAGGGTGGTGTTGTCTGTTCTCTTTGGATATATTTTGTTCTCTTTGGAGATCTCTTCTTCAGATTAGTTTTATGGCTTTATTGCATGGCATCTTTGAGTTCCTGAGTTTTGGCTTCATGAGGAGTTAATTTCATAAAGGAAATAATTTCACTCCCTACAACATAATCACATACATAAATGCTGCTCACATTGTATTCAGCACAAACTGGACTACAATAATGTGTTTTTAGATTTTAGCCATTAAAATGTTTATAAGCAATTGAAAAAAGCACAAATGTCAGGGCATGTCAAAACTTCTCCGGGCCCCCAAAACACCCTTAGACCCCAGAGGGTTAATAAAACACAATCTAATAGGTAGAAAATTAAATTTCATTGTTAGTTTCCGGTCGAAGCTATATCCCTTCTAGCCACAACCCTGTTAGGGCTGCTCCAGCGTGCACCAAAGTTTTAATCAAAGTTGTAAGCCAACTGTGAGGTGACATTGCAGATTGTTTTTTCTAGTATGCATGTATGTATGTATATATATATATATATATATATATATATAAAAATATATATAGAGTGCAGCGTTAAGCCTTTGCGGGGCCCCCCCATATACAACCCACCCCCCAACCCCCAGTATAGCCTGTGCCGGTTATATTCAATGAACAAACAGCGTATAAAGATGCGCACATTCTGAAATAAACGCACACTCGTGAAATAAAAATAAACAAACAAAATGTGCAGGTCATAATCCCATATAGGCTTTTTACATAAATTAAACAATATTATCCAGTTATAATCTTACAAATCAGAAACAGCCCAGCAAATTCAATTAATTAAATATCACTAAACACTAAAAGGGCCTCTTCGTGATCTTCTTCAAACAGAATTCCTCAATTAAATCCTCATCTGTCATACAAAAATGTCATGCATGTTACACAAACCACTGGTCTGAGTAAATTTTACCACTATGGAATTGTGACTGCACATAGTAATAATTTAGGAGGCGGATATACTGAGGCATAACATTTGAAAGCACAAATTAATGTTTATGAAACAATGGCACTTAAAAAATTGAACTAAAATTTTATTGCAACCATGTAGCCTATAAATGTATGTAAATTAAACATTGTTTAATGAAAGGGGACATATATAGAGTGTGGTCTGCTTTTGGTGCTTGCATTGGATTTTCAATAATGAGGTCCAAGTTTAATAGCTAATACATTAGAAGTTAAATTTGTAAAAATGTATCATTTTGTTTCTCTATTTAACAACATTCAATTCAGGTAGTTTATATGTTTTGCAGATGGATGTTTTGCTTACGATCAATAATCACATCTCTGCATTTGTCCAAACTGATTTGCTGAAATCCCACTTGCTGTGAAGTGGGAACGACCAGGCGGCAGAGGATTCCGTGTGGTCTTAAAGCCTTCCTGCTATGTTCGCAATTCAAACAATGATTTTGTCGCCTTGGAATTATAAGGTTCTATCTGTTTAGGCATTGGCAAGTGGTTTTGAGATATTGAGCTTCAAAGTTTTTGCATTCCATAAAGCAAAAATTATATGGGGAACAAGTCTATTTCCTACATGAAAAGGACAGAGACCTGTCCTGTTAGAGGAGTCTGACAGTTGTCTTGGCATCTTATCTGATGGTTCTGAACATCTTTTTATGTTCCTCCACTAAGATCCAATCACAGTGGGGCACAGTTAGAGAGGGGCCCTACCATAAACTGGTCCTTGGAATGCCAGTTTGACTGTTCACTACAATAGTTAAATGTAACTTCCTATTGACTACGATAAGCACCCCCTTAGTTTTATTGGGAGCACAAGAGAAGGCCGCTGGTTTGTAATACTTGTTTTGAAAACGTGCCACATCGCGTTATTTTAAATGACACTCTTGTGTCAAGGCACAGGAAATTGATTTACGGTGCAAATATTCTAATATCCGGGTACGCTTAATAGGACAATTTAGGCCATTCACATTCAATGATAAGATACTCAAAACATGCATTGTGTGCTCGCAATCAGTGTTGGGTAAGTTACTTTCAAAAAGTAATTAATTACAGTTACTAATTACATAATCAATATTGTATTTAAATTACTTTACTGATTACTCTGTCTGAAAAGTAACTTAGTTACTCAATAAGTAACTTAATTATTCAAATCGCTAATTAGGCTACATCTTAAAATCCCTATAACGTTAAACCTTAATAGAAATTAAACTGTTTATACTTTCAATTTGAGTCAAACATAGAATAGTTTAGCCTTTTAGATTTAACACAACTTTAATACTTAAACATTTTTATAAAAAAATGTTAACCTTCTTTGGTTAACAAATATAAATACTCTGCAAAATATCTGAATAACAAAAAAGCTTAAAAGTTAAACAATACATTTCAGTTTGGTAAGATGTTCATGAAAAGCCCAACTAGTAAAATCCATACAGGTTTATGTAAAAATAACACGTTAACTAACGTAGGTAGGAATAACTTACAGAAATTATATTATTTTCTTTCATTAAGTTAATTTAGAAAAAACGTTTGGAGTATTTTTGTTCGTTAACTATAAGTTTTATATAATGTATAACGACCAAGCGGCCAGCAGCATACAGTGAGCTGATCATAGCCTATGTTTGATCAATTTAGCCTTCTCAAATCATCTCGACTTGCCTAAAATAAAATCTATAGATATACTAAAACAGTTCAAGCATATAATAATGTTTAAACGTTAAACTGCACTATAATAAGAATGTGTGCTAGCCTAACGTTATATCCAAGTTTGTGCGGAGAGTGGAAGCTAAAGCGCGCTCTGCAGGACATGGAGGCACCAGGGAAATCACTTCCATTTTTTCAGTGGAAACAACTTAAAATAGCCTACACTGTCATTTTTTTTTTCTAATAAAGGTAAGAGTAATACATCATTTGGAACTGTAAAGGGTCTACTTTTATTTGTGTGGACTGACAATATCAACAAAAGGTTGTGCTTTTATTAAACAAAGAAAACAAACATGATGCGTTTTTTGCCGTCTCGTCTTGAACAGGAGCGCTTCACAAAAACGAACCGAAGCTGAGCGAATACATGCCTCACAGACATGATAAATATATCTATAGAAAGCTTTAAATTATCACGTAATGAAAAAAAAATTGAAAACAAAGTTTTATTATAATCTTAATCATAATCAATAAAGATGCATTTCTCTCTAAAGGCGCGTCTAATGAGGAGACGGCGAGTCAGGATCAGCAACTTCATCCTTGAGACACGGACTCAGAAAACATAGTTTATTAAATAATTCAAATATGTCCTTACTATTTCCCGCGGACACATTCATGGTCATGTTTGCTGGGGCTTTGCGGCAAGCTTCAGCCTATTGCGTGCATTTGAACGCAGAACTATTCAGCTGCGCTGAAGTCACTTGCTCTCGCTGCTGCTGCGGGACACTAAACACCGTCGAGGCGCTCTCAGTCGCGGCAGCACGGTCTCGGCTAATACGGGACGGTTGGCAACCCTACTTATATGTATCTGAGTATTTAAGGTTTCTTTGTGAATCAGGGAAATCTGAAAGTGAACGAATCGGCGCGCGGAGGGTTAACGCCGCTGCATTCAATTTTATATTTAGATGGTAAATTTAGATTTCAAATTCAATATTGATTTTAGAACTGTTGAAATTATTTAGTGTATGTAACGCAAGTACTTTATAAGTAACTGTAATTAAATTACCTAAAAATAAACAGTAATCCCTTACTTTACTTTTTCAGTGGATAAGTAATTTAATTACAGTAACGCGTTACTTAGTAACACATTACACCCAACACTGCTTGCAATGCCAAGATTATGTCTAAGTGAAGAGAAACAAAAGCAATGCCATACTGCCAGTGACATGTAAACATTAGTATGTATCCTAGATACCAATCCACCTAGATGCATAGTCCTTTTAAAAGAAAAGCAAAATAAATAAAAAAGTATTGATGTCTGTTGAAGGGCATAGAAAAAAATAAATACAAATAAAACAAAAATAAAACAAATAAAAAGAACAAGGAACGCAAAACAACTGTGTATAAAAACCAAAGCAGACCGCGCACATTACCGAGAGTGTAGGTCTGCATAAACAACAGAAACAAATGTTGATGCATGACCAGTTCACTTCAAGGCAAGACATGTCCCCAAAAGGCCCACTGAGCCAAAAGCACAGTGATGGAACCTGCTCTCCATCAGCCCGAAAAATAAAATAAAATAAATCATTATTATTTGCCAATCAGCAGACGAAAGTACAGGGCAGGGCAAGATTCCAAAAAGAAATTAACAAGTGTCCATGGCCACCTTGTTATTGTCCTATTCAGGGCAGTTAGAATCACCACAGACCTCATCGTTAATTTTCCCTCGATGAGCTGAGAGGATGGAGATGGTAGCTGACGCCTATCCGGCTGATTTGTAGTGCTGCAGAATATGTCTTCATTGACAGTGAATTAAATAAATTCTCCGCCTTTTGAGGAGAGTCGAACATCATCTGCTCACTTTTGTGCAGTAGTTTAATTACCGTCGGATAGGTGAAATAAAGTGCTTTTGCTTTCACATAGAAACACACAGCATCTCCCTAACATGGCTGCATCAACACTACTGCGGTTACTGAAACCACGCCTTTTTTCTTTGCATTTGGCCACCTTGGAAATACGCAAATATTTCCACATAGACATGTGGGGGCGTGTTTGAATGAAACGTTTTAGCCCAGTCTGGATCAGCCTTCTCTTTTAGATAGAATAAATTATTTTGTGGGAGACTTTGAGCTTTGTAACTCTGCAGATCTTACACATGCACAAACAGCTATACAACACACTAAAGAAAAGGAAAACAATAAATCGCATCATATGACCCCTTTAATCTTCCTTAAGTGTAAAGGAGCAACCGCTTCTAAAGTGCTAGAAAAGAGAGAGTGCATAGTTTCGGTTACATCATCAAGTTGTTCTGAGCTATTGGATACGCTGAGGAATTTAGATAAGTCAGGAAGATTATTTACAAAGCAGTCTTTTGTGGTAGAAGTAATGGCCCATGAGGCCTTGCATCAAAAGTGGGAGTGTCTTCCGGTTCGAAGTAAACAAGCAGGACTGTCGGAGTTGGAAACGCATCGTGATTTTGGGCTTGGTGCTACAGGTCCGAGGCTATTAGCCCCGCCCGGCCTACTGAAAGCCTACTGGCTCAAACTTCCACTGGCCCGACAGTGGAAAAGACCCGAAGAACACTTAGCTTCTTTGCTAATTAGCACACAAAATACCATTGGTATACTACTTCCGCCGCCTCACCGGAAGTTTTACCCACGTTCTTTTTTACAGTAGCGCTCCCCGGAAACTTGTGGATATGGTGCCTTGGTGGCCTGTATACAGTAGCCAGTACAAACGTCACAAGGGATTTATCATTAACACTTGTTTCTCTACATCATTACTTCAAACAGTTTCACTTTATTTTGATGGTCCCTTTAACACATTCTGTTGACTATAAGTAAAATTGCCCCTACATTCCTACTAACTCTCATTAGAGTGTTAGTAGTGTATTAGTAGACTGGTAGGGTTAGGGTTAGAATAAGTTGACATGTTGACTCTATACAGTCAACAGAGTGTCTGTTGGGAGACCATCACAATAAAGAGTTAGCAGATATGAAGCAGATAGTCTACTAATATTCTAATGAGAGTTAGTTGACATGTAGTTGCAACATTACTTAGTGTCAACAGAATGTTCAAAAGGGACCATCAAAATAAAGTGTTACCCTTCAAACTTATGCTTGAAACCCGATCTCTGAGAAAAAGCTGATATCACCACTTAGACATCCAGCCATTGAGCGATGACAGTCTGCTATGCATCTCATCACCCTGGTAAGCAGGGAGGGGACCAGAGTAATTACAGTGTCTGACATCATACTTGCAAGTTCACACACCTCTTTAACGTTATTTTTAGTGATATCCGACTGGCGAAGTCGAACATCATTAGTGCTGATGTGAATATCAATCACACTAAATTTACGTTTAGCATTAGCCAGCACTTATAAATTTGCCAACATGCCAGACACTCTGGCTCCTGGTATACATTGGACTATGGTGGCTGCTGTCTCTATTTTTATGTTCCGTACAATAGAATCGCCAATAACTAGAGCACTTTCATCAGGTTTCTCAGTGGGTGCATCACTGAGTGGGGAGAACCTGTTTAATGTTTTGATTGGAACAGAAGAGAAGTGTTTTGACCTGCGACTATGCCGCCTCACAGTCACCCAGTCGCCCTGCTGAAGGGGCTCTGTAACCGGAACAATGTACATGATTCGATGAGCTAGTCGCATCCAAAGCCTTATCTACAGCCCTCACATTCTTACTGTCCTCAATTAAAGTTTGGATGCGTGTCTCTAATCCTGAAATGTTCTCTGTCAGCCTAACTATTTCCCTGCATTTATCACATGTAAATCCCTCGCTACTGACAGAAAGAGATAAACTGTACATGTGGCAAGCAGTGCAGGTGACAATGCAAGGAGAAGCCATTACTCACCGTGATTGTAGAATAATTCCAACTCATCACAGTTGTTTGATGGACTTGTAAAAAATGGAGTGAGAGAGAAAAGTAATAGAGCGAGACCGAGGGAAAAAAAGAAGCAGTATGAAACATGAATGGGGATGCGATTGACCTGCTAACAGGCTAACTGGCTGCTAACGTGCAGCACTAGCAGTTTAGAGTAAAAGATTAAAGGCGAAAGATGTCAGATTAGTTTGGTAGATAAAAGCAGAAATATGGTGAGAGTTACATTAACTTACTGTGGTTTAAACCACTGAAGTATAGAGTATTCGTAAGATAGATTCCAACAGAAAATAAACAAAGCTACATGGAGCTACAAACACAAACCACACAACAGCATGGCATAAAGGAACAGGAAGCGATCTCCAACCAATGTACTGAGTTGTAATCTTTTGGTTGATGCTCAGCATGAATAGTTTTAATGTATAGCAGGATGAGCCTACAGACAAAAACAAACAATTAAATGCCTTTGATTTTTAACCCTCTGGGGTCTGAGGTCATTTTGGGGCCCTTGAGATGTTTTGACATGCCCTGATATTTGTGCTTATTTCAGCTACTTAATTGACCAACATGTCACTCTTGTAGGCTAGAATATTTACTTCGAAATTATGTGAAAATTATTCTGCTTACTCATTCACAGAAAACAATATATTGCTTAAAATTTTTCAAGACATGTTTTGTGATCGAAAGACTATATGGCCTTGAATATTAAGTGAGTCTCACCTGAGGGACAAAGGGCCCTCCCCTAATGGCCTCTAATGGTCCATCAGTGTGACTGTGACTTTGAGGCAGGTAAGAGAGAACGTGAGGAGATTGAAAAGGGTTTTTTAAATTATTTGTATTGTATTTACAACACAGTATAATCAAAACATACATAATGAAAGTCAAAGAGACATTATTGTGCACACCACAGAGATGTGAACAGACTTTGAGTCATTCCTGCAAAAAATTCTGTTCAACAAGTGAAACAAGTAAATCATACCTGATATTTACGTGTGTTATTTAAGTGTTTCTACTTCTTTCCATGGATTCAAGAAGAAAAAAAAACATAATCAGTTGTCAAGGAGCTTGTTTTAACATAGAATATCAGTGTAGTTAACATCTGATGTTGGTACAACGCTCTCAGAGGAAAACAGTTTGAAGAGACATCAAGATTCATCTGTGGTGCTGGTATCTGATTCAATAAAATACAAACAACCAAAAAAACAAAAAAAAAAAACATTTGTGAGCATGTTAATATCAGGAACATCTGATATATATATATATACAGTGAGGAAAATAAGTATTTGAACACCCTGCTATTTTGCAAGTTCTCTCACTTAGAAATTGGAGGGGTCTGAAATTGTCATCGTAGGTGCATGTCCACTGTGAGAGACATAATCTAAAAAAAATCCAGAAATCACAACGTATGATTTTTAACTATTTATTTGTATGATACAGCTGCAAATAAGTATTTGAACACCTGAGAAAATCAATGTTAATATTTGGAACAGTAGCCTTTGTTTGCAATTACAGAGGTCAAACGTTTCCTGTAGTTTTTCACCAGGTTTGCACACACTGCAGGAGGGATTTTGGCCCACTCCTCCACACAGATCTTCTCTAGATCAGTCAGGTTTCTGGCCTGTCGCTGAGAAACACAGAGTTTGAGCTCCCTCCAAAGATTCTCTATTGGGTTTAGGTCTGGAGACTGGCTAGGCCATGCCAGAACCTTGATATGCTTCTTACAGAGCCACTCCTTGGTTATCCTGGCTGTGTGCTTCGGGTCATTGTCATGTTGGAAGACCCAGCCTCGACCCATCTTCAATGCTCTAACTGAGGGAAGGAGGTTGTTCCCCAAAATCTCGCAATACATGGCCCCGGTCATCCTCTCCTTAATACAGTGCAGTCGCCCTGTCCCATGTGCAGAAAAACACCCCCAAAGCATGATGCTACCACCCCCATGCTTCACAGTAGGGATGGTGTTGTTGGGATGGAACTCATCATTCTTCTTCCTCCAAACACGTTTAGTGGAAAAAGTTCTATTTTGGTCTCATCTGACCACATGACTTTCTCCCATAACTCCTCTGGATCATCCAAATGGTCATTGGCAAACTTAAGTCGGGCTGGACATGTGCTGGTTTAAGCAGGGGAACCTTCCGTGCCATGCATGATTTCAAACCATGACGTCTTAGTGTATTACCAACAGTAACCTTGGAAACGGTGGTCCCAGCTCTTTTCAGGTCATTGACCAGCTCCTCCCGTGTAGTTCTGGGCTGATTTCTCACCTTTCTTAGGATCATTGAGACCCCACGAGGTGAGATCTTGCATGGAGCCCCAGTCCGAGGGAGATTGACAGTCATGTTTAGCTTCTTCCATTTTCTAATGATTGCTCCAACAGTGGACCTTTTTCACCAAGCTGCTTGGCAATTTCCCGTAGCCCTTTCCAGCCTTGTGGAGGTGTACAATTTTGTCTCTAGTGTCTTTGGACAGCTCTTTGGTCTTCGCCATGTTAGTAGTTGGATTCTTACTGATTGTATGGGGTGGACAGGTGTCTTTATGCAGCTAACGACCTCAAACAGGTGCATCTAATTTAGGATAATAAATGTAGTGGAGGTGGACATTTTAAAGGCAGACTAACAGGTCTTTGAGGGTCAGAATTCTAGCTGATAGACAGGTGTTCAAATACTTATTTGCAGCTGTATCATACAAATAAATAGTTAAAAAATCATACATTGTGATTTCTGGATTTTTTTTTTTAAATTATGTCTCTCACAGTGGACATGCACCTACGATGACAATTTCAGACCCCTCCATGATTTCTAAGTGTGAGAACTTGCAAAATAGCAGGGTGTTCAAATACTTATTTTCCTCACTGTATATATATATATGTGTGTGTGTGTGTGTGTGTGTGTGTGTGTGTGTGTGTGTGTGTATAGGTTTTGTAGCCATAGACTCACACATGCTTTGTACTATCATAAAAAAACAAAACAACAAAACAAAATAAATCTTATATCTGAGAAACTAATTAATATTGTTTAGCTCGTTATTAAAACCTATTTCTGAACAGAGTATGCTATTAATAATAAACATGGGTTTCACTTTATTTTGATGGTCCCTTTAACACATTCTGTTGACTATAAGTAACATTGCACCTACATTTCTACTAATGCCGAGTTCACACTGCACGATTTTCAAACTCGTCGGATCGCTGTTGTTTTCACACTGCGTGACTATCTGGGGAATAATTCAGTCACTGCTGTGTTCACATTGCACGATGGATCGGCGACAGGGGCTTTCACATTGCACGATTTTACAATAGGAAGAATCGCCGACAACTCTGTCTGATCCGCAAACTACCTTTCACAACAAAACACACGCGAGAAGTGATAAGGAAATAACGCGAGAACCTGCGTGTGTCAGACCGTTGTTCTTAAGCGAGACTGGAAGTATTAAAAAAATATAGCCCGCAAATGGTCTGTGCGCTGATTTCCAGCTACAAAAATAAAAACAGATTATGCAGGAGGGAGATGCAGGGAAAAGGGATTGTGTTCTGCAAAGAGTGGTAAATAATAATTTTGCAGTAACTGTTATGCTGATGTTGCGGCTGGTCAAGCATTTGTGCTTGTTTCTGTATGATATAATTGTACATTAAAATACTGATATGGTCTATAACTCCTCACTGAACTTCCCTCTGCCCTGTATCTTTGTCTCTCATTGGCTGAAGGTCATCGTGATGTAGTTTTCAGTCAGAAATCATTGCACACAGTGTGATTGTGAATCACCGACAGCTCCAGATATTTAGCATGCCAAATATCTCACAGGCGTCGGCGACGTGTCGGCGATTCTCTCAGATCGCGTCTTTGGTAATTCACACTGCGCGATTGTCACTCGCGTGAACGAGCTCCGATTTGCCTCCGATGTAGAGCATTTGTCGGCGATTTATCAAAACCTGTCGGCGAGTGAAAAATCGGGCTAAAATCGTGCAGTGTGAACTCGGCATAACTCTCATTAGAGTGTTAGTAGAGCATTAGTAGATTGGTAGGGTTAGGGTTAGAATAAGTTGACATGTACTTGCAAAGTTACTTATAGTCAGTAGTGTCTGTTGGGAGACCAACACAATAAAGAGTTGTGCATATATGAAGCAGACAGTCTACTAATACTCTAATGAGAGTTTGTTGACATGTAGTTGCAACATTACTTAGTGTCAACAGAATGTTCAAAAGGGACCATCAAAATAAAGTGTTACCTAAACATGTACTAAACATACTTAGACTCGTAGCATTCATCATGTTACAGTGTACACTCATAATACTTTTATTGTTTTATATAGAGCATGAAAACATCATCACGCAGTAAGAAATTTAAATACAATGAATTGCCTATCCTATCATATTCAAAATGTTTTACACGATTTCAAACATTGTAGTCAGGAATTATAGTTTGGGAAAAACCCAACTAAGATTTTGTAGTCATATAGCCTAGTATGAATGATTTTATAGTAGCCTATGATATGATTCTGTAGCCACAGACTCAAGCATGGTTTGTACAATAAAAGGATGTACTTTGTACTATAAAAAAGGATATTTTATATCTGATAAACTAATTATTTTTTAGCACGCTTTTAAAATCTATCTGTGAACAGAGTATTAATAATAAATATGGTCTAAACATTCTTAGATGCGTAGCATTCATCATGTTGTCGTTTGGGAACAACCCAACTAGTAAAAAAGTTTGTCACAATAAAACGTTAACTAATGCAAAAAAGAAACATTACTTACTAGGGGTGTGCAGCGGAGCTATTTTTTGTATCTGTATCTGTATCTGTGACAATCTCAAAATTATTTGTATCTGTATCTGTATTCGGATAGATTCGGAAGTGGGTGTGGCTTAAACTAGAAGTTCGTCAAATTACATGAAAATACCATTTTAAATGCAAATCTGTTCGATTCGTAATTTTCATTTAACAAATATGCCTTGTATAACTAAATAAAGTATTCTTTTTATTAAAATTATAACTTTGTAAATATATTTTATTTAAAACTTTATCAAAAAAGAAAAATAACTTTATTCTTCTTATTTTCCAGTGAAACTTTGTGTACAAAGTTGACAAGAGACAAGCATGCACAATCTTAAATAAGAGCACTAGTACAAAAAAGAAGCTGAAAAAAAAAATAGAAATGAAAATAAAGTGTTCAGAAGCCTACTCATAGCAGAATGACAATAAAGCTCGCTTGAACTTTAAGTAACTTCGATCATGTGTTGCGGGAGTCTGTGATCATTTAGGAGTATTTTATCAACAGAGCGCAACAAATCATTTGGACCCTCCAAAAGCCTTGATCAAACATCGCTTTTCTTTGTCTTGTATAATTAAATGTAATGCCATTCATGAAAAGGGCTAATGTAATGCGTTTTTACAGTTGGATTTCGAAAAGGTTTGAAGTTAGGACCGTTTTTAGGATATTTTTGTTGAGTTGATATAACTCCAGACAAAGTTCTGATTTCTAAGAGAAGCGCATAGACCCCAACGCGATTTGCGCTCATTTCATTCATATAGGCTATAGCTTACACTCATTCACTTTACACATCCAGGCCCATAGCCAGCTATGAATGTTTAATGTTCAAAAATAAAATTTGAAAACATATGAAAAATTATTTAAAATCATGTCGCTGAATAAATTCATGTGGCTGACTTGCAGCAGCTGTAAAAAGCAGGAGTGAAGGAGCTTGACGCAAGTGCAGCCTCCGCTCCGCCATGTTGCCAGATCTTATTATAAGCGTCGCTGGACTTGTTTTAATACTCAATGTAACAGCATTAATAAAGTAATTAGGGCATTAATAAAGTGGGAAGATGAAGGTTGAGGTTAGAGAGAGATTATGTATCCTATTTGCAAAAAAATAAGAATTAAACTTATTTTGGTGCATTTTTCAGGGGATTGGTTGTGTTTGTTTTTTGTAGCAATATCTGGCAACACTGCTTCGCCGGCACTGATAGGCAGCAATCAAAAAAGGAGCGCGCTGATAGTTTATTGCTGAGGAGACCACATTCGTTAGACAAACGCAATGATCACCATGATATTATATGTACGAAACTGTGTCAAACGCTATCAAAGCATTACTAGCCATTATTATTGCACAAATCTTAACAACCGCAGACCTCACTGTAGTGCTGTTCCAGCAAACATGTGATTGTGTCTGCTGAATATTTTTTCTGTTATTCGGATAAATCCATTATTTGTTTTGAAGCCATTATCCGTGCCTTTCAGAATAAGGTATTCGGCTTCGGGCACATCCCTATTACACATCAGATTGATCTCCTCTACTGGATGAAATCGTGTTTTTCTTTCGAGGGAAATCCTGCCTTTACTCATCGAGTCTTCTTCCAGAAACGAACAGTAGCCGCCATGAAGAATCTCCTCACTCTTTGTTTGTGTTGGGCGTTTGCACGTGCGCACGTCCCACGTGGCTATTTGTGACCCTGGACGACAAAACCAGCCTGAAGTGTCAATTTTTCGAAATTGAGATTTATACATCATCTGAAAGCTGAATAAATCAATTTTCCATTGATGTATGATTTGTTAGGATAGGACAATATTTGGCTGAGATGCAACTATTTGAAAATCTGGAATCTGAGGGTGCAAAAAAATCTAAATATTGAGATAATCACCTTTAAAGTTGTCCAAATGAAGTTCTTAGCAATGCATATTACTAGTCAAAAATTAAGTTGATACATTTATGGTAAGAAATGTACAAAATATATTTGTGGAACATGATCTTTACTTAATATCCTAATGATTTTAGGCATAAAAGAAAACTCGACAATTTTGACCCATACAATGTATTTTTGGCTATTTCTACAAATATACCCCAGCGACTTAAGACTGGTTTTGTGGTCCAGGGTCACATTTACATATGAATGGCACGTGCCGCGAGGGGGCGGGATTTCATTAGAGATAATGAGTCAGACGGGAAAGACTGAAAATCGTGTTGGTTTCATACGGATTACTTCATCACAGAATGTTTGTTTTCGATAAAGTTTTAAATATTTAAAAGTAGGCACTTCAAGCTTTCTATAGATATAACTCCCATGTCTGTGTGCTGAGTATTTGTTGAGTTACAGTTCATTTTAGTTACACGTTTCTAAAAGCAGTTTGTGGAGACGGAGAAGACAGAGAGCGCACCCTGTTTGTTTTCTTATTTTTCCAAAAGCACAAAGTTGTGCTGTTATTGTGAGTGTACACAAATAAAAGTAGACACTTAACAGTTTGGTAACACTTTATAATAACTGCACGCTATGAATCATTAGGTCAGCATTAGTAAATAGTCAGTTCATCCTTTATAAAGCATTGTTCCAACATTAATAGTCATTAGTAAGCAGTTTATAAATACAGCTATAAATGCCTTGTTCTTGATTTATAAGCATATCTATTACAAAGGAGATTTAAAGGCTCAGTTATCTTCCTAACAGAAAAAAATAAACAAACACAACACAAAGGGATACAGAACTCATAAATATTTATTTCAAGATGAAAAAAGAAAAAGTCAACTGTCCAACTGTCCACTTTAATTTTTCTTTTTAGTTGTACAGTTGTACAGTTTCCTTTTTGCATCATGAAAAAAAATATTTCTGTGTTCTGTATCCCTCTGTGTTGTGTTTGTTTAACTTGTCTGTTTGGAAGATAAATGAGCCTTTAAATCTCCTTTGTAAATGCTTTACGAGGGGTATGAATAGTCCTCACTTTAGATGAGCTCACAAAAATAGATGGCTGGCAACTACTAAATGTTTTATAACTACCTGACTTAATCATGAATTACAGCAGGAATATGTGTTAATAAAGCATTTATCATGTGTCTAAATAATAAGATTCATAAATGTACATTTAAATAGTTTATTAATCATTTACTTACACTTTCTAAATGATCTTATGAACCGCTGACAACTCCTAAATAACTGGTTTGTAAATAACGTAATAATTTAGAAATTATAAACTGATCATTAATAAAGTATGAAAATACAATTATTAAACATTATAGATATGCTTAAGAACAAAACATTTATAGCTGTATTTATAAACTGCTTACTAATGCCTATTAATGTTGGAACAATGCTTTATAAATGATGAATTGACTATTTACTAATGATTAACTAATGAGTCATAGTGTGCCGTTATTATAAAGTGTTACCAACAGTTTTGATTGATGTATACAGAGTATTTTTAGTGTCTTTTGCACTGATCTTAAAAAAAACGAGTTGGTATCGCCGGCGATACAGCCGACCCCAGAGAGTTAATATATTTTGGAGCTCTAATCTCTCTGCTGACTTTCACAACAAGCCATTCTGACAATGTAACTGTCATGCAATGTGAATGCACTGTAAAAGTAACCTTCCAAAATAACTTAATTAAAGGGATAGTTCACCCAAAAATTAACATTTTCATTTTTGGGTGAACTATAACATACTTGTTCTTTAGTTTATTCAACCAGCAGTTTTTACAGACACGCTCCATGCAACACAACATCGTGGGAACTACTACTAAGTCTTCTCTTTCTCTTTCAGGTCCACTCTGGTGATTTCCATCTGGCTACCGCCACCCACTGGACATCCATAGCCTAGCTGTGAGTATGCAAAAACGTATGCATGTACTGAATAGTTTAGCATAAATAAAACAATTAATAACTGTTGAACAGACATTACAAAGAAAAAAATATGTATTTGGGGAGCCTACCTTTTTATACAAAAATTAATCTATCTATCTATCTATCTATCTATCTATCTATCTATATTCTAGATTTCTCCACATTCTCTCCTACAAAACAGAATGTAGTCCCGACATTCTCAGAATACATTATTGGTTATTCGCCCATTAGATTACTTCTTAGGTCGGAGTCAGTGATACAAAAGTTCAAGTACTATATATTCACATGCCACACACAACATTTATCTCCTTTTTCGTGCAGTGTGTTTGCAGCAGACATCAAATTACAGTTAATTGCTGTATGTGAAATACAGTAATTTGTAGTTTTTTTTACAGTAACATTGAATTAAACGTGTTTTTTTACAGCAATATTTTGTGACTTCACTAAAGTACAGTAATTACCTGGCAACAAAAGTTGCCAATAAAAATGTAAATACCCCCAAATCCAAGATGTTGTTGTAAGAATTTAACAATGAAAATGCTGTAAAGAATAATTAACAGTGAACTGTATAATACTGATATAAGAAGTAACGTGTAGCCCCCTTACCAATTTACCGCCGGACTGATTTCGGAAATTCTAATTGATCCTTTGTCTAGCTGTCTTCTGATGGAAATGTATCACTAACTGATTGGCCTACTTGTTAAATGACGTTCGCTTCAAATACTCACTATACAGTTCAATCAAGGAAATGGAACACAACACACTACACAATTAAATGAGGAATTCATATTAATACATCTTTGAATTCAAAGTAAGCAAATGCCAAAAAAAAACCCTGAAAAAAAACGAAAAAAAAAACAATAAATTAATTCAAAAACAAAAGGAGAGAAATACAAAACAAAAAGATACACCAATAAATGGATTAATGCAACCAGTTGTCTGTCTTTTATGCTTTTAAATAAAACTAGTGTCTTTCTCTTCAAACAGTTCGTTTTTAACTAATATGTTCTAATTTATCCTTGTCTTACCCTTAGAAGGCTCTCACAAACTGAAATTGACCTTTCCACGTAACATGAACGCTTTTCTATAGTGTTAGCTTCTAACTCTTCGAACTAATACTAACAACTGTGTTCTTCTAGGCACAAACTTTAACAAACCTAACTTTAACAGTATCAATCAGCTCAGATTAGAAAAAAAAGAAAAGAAAAAAAAAGAAAAAAACACAGCAAAATATATATAGTGAAATACTATATTAAGACCGGTCAAGATTAGCGAATATGTGCACAACCCCACCCCCACCCCCACCCACACAGACCGTTGCAGGCCTGATTCGATGCTTGCGATCATTGTGGCCAGTTTAAAAAAAACAAAAAGGCCTCTTCACTCAGCCAAGCAAACAAAATAAAGTCCCGCGATGACAGAGCACCTGTTGAGCTCACAGGGCTATCTGATGATGCATCGAATTGGTCATCCAACGTTGCCAGAGGACCTGAGCTCACGCTACTCACAGGGCTGTCTGGTGGCGTTCTCCATCCATCTCGGGTCATGTACCGTTACTTCAAACTTTCAGTTCACTGTTACTGGAATGGATTTTCAAAAAATAAAGTCCTGAGTCCGAAATTGAACTCACACGGCATAAAACAAACAGTATATGTAAATCACAAATCTTTATCCTTCTCTCTAGTAGCACGAGTAGTACCTCTAGACTACGGGAACATAAATATCGATAGAAAAAAAAAGATTTTATGGTCCAAAATCCTGAGTTTCTCCGATCTACATCATGCGTCACTCTCATTAACTCTATAAAGGGACGAGTGGTTGACGAAATGCGGACTGTAGCCTACTTAAGAAACTTATAGGTTTTATGGCCTAAAATCCTGTTTGTCGTGTCTCTCTCTCGACTGACTTTCAACCTTCCTCGCTCTATTCTAAGTCCCGCCCCCTCTCCTTCCTGATTGGAGGAATGAACTTAGATAGCCTACTCTAATTTAACCAAGGTGATAACAGCAACACACAAACATGCTGTTAAGCACATATTCGACCAAGTGCATTTCAACCGAACTCCCTGTTTAAGCGAGTCTCTTAAAGCAACAACACATATTACAAAATACGCAAAAACATGTTTTCTAGTAACAGGGTTGCAATTGCAAATAAGTATTTATTAAAACTGGCAGAAAGACATTGCAAGGCTCTTACTGGTAAAATAAAAATTTGTCTTTCAACAGTTAAAATCTTATCATAAAGATAACATGGCATCACAAAATAACTACAAACACCTGTTAAAAAATAAGCCATATTCTGAGTAGAACATTAACTTTCTATAAAAATGAAAGTCAATCAACAGAATTTGTATAATTTTGGTAAAAAATAAATAAAAAAATAAACACATTGACAGCGTACGCTGTTTGCTTCCAGCGGATACTCTCCAAAATGGTGCTATGCTGACGCAGAGGAGACAAATTGTTGAATAAAGTTGTTATTTAATTTTCTTTGCTTGCAAAAAGTATTATTGTAGCTTCGTAAAATTACGGTTGAACCACTGATGGCAGATGGACTATTTTGACGATGTCTTTTATACTTTTCTGGACCTTGACAGTGTAATTTACTTGGCAGTCAATGGGACAGTCACAAACCTCCCAGTGGCATCCAAAATATCTTAAATTGTGTTCCGAAGATGAACAAAGCTTTTACGGGTTTGGAACAACATGGGGGTAAGTGATTAATGACAAAATTTTCATTATGGGGTGGAGTAACCCTTTAAATTAAATAAGTAACATTTTTCGCAAATTAAATTACTGAATTAAAACATGTTACCTTTGAAAAAAAGTGTGCAAAAGATGCTTGCTCCCGGGACGCCAGACTGAAGTTGTAATAAGACTGCAAATCCAGACACAAAGTTGAGGTATGAATTCACAACCCTCTGACCCTCAAATAGTCAAAAGCCACTGGGTTCACCCGAAATGAATAAATATAAGAAATAACGTAACCTATAATGCAGTATGTCAATATAAAATGTAATCTAAATTACAAGTGGATTACCTAATATAATCAGCTTCAGAGAGTCTTGCAGCATCAAACATTTCTCCACATCAGCTGCTATTATTTGCACCTACAAGAAATAAAGAAAATTATCTTGTGATTTCTTTAAATGCATTTACATAAATGAGACCAAAATGAACACCCAAAAAAGCATATATTTTAAAATAAACAAACTTACATTTTATCAATTAAATTAAATTAAATTAAATTATAATAATACATTGTAGAACTGTACCACCAATCAAATTAAATAATTTACAATGCAAAATTACAACCGTGTATGATATTAATGTTTTACATTAATTTTTGAAAATACAAATAAGAAATGTTGGAAAAATGCAATGATACTTTTTAAACGTGAAACTAAACCACGATTAGGTGGCAGCAGATAACTTAATGAGCGAGTCATTCATTGAACTGATCTGTTCAGAATGCTGAATCATTCAGAAAAACACCACAGTTTTGATTTGAGGATGAGCAAAATAGTTTTGCTTTGATCTTTGTTTGGAACTATTTTCATTGGTGAAATAGAACAAGAGTCAATATTGTGTCTAAAAAGTAACTAACTTGTTAACTAATTGTTTATTGAACTATGTATTTGCAATCGTGATACTCAGCAAAACAAGCTCACTTGTTATGCTACTTAATGATATCATATGTTTTAAATAAACTCAACAGTTGAACATTTACTGCATGTATCTTCCGTGAGTTTATGTGTGCCGTTAAGCTTGTTTTGATGTTGAATGTAACGTTAATATAATCAGAATCAGTCTCGCGTTTTGATGCTTCCTTAGCCTGATTAAAATTTGAGTGAAAAAAATAACTAACTTGTCCAGTCGGTCATGTAAAGATGTCTTTCACTTAAAAAGTGGCCCGGACTAGCTTTGATGTCGAGTACAATTACAGTGGCAATAGACACAATTTCTCATTTACATGTAGTTACTAATTATAGTAAGGCATCAATATGGGACAGTTGAATACAAACAAATGCAAAGTCACATATTTTGCGGTTCGTCAGTTATTTCGACAGATAGTAGTTACTATGACAATCGTTCGCATTGGGCTTTACGTTAAAAGTTAGGTAAACACTACTTTAAATACTCTCAATAAGAAAATTAAACTGCCAAAATGAGAGAGAGAGAAAAAAAAGCAGCATTCAGCCTAACTATGCTATGATAACAATTTCCAGCTTACTGCTCATAAGTTACCAAGGCCACTTGTCTAAATGTCATGATAGGAGGCTATTGTGACATGATATCGCTTATACATAAATATAAAAATATATATATTTCTTAAGTTAGAGTAAAATTAAGTGAACTTACCAGGAATTATGAATAAAGCCTCTAATCTTCAATCGTTTTGCACTGCTCCAGTCGGCTGGATTTCAGATTTGAACAATGCACGCGCAATCCGATAATGCCACACTACAGCAAGTTAGTGTAAAAAGCAGAAACTACAGTACCAACACCTGCTTCTTGTAAATTAATTACAGTTGACATGGAAATATACTGTTAACAACTGTAAAACCTTATTTGACCCATAATGCATTGTGAATCACAGCTACATCTTGTAACATGTTTAAACAGTAATATTCTGTAAAATTTTGCTGTAGAAACTACAGCAATTCTTTACAGTCTATACTTCACACAATAATGAAAATTCCGTCATCATTTACTCACCCTCAAATAATTCCAAAGCTGCATAAATGGCTTTGTTCTGCTGAACACAAAGGAAGATAGTTTGAAGAATGTTTGTAACCAAACAGTTTTGGGGCACCATTGTTGCCCCACAACTGTTTGGTTACCAACATTCTTCCTTTGTGTTCAGCAGAACAAAGAAATTTTAGACAAGTTTGGAACAAATTAAGTGTGAGTAAGTTGCATAATTTTCATATTTGGGCAAACTATCCTTTACATTTTAAAGTATGACACTAAGGGCCGCTTTTACTACAAGCTTGTGCCAGCACAAACCGTCTTTTGCATTAAAATAGTACTGTCAGGTTTTACTAAAGACACGCAGTGACGAATTAGCACTGAAAAGGAGTGGACACAGTTATTTTTGCGCCTGACCTTATTGAATATAGGTGTTTCCCTTTCAGATGCAAAACTTATGGGAGGAGAATATTCAAATGAATCGCACAACATGACTTACTAACGTTTGCACTAATCAAATTACTGCAATTTGCGCCATTATTTAACACCCAAAAAAGCATGGCTTAAACTGGTTTGTGCTTGAAATGGCTGCAGTTATTGTTGCTAGGAGCAGGCGCAGAGAAAAGAGGGCGTAGTAGAAGGGAGAGGATTTTTTTCCACACATATTAGTTTATTTGGAATGCCAGAAGAAATCATTATCCAAACATATTATTTGGTAAGCCATGTTATTTTTAATTTGCTTCAGTGTGATGCTGTAGACCCTTGCAGATCTACTGCGGGACGTTTTAGGTCTGTGAAAAAATAGATAAATGATGGCTTGACCCGTAGAAGTAAATGAAAGGTGACTTATTTACAGTGCGCCGTAAAAATGTCCAGTGGTGAGAGTATATACAGTATTTCCACAAGTGCTCAGTCCAAAATACAAATAGCAAAGTAGCAAAAAAAAAAAAGAAAGAACAAAATAAACAACAAATAATATGTACAAACGAGTATCCACAATATACAAGGAGGTCAGGTTTTGCTTACAGCACCGCAGTAGCACGTTCACTGACTTGGTAAACAAGCAACTTGATGTGAGCCTGGCCTCCCTTCTTATAGGCCAGGGTACCATTAGCAGGTAAGTTTCTAATCTTATCATCTCATTTTAACTCATAAACTTAACATAAAACATCAATCATATTATTAAACACAAAAACCAATATTAAAACATATTAATAACACAAATCATTAACATTTAGTATCTTTTCTCTCCACAGAAAAGATGACCCAGTTCCCCACACAAAAACAACAATGGTTTCGTCGGACTACAATCGCATTGCGCCGGCGCGGCCAGTGACGTCATAAGCGGGCGCCGCTCGATCGTTTGGTTTGGCCGGCGTGACGTGGAAGTCCGACTACTTTCCACACACACACAAGACAAAACGAACTAAAAATAAAACTTCAAACTAACAACAGTGTGTCTGTGTGGTTTATCCGGGGTATGTGTACTGTAAAGGGGGTGAAGAGTGTGTGGAATGTCCGTGTGCCATTGAGATTACATGTGCACCTGCTCTCCTGATGGCTAAACAGCAGGGGTAGGAATGAAGTAAATGTGTGAGTATGTATATATGTGTGTGCCAGTACTGCCGTTCCCAGCGGTGAAAATCAACTCTTCACACAGGAAATAAAAGACGTCTTGGAACCCTCAACTAGGAGGCACGCAATATACCAGGTCTATCAAAACCTCTTGCAACCCTATATTTTTTGGTCTCCGGTTCTTTTCAACTAATTGTGGATCATTTATTTCTTTATTTGTGACTACGCTAATTTGCACTGTGCTTGTTATGTAAATGAGATGTTGCATCTGTGTTCTTTAATTTGCATGATGTTAGTAAATCCCCCGCAGAAATTTCCAGGCGCATCGGCGCTGTTTTTGAATTGCGCTCTAGCGCTAATTTGCACTGTTTAGTAGAACCGGCCCTAAATTTTATCCATTCAAACTTACCACAGACAGTGATGGTAACTTGTCTACTTCCACATCTTCAACAAGGCAAGACTCTTCCACATAATGAAACATCACCTCTTCCTTTTCATCGATGTAGGCAAGCAGAAGCAGCACTACATCTTTCAAATCTTCACTGCATCCCTCAGTTTGACACATCATACCAGCTAGTTTTGCAGCAGTTTGCAGTACTTTGTCTTGTTTTCTGCACCAACTGTTTTAAGAAAGTTCAGGAGCTGCTGTCCCTTTTTATCTAAGCTTTTAAGGAACGTCTCCTTCAGATCAATTCCAGTTAGCTGCTTGAAGTTTACACACATACCAACCTCTTGAAATAGAAAAGGCCAGTTCTCACAAAGCTGTTGAATGTTTGCATCATTGTTTATGTCTTTGCATTGAGAGAAGTATGTTGCTTTTAGAAGGTTTCTGTTGCGGTCTCTGGTAGATTAGACTCACGGAGAGCAGGGAATCTAAAACAACAGTCTTTAATATAAATCCACTTGGAAACAGACAGGAAAAACTCAGGAATAATCCATGCAAACTTGTAACATAGACAATAACTGGCAAATGAACTGGGGAGAACTCAGGACTTCCTGTAAGAACACAGGGACTAATGGGATAATTAATGACACAACAGGTGGGAACAATGAACTCAAGACACAGGCAAAACTAGGTCACAACAGAAACTCAAAACACACAGACATTTATTTTATCACTTACGAAACCAGATTATTTAAGAATTCATAAAATTATGAAATCATAAGAATAAATGTAATTACTAATCTGGCTCCAGGCAAATATAAGTTTTCTGGCCTGAATGGGTTGTAATACATCTCCAGGACGCTGCGCTCCATCTGACTAGTAAGCCAATTCTCAAGTAACTGCTATAATGGCGTTTGCGCTACCCTCCTAAATGACAGAAGTACTTGCGTTGTCCAATCTATATAGACTGTATCTGTTCCCCGAATAGTGAGGTCAACATATAAATTTAAAGTAGGATCTAGAAAAAATCTGATCGTGATTAAACCTGAAAAATGCAAAATAAATGAACAAAAACAATTTCTAAAGCTTGGGCTCCTAAACATTAGATCACTCGCACCCAAAGCAGTTATTGTAAATGAAATGATCACAGATAATAGTTTTGATGTACTTTGTTTGACTGAAACCTGGCTTAAACCAAATGAATATTTTGGTCTAAATGAGTCTACTCCACCAAGCTACTGTTATAAACATGAGCCCCGTCAGACTGGTCGTGGCGGTGGTGTCGCTACAATATATAGTGATATTCTCAATGTTACTCAGAAAACAGGATACAGGTTTAACTCATTTGAAATACTTCTACTTACTTCTACTTAATACTTCTACTTAATATACACTGTCAGATATGCAAAAGAAATCTGTCCTATCTCTTGCCCTGGCTACTGTGTATAGACCGCCAGGGCCATATACAGAATTCCTAAAAGAATTTGCAGATTTCCTCTCAGATCTATTGGTTAATGTTGATAAAGCGCTAATTGTTGGAGATTTTAACATTCACGTTGATAATACAAATGATGCGTTAGGACTTGCGTTTACTGACCTAATAAAGTCTTTTGGAGTCAAGCAAAACGTCACCGGGCCCACTCATCGTTTCAATCATACGCTAGATTTAATTATATTGCATGGAATTGATCTTACTGATATAGATATCGTACCTCAAAGTGATGATGTTACTGATCATTTCCTTGTATCGTGCATGCTGCATATTACCGATATTAACTATATGGCTCCGCGTTATTGTCTGGGCAGAACTATTGTTCCAGCCACCAAAGACAGATTCACAAATAACCTGCCTGATTTATCTCAACTGCTCTGTGTACCCATAAATACAAGTGAACTAGACGAAATGACTAGCAACATGTAGAAATACTTCTACTTAATACTTCTACTTAATATACACTGTCAGATATGCAAAAGAAATCTGTCCTATCTCTTGCCCTGGCTACTGTGTATAGACCGCCAGGGCCATATACAGAATTCCTAAAAGAATTTGCAGATTTCCTCTCAGATCTATTGGTTAATGTTGATAAAGCGCTAATTGTTGGAGATTTTAACATTCACGTTGATAATACAAATGATGCATTAGGACTTGCGTTTACTGACCTAATAAAGTCTTTTGGAGTCAAGCAAAACGTCACCGGGCCCACTCATCGTTTCAATCATACGCTAGATTTAATTATATTGCATGGAATTGATCTTACTGATATAGATATCGTACCTCAAAGTGATGATGTTACTGATCATTTCCTTGTATCGTGCATGCTGCATATTACCGATATTAACTATATGGCTCCGCGTTATCTTCTGGGCAACTTTATCTTATTGTTCCAGCCACCAAAGACAGATTCACAAATAACCTGCCTGATTTATCTCAACTGCTCTGTGTACCCATAAATACACGTGAACTAGACGAAATGACTAGCAACATGGGCACTATCTTCTCTAATACATTAGAAGCTGTTGCCCCCTCAATATGAAAAAGGTTAGAGAAAACGTGCTGCGCCATGGTACAACAGTTATACCCATTCTCTCAAGAAAGAAACTCGTAATCTTGAGCAAATGGAGAAAAACTAACTTGGAAGTTTTAGAATTGCGTGGAAAAACAGTATGTCCAGCTATAGACAGTCTCTAAAAGCTGCCAGGGCAGAGCATATCCACAAACTCATAGATAATAACCAAAACAATCCAAGGTTTTTATTTAGCACAGTGGCTAGATTAACAAATAAACAGACGCCACCCAATCTAAATATTCCCTCACAGTTTAATAGTAATGACTTTATGAATTTCTTCACTGATAAAATAGATAACATTAGAAATACAATAACAAATGTAGGTTCTGCACCGTCTAGTACTTCAGTTTCATTCACAGCTCCCAAAGAAAAACTTCAGTGCTTTACAACTATAGGACAGGAAGAACTAAATAAATTTATCACTGCATCTAAACCAACAACATGTTTATTAGATCCTGTACCCACTAAACTACTGAAAGAGTTGTTACCTGTAGCAGAAGAACCACTTCTCAATATTATTAACTCATCATTATCTTTAGGTCACGTCCCAAAACCATTCAAGATGGCGGTTATTAAGACTCTTATTAAGAAACCACAACTAGATTCTAGTGAACTGGCAAATTACAGACCCATTTCAAATCTGCCGTTTATGTCTAAAATTTTAGAAAAAGTTGTGTCTGCTCAATTGTGCTGCTTCTTGCAAAAAAATTATCTCTATGAAGAATTTCAGTCAGGTTTCAGGCCTCACCATAGCACAGAAACTGCACTTGTTAAATTACAAATGACTTGCTTCTTGCGTCAGACCAAGGCTGCACCTCATTGCTAGTTTTACTTGATCTTAGTGCTGTGTTCGACACTATAGATCATGACATACTCATAGATCGATTACAAAACTATACGAGTATTCAAGGGCAGGCTTTAAGATGGTTTAGATCCTACGTATCCGATCGCTACCACTTTGTTTTTTTAAACGGGGAGCCATCTCAACTATCACCAGTAAAGTATGGAGTACCACAAGGATCTGTCCTAGGTCCTCTGCTATTTTCAATATACATGTTGCCCCTTGGTGATATTATTAGAAAATACGGGATTAGTTTTCATTGTTATGCTGATGATACTCAACTATATATCTCAACAAGACCAGATGAAACTTCTGAACTATCTAAGCTAATAGATTGTGTTAAAAATGTAAAAGATTGGATGACCAATAATTTCCTCCTATTAAATTCGGATAAGACCGAGATATTACTTATTGGACCAAAAAACAATACTCAGAATCTCTTGGATTACAATTTGCAACTAGACGGATGTACTGTTACTTCCTCTACAGTCAAAAATCTGGGTGTTATATTAGACAGCAACTTGTCCTTTGAAAATCATATTTCCCATGTTACAAAAACAGCATTCTTCCATCTTAGAAACATTGCCAAGCTTCGAAACATGCTACCTGTTTCAGATGCAGAAAAGCTAGTTCATGCATTCATGACCTCTAGACTGGACTATTGTAATGCACTGTTAGGTGGTTTTCCGGCATCTTCAATAAACAAGCTACAGATAGTCCAAAATGCAGCAGCTAGAGTCCTTACCAGGTCAAGAAAATATGATCATATTACCCCAATTTTACAGTCTCTGCACTGGCTACCTAATTAAGTTCCGGATCAATTACAAAATACTATTACTTGCCTTATAAGGTTTATCTCCTGCGTACCTAACTAGTCTTCTACCACGCTACAATCCAACCCGCTCCCTAAGGTTGCAAAATTCTGGACTTTTGGTAGTACCTAGGATAGCAAAGTCCACTAAAGGAGGTAGAGGTTTTTCACATTTGGCACCCAAACTCTGTAATAACCTTCCTGATAACGTTCGGGGTTCAGACACACTCTCTCTGTTTAAATCTAGATTAAAGACACATCTCTTTAGACAAGCATTCACATAATAATCTTGTACTGCATTTATATCTAATCAAATGTACATTATAATTCTTTAGATTGGGTTGAACAAATCATTTTTGCTTGAATAGAACAGCAGCTACGCTAATTACGTCTCTATCTGTTTCTCTGATTCTGCCACAGGTTTAACATCCCTTGGTAACTAGGAATTACTGAAGCGTCAGTCTGGATCCAACCCTTAAAAAGATCCGGGATGACCAAACACCCGAGAAGAGATGATGGCAACACCTCAGAGGACCACGGAGGATGCCAACCCTCAGACAACATACACAATTACCAAGTTAAGTCTGTCATAACTTAAATATATTGGGTTTCTTCTTCACATATGTATGTGTATATATGTGTGCATGTGTGCATATGTGTATGCATGTATGTATATATGTACTGTATATATGTCACGAATCTGGTCTGCACTCCCGTTCATTCACCACTAGAGGTCACCCGCTCACCACATGGACTTTCACACCACACATCACATGGACTCCATTTCCCATCATTCATTGCACTAACGACACACACAGCTCCCTGCACTGATCACACACAGCTGATTCCCATTTGCACACAGTATTTAAGCCACGGACTTTCTCTCCCTCGTCGCCGAGTATTGTACGCATTATCGCTGCCCTACAGAGCCCTGTTAGTTTTCCTAGCCTAGCCTAGCCTTGCCTCTGTTTAATCGTGTTTTCCCCTGCCTAGACTATCGCTAACGTTTTGGATTACCTCTCCTGTCTCGCCCCTTTGGATTCTGTAAGCTGATCGTCGACCCACACTTGTCTCTGGTTACTCTTTGTCTCGTCCATATTATACCTGTTTGCCATTGTTTGACCCTGCCTGTACGACCACGTCTCTGCCTAATAAAGTCTGCATATGGATCCGTACGTCTCACGTCTCGTCAGCCCCGTAACAATATATATGTGTATAGTAGAAACTTAATTTCCTGTAAAGCTGCTTTGCAACGATTGTATGGTAAAAAGCGCTATACAAATAAACTTGAATTGAATTGAAGATTTTCAATCAATTTTTCAGTCCATGTCTAATAAACATGTTCCCATTAAGAAGTTCAGGACCAGTGGTAGGGATAATCCCTGGTTTTCAGGTAGTCTTTCAGAATTAATTAATTTAAGAAATAAATCATGGGCACAAGCCAGATTTTCAAACACTCCTGCTAATTGGTCTACATTCAAAACACTAAAAAATAAATGCATATTGATGATTAGGAAGTCTAAATCAGAGTTTTACAGGAGGACCACAAGACGTTCCGGAGCTGGATGGACCGGGAGGTCCGGGCAGAAACAGCAGCTCGGGCAAACCCCACCCACCCACCTGCCGCTGAACAAGATGGAGGCTCAGGATGACACCGAAGCCTTCTTAGATCTCTTCAAAAAAACCGCAGAAACCGGTGGGTGGCCACGAGAGCAAAGGCTGGTGCGCCTGATACCGCTGTTGTCAGGGGAAGCGCAGGTGGCTGCTCAGCAACTGCCCGTCCAGCTGTCTCTCTCTCCTCGCCTTTGTTTTCTCCCTCTCTCTCTCCCTCTACCGCTCGACCTGTCCCTCTTCCTAGGTCCCGTCCTCCAGGTCCTCCTCGAGTCCCGCCCCGAGGGTGGGGTGGGACCAGACAAGATTATGCTGCTAGTCTGAGAGCTCTGCCCAGGGGGGCAGGGCTGACCACAGCTGTGACCGATTCCGCCTCCGTTTCCCCGCTCTCCCCACGCCACTCACTTAACCCACTTCCCGCCACTAGGGCGGCGGGGAGGTCTGGGCCGGCCTGTTGGTGTTGCAGGGACCCGGAGCATTTTATTGACAGGTGTCCCATGATGGAGGTGGGGACAATGATCCGGGTCCCGGATGCCCCGCAGGCTGCACCCGGTCAGGCTGGCTGGTACCAAATACCTGTGAGTATTAAGGGGGGTACCTATCAGGCTCTGGTGGACTCAGGATGTAACCAAACCTCTATCCATCAAAGCCTGATTCAGCCCGAGGCATTGGATACAAGCCGCCTGGTTCAGGTGCGGTGTGTGCACGGGGACGTGGTGAAATATGCTTTAATGTCCGCTGTTATACAATTTAGGGGACAAAATCATAGTGTAGAGGTTGCAGTTAACCCACACCTCTGACATCCGCTGATTCTGGGCACTAATTGGCCTGCTTTTAGTGAATTATTGGGATGTGTATGTGCGGATGTCTCTTGGGGAAAGAAAAAGCAGGGATGGGGGGGCGCTCGTGCAGGTGGGAGAGAGGCTGATCCTCTCGGAGCGCGATGACTTTGGAACAGACTCAGGATGAGTCATTAAAACATGCTTTTGAACAGGTCCGTTATATCGACGGTCAACCTCTCCAACCTGCTCGTCCGCTTTCCTATCTATATTTTGCAATTGTAAAAGACCGGTTGTATCGAGTGACCCAAGATGCTCAGACAAAGGAGGATACAACACAGTTATTAGTGCCAAAAAGCCGTCAGGAAATGCTATTCCAGGCAGCTCATTGCAATCCCATGGCGGGACATTTGGGTCAAACAACAACACTAAATCGTCTCATGACCCATAGACGTCAGCCCAGAGGGGTTTTAGACATCCTGAGAGAAACTTGGGAGGACGGGCCTTCTCAAAGAAAATTTGAAATTCAGTATGTAATGGACCTGAGAACAAAACTCCACACTTTGGAGCGGCTATCTATGGAAAATTTGTTACAGGCTCAGGACAAGCAAAGCCGGCTATACAACAGGGGAAACAATTTGCGGAAATTCACACCAGGAGATAAAGTGCTTATATTACTCCCAACTTCAAGTTCCAAATTACTTGCAAAGTGGCAAGGGCCGTTTGAGGTCACACAGCAAGTCAGAGATCTCGATTATGAGGTTGTACGAACAGATAGGAGTGGGGCACGCCAAATTTATCACCTCAACCTCGTAAAGAAATGGAACGAGGAGGAGTCAGTGATGCTGGTGACGGTAGTGAGGGAAGAAGAAGATCTCGGGCCAGAAGTAAGCACCAAGACGCAATCTCTCGCTCTGGCCCTATGAGGAGATCATCTCTCACTGATGTGGCCAAGTTGCAGGCAGAATTTGCGTACGTGTTCTCGCCCCTACCTGGTCGAACGAATCTCATTCAGCACCATATTGAGACCGAGCCAAGTGTAGTAGTGCGCAGTCGGCTGTATTGTTTACCTGAACACAAGAAAAAAGTGGTTCAGACTGAATTAGAGGCGATGCTCGAAATGGGGGTAATAGAAGAATCCAACAGTGATTGGGCGAGCCCGATAGTTTTAGTTCATAAAACGGACGGCTCGGTCCAGTTCTGTGTGGATTACCGCAAAGTAAATGAAATTCGGTGCGTATCCAATGCCGCGAGTTGACGAATTGCTTGATCGGCTGGGCATAGCTTGTTTTTATTCAACATGAAATTTAATGAAAGGATATTGGCAGATCCCCTTATCGCCTGTATCTAAAGCACTTGCAATCGCCACTTGCACTCTCCGCTACCTGCGACGTCACTTGCGATCGACACAAATCGTGCATGTTTTAGTATTTAGTACCATAACATACAGGGTCCTGCAAGTCATCTGTAGGAGAAAAAGACAAGCTCCGCAAATACGTGGCCACAGAACAACAGAATGTGCACGCAATGCACAAAGTCTCTTGTTAAACAGCCCATAGAAAACCATTGTCACGAATCCGGTTCATGGTCTTCTGTCCACTCGCCATCAGAGGTCGCCCTTCCTTCATATTGACTCTTGCACCACACAGACTGTTCCAGTTCCCATCATCCCTTACAATGATTGCACATACACAGCTGAATGCTGTCAACTATCACACACTCACCTGAGAGCCATTGCACACACTACATAACACCCACTCAGATCCTGTTCAGATCGCTGAGTATTGTCTAGCGTTTAGCACTCTCCTAGTGTTAGCTACTTACCAAGCCTTTCCGTGTTTGGTCTCCTGTATTGTTCTGCGTGTATCACTCTCCTAGTGATAGCTGCCTTACTGAGTCTTGTTCTAGTTTAGTCTAGTCTTTTCGTATCGCCTTGTTTCTTGTTTCTTGTTTCCTGCCTGTGTGCCTTGGATTAACCCTTGTCTCGCCTCTCAGACTCTGTCTGTACCTTGTCTATAAATATTGCTCGTGTTTCTGGATTACTCTTCTTGTCAAGCCCTCTGGATTCTGTTCGCCGATCGATGACCTACGCCAGCCCTAGGAATAGTCTTGTGTTTTGCCCGTGCCATACCTGTTTGCTAGTGTTTCAACCCTGCCTGTGTTTGTTGACCACGTCTGTCAATAAAAAGCTTGCACATGGATCCGCACACCTCACGCTTCTATCACTCTGTTACAACCATAAACACTTAATATGGCTTAACGTATTAAGATACATTAAGTGCAATTAAAAGATAAAATACTGTATTTTATTATATATAATTTATTAATTTAATGCAATACAATGTAAACAGATGGCCATGAACTCAATGTGCAAACTTTCACTTGTCCTCCCATACAGCTAAATGCTTAATGTAGTATAATAACGGACTAAGATGATATAGACCAAATTCAGTATAAGACTCATTGTTGATGCAAAGTATATACAGACCAGCAGATATGAACGCACATTAAGAAAGCATTAAGAAAGTGATATTAAAAAGACCAACTCCATATAGTCAAGCAGACGAGCCCGGAAAGCAATGCATTAAACTGCATGTTAAATGTTTTCCTCCCATAGAAATTCATTATAAATTAGAGCTGCAAGCAGCATTGAAAGGGCCCTCGCACCCGGGTTCACCGCCACCCGGTGGCCTTAGGAAAACAGCAAAGGGTTGGAAATATGCTTTTATAGTGGTAAATATAGGAGAAAAATGTCAAAGTCATTTATATGTGCCAAATTTCCTGCTGCCAACAGGTGGCGCTATGACTATAACTGACTATTGGCCTTCAGATGTCTTCAGGTCAAGACTCTTATCAAACAAGCAAGTTAGGGTAAATTGGACATTGCATGTTTTAGTTATTGTAAAACATGACATTTCCTGTTGCCAACAGGTGACGTTGTAAATTTTAACTCAATATTGGCATGTAGATGTTTCAAGGCCAGGACACTTACCAAACATGTGAATTTTGGGTCAGATTAGACATTGCATGCTTAAGTTATTGTAAAACAAGTCATTTCCTGTTGCCAGCAGGTGGCGCTATGATAATAACTGGATATTGGCCTTAAGATGTGCTCAGGCCAGGACTCTTATCAAATGTGTGAAGTTTGGGGCAGATCAGACATTGCATGTTTAAGTTGGTGTAAAACAATTTCCTTTTCCAGAAGATGGCGCTATGATTATAATTGAATATTGGCCTTTAGATGTGTTCAGGCCACGACTCTTAGTAAACGTGTGAAGTTTGGGGCAGATTGGACATTGTGTAGCTGAGTTACAACAACTTCCTCCTTCATGGCATTAATAGCATGCATTAACACTAGTAAGTGTTGCTAGCATAGCATGTTTAGCACTCAATAGCTTATTTTAGTGTGTTACTAATAGTTTATCACAGTGTTAAACATGTCACTTCCTGTTGACAGTAGATGGCGCTATGATTATAACTGAATATGGGTATGTAGAAGTGTTCAGGGCAGGACTCTTATTAAGCATGTGAAGTTAGGTGCAGATCGGACACTGCATGCCTGAGTTACAATAACGTCCTGTTTCATTGCATTAATAGCATGCTTTAGCACTAAGCTAAGTGTTGGTAACATGTTTTAGCATGTTTCTAACATGATGCTAGCCTATTTAACACTTTCTGACACTTTTTAATATGTTGCTAGGAGACCATAACAGTGTTAAACATCTCACTTCCTGTTGACAGAGTGTGGCACTATGACTATAACTCAGTGGCGAGCGGTGACTTTTTTAACCGGGTATGCTGAGTGCCAAGATTAAGACCCCCATTTAAATGTATGCACATACCTACCTTAGGCTATTTGTTAATGAAATTCATCTCCAATCCTTCTTCTATCGTTTCAGGTTTATCCATAGTTAACTCGAATGCAGCATTCTAGAAAACAGCAGATTTTCCAAGTAAAAACCACCAAATAACGTTCACACGTAGTTACGTTATGATACGTAATATTCAGAGCATGGGGAAGATGGCGGATTCCCCCGGTCTATAAGTCTCTGCATCAACTAAATGATTTTTAAATTTTTTTATTATTTATTTATTTTTTATTCACAGTGAATAGGAGTTAAAACTACCACCCGGATAACAATAACAGACCATGCAAAATCTCCCCCCCAAAAATAAAATAAAATAAATAAATGATAAAAAAATAATAATATCTTTAAAATATTGCCAAGCAACGTTGCAAAAACAACAATAAAATCACAGAATGACTTTAACTGTAAGCAACACAAGTATACGGAAAACAAAGGTATTGTTATTATTTCAAATTTTATATACATTTTTATAAACTTTTTTTTTTTTTTTAACTACTTAGGCATGTTGACAATAACTTCTTCAATATTGTCTATGACCAGATATGTTTTTAGTGGACTTTCAAAATTTGCTTTGCTTGAGAATGCATGAAAATATACAGTTATGGTGTTTTTTTTTTTGTTGTTGTTGTTTTTTCATATGATTTCGACAGGTTAGTTTTGCATCAAATACAATGTAATTTTCGGCAATCGAGATCTGGCAGCAACAGTGCATTTTTCCACTTGGGCGAGCGCTTCGCGGACAGCTTACCTCTCGCTTGAAATCAGCCGTCTACCAGCAAAACACTGAGAACGCGCTACAATCCTGACGAGTCACAGTGACAGAGCGGAGGTGCCAAAGCTGCGGAGAATGCGCTTACTCAGAAGTACTTAGAAGCTTGCACTGACGTAGATTTACAGAAAATTACAGCTGTTTTTCATAAATCATTTTATGTACTTATTCCCAACGCTTTATTAAGCTTTAAGTCACATCTCAAATGATAAGGTATCAACTTATAATCATATTTATATTAATTAGCCCGTGAACTCCTTCTCTCAGACGGCCTGGGTATGCGGCGCATTCGCAGTTTATATGGACGGAACACCACTGCTATAACTGAATATGAGCATGTAAATGTGTTCAGCCCAGGAGTCCTATCAAACATGTTAAGTTTGGGGCAGATTGGACATTCCATGCCTGAGTTATAGCAATTTCTCGTTTCATTGTATTAATAGCATGCTTTAGCAAATTAGCTAATTGTTGCTAGCATGCTTTACCATGTTTGTAGCATGCTGCATGTTAAGTTTGGGGCAGATTGGACACTGCATGTCTGAGTTACAGCAACTTCCTGTTTCATTGCATTAATAGCATGCTTTAGCACTTAGCTAAGTGTTGCTAACATATTTTAACATGTTTATAGCATGTTGCATTTACATTTACATTTAGTCATTTTGCAGACGCTTTTATCCAAAGCGACTTACAATTTGGGGAACACATGAAGCGATTCATCTTGAAGAGGCAATTCGACAAAGGAAGTGCTTGTAACACCAAGTCTCAGGCATTGTTTAAATAAGTACAAGCTAGCAAGGGAAGGAATAAGTAAGGAGAAAGATTTTTTATTTTTTTTTGCTAGTCTATTGGTGCTAGTCTACTTAACACTTGCTGACACGTTTTTAATATGTTACTAGGAGACCATAACAATGTTAAACAGTGGCACTATGACTATAACTGAATATGGGCATGGACATGTGTTCAGGACATGACTGTTATTAAACAGTTATTATTTAATAACATGTGAAGTTTGGTGCAGATCGGACATTGTTTGCCTGAGTTACAGCAACTTGCAGCAACAATGGCGAAACATCAATATTTGTCAGGCTGCCAGGGACACGCCCTTTCGACGAAACCTCAAGATCTTCGCATTTCAACACTGCAAAGGCCTTTGATTGCACTCACCAAATTTGAAGATGATCCAATTAAAACTTTAGTTCGTTAAAATGCGAGGCCTGAAAATGGCATAAAACTGCACAAAAATCATAGAGGAAATTAAAAATAACTGACTTCCTGTTGGGTTTCGGATGTTGTACCAGAGACTTTTTTGTAGGTATTCGTGTGTTACATGTGTCTACCGAGTTTCGTACATGTACGTGAAACGTAGCTCGAGGGGCACTAGACGTTTAAATGTTATAGGTGGCGGTATCGAGCCATTTTGCCACACCCACTTCTGAAACCCGTATCAGATGTAAACTTTTGCCAGTTCTGATGCAGATTAAAAGATACGGGAGAAATACGGGACAATATTTAAACGGGATGATAGCGGCATAGAATGGTAAAATACGGGAGAGTTGACAGGTATGCTCCAGAGTATTGGACGCGCCTTTAGAGACAAATGCAACCCTTATACAAATTACAATAATCAGGAAATATTTGTTTTTGGAATTGGTTTAAAAGTAGACATTTTAAACTTTCTCCAGAAAGTCCATAATTTTTAAAAACGTCCTTTTGGATATATGTTTGTCGGTTCGTGGACGCAGGTTCGTGGGACCTGCGCGCCGACCAATTTTGCGGACTCGCCGCGGCGTCTGCCGGACCGCACCGGACGGCGGGACGACCCTGACATGTCCGGGAGCCCCTAGCCCCCCCAGGGGCCAAACGGGGGCCGAAAGAATTTCGGGGCCTCAAACTGCAGTTCTGCCCTTCTCCACAGTGTGGCGCACAGCTGTCCAAACTTAGGTTTACAACAGTGGCCTTCACCCAGATGGGGGGTGGACACTTTTTTGGTCCCACGAACACACTATTTGTCCATTTGACCATTATAGTCACGGAACGACCACGGGACCCTTGCGGACCACCGCCCCGACCCCAGGCCCCACCCCCCCAGGTCCACGGAACCACTATTTGTCCATTTGACCATTATAGTGACGGAAAGACCACGGGACCCCTGCGGACCGGCCCCCCACCCCCCCTGGTCCACGAAACCACTATTTGTCCATTTGACCATTATAGTCACGGAACGACCACGGGACCCTTGCGGACCACCGCCCCGACCCCAGGCCCCACCCCCCATGGTCCACGAAACCACTATTTGTCCATTTGACCATTATAGTCACGGAGCGACCACGGGACCCCTGCGGACCACCGCCCCGACCCCAGGCCCCACCCCCAGGTCCACGAAACCACTATTTGTCCATTTGACCATTATAGTGACGGAAAGACCACGGGACCCCTGCGGACCACCGCCCGACCCCAGGCCCCACCCCCCCAGGTCCACAAAACCACTATTTGTCCATTTGACCATTATAGTGACGGAAAGACCACTGGACCCCTGCGGACCGGCCCCCCACCCCCTCTGGTCCACGAAACCACTATTTGTCCACTTGACCATTATAGTCACGGAACGACCACGGGACCCTTGCGGACCACCGCCCCGACCCCTGGCCCCAGCCCCCCAGGACCACGAAACCACTATTTGTCCATTTGACCATTATAGTGACGGAAAGACCCCAGGACCCCTGCGGACCACACCCCTCCCACCCCCCCAGGTCCACGAAACCACTATTTGTCCATTTGACCATTATAGTCACGGAACGACCACGGGACCCCTGCGGACCACCGCCCCGACCCCATGCCCCACCCCCCCAGGTCCACGAAACCACTATTTGTCCATTTGACCATTATAGAGACGGAAAGACCCCAGGACCCCTGTGGACCAGCTACCCCACCCCCCCATGTCCACAAAACCACTATTCATTTAAAAATACATGTCCACTTGCAATTATTAAATAGCCATTCAATTGAATAGATTGCAAGTGGGATATGTGTCCACTCGCACTTTATTAAATAGCCATTCAATTGAATACATTGCAAGTGGGATATGTTTCCACTTGCACTTTATTAAATAGCCATTCAATTGAATACATTGCAAGTGGGATATGTGTCCACTCGCACTTTATTAAATAGCCATTCAATTGAATACATTGCAAGTGGGATATGTGTCCACTTGCAGTTTATTGTATGGTTCCGGTTTAATAGGTTGGTGGACAATCATCCCACTAACCTACTATAGCCATTCAATTGAATACATTGCAAGTGGGATATGTGTCCACTCGCACTTTATTAAATAGCCATTCAATTGAATACATTGCAAGTGGGATATGTGTCCACTTGCACTTTATTAAACAGACATTCAATTGAATACATTGCAAGTGGGATATGTGTCCACTTGCACTTTATTAAATAGCCATTCAATTGAATACATTGCAAGTGGGATATGTGTCCACTTGCAGTTTATTGTATGGTTCGGTTTAATAGGTTGGTGGACAATCATCCCACTAACCTACTATAGCCATTCAATTGAATACATTGCAAGTGGGATATGTGTCCACTCGCACTTTATTAAATAGCCATTCAATTGAATACATTGCAAGTGGGATATGTGTCCACTTGCAGTTTATTGTATGGTTCCGGTTTAATAGGTTGGTGGACAATCATCCCACTAACCTACTATAGCCATTCAATTGAATACATTGCAAGTGGGATATGTGTCCACTCGCACTTTATTAAATAGCCATTCAATTGAATACACTGCAAGTGGGATATGTGTCCACTTGCAGTTTATTGTATGGTTCCGGGTTAATAGGCTGGTGTCATTTTCATGCCATAATACTGTAAAATTTGCATAAAAATGAATGTCCACGGAAGCATTATGTAGGGCCCGCTGAATAAATTAGAAATGGACATTTCTTCATGTGAAAACATCCATTTCCAATTTATTCAGCGGGACCTACATAATGCTTCCGTGGACACTTAAATTTGTGCAATATTCATTCAACCCATTCATGTAATTTTCATGCCATAATACTGTAAAATTTGCATAAAAATGGTTGTTTCTTATATTGGAATTTGGAGTTGGATTTTTTTGTGAACTTCACCACATATGGTGCATGACCACCTGTAACTTATTTGACGGTGCCTCCGTAGGTGTTCCGTGGACGATATAGTAAAAAGTCATATTTCATAACTGCAATGATATAACTGTGTAATACCTACATTTTAGTGCCCAGGGAACATCACCCAGCAGCCCCATGTACATTAGAGCACATAAAATGTCTTATTTTGCATAAAAATGAATGTCCACGGAAGCATTATGTAGGGCCCACTGAATAAATTGGAAATGGACATTTCCAATTTATTCAGCGGGCCCTACATAATGCTTCCGTGAACACTTAAATTTGTGCAATATTGTTGGTGAAAACACCTCTACTGTACTCAGCAGGCTCAGTGGAACCCATTCATGTCATTTTCATTGCATAATACTGTAAAATTTGCATAAAAATGAATGTCCACGGAAGCACTATGTAGGGCCCGCTGAATAAATTGGAAATAGACATTTCTTCATGCGAAAACGTCCATTTCCAATTTATTCAGCGCGCCCTAAATAATGCTTCCGTGGACACCTAAATTTGTGCAATATTGTTGGTGAAAACACCTCTACTGTACTCAGCACGCTCAGTGGAACCCATTCATGTCATTTTCATGCCATAATACTGTAAAATTTGCATAAAAATGAATGTCCACGGAAGCACTATGTAGGGCCCGCTGAATAAATTGGAAATGGACATTTCTTCATGTGAAAACGTCCATTTCCAATTTATTCAGCGGCCCTACATAATGCTTCCGTGGACACCGAAATTTGTGCAATATTGCTGGTGAAAACACATCTACTGTACTCAGCACGCTCAGTGGAACCTATTCATGTCATTTTCATGCCATAATACTGTAAAATTTGCATAAAATGAATGTCCACGGAAGCATTATGTAGGGCCCGCTGAATAAATTAGAAATGGACATTTCTTCATGTGAAAACATCCATTTCCAATTTATTCAGCGGGACCTACATAATGCTTCCGTGGACACTTAAATTTGTGCAATATTCATTCAACCCATTCATGTAATTTTCATGCCATAATACTGTAAAATTTGCATAAAAATGGTTGTTTCTTATATTGGAATTTGGAGTTGGATTTTGGTGAACTTCACCACATATGGTGCATGACCACCTGTAACTTATTTGACGGTGCCTCCGTAGGTGTTCCGTGGGCGATATAGTAAAAGTCATATTTCATAACTGCAATGATATAACTGTGTAATACCTACATTTTAGTGCCCAGGAACATCACCCAGCAGCCCCATGTACATTAGAGCACATAAAATGTCTTATTTTGCATAAAATGAATGTCACGGAAGCATTATGTAGGGCCCACTGAATAAATTGGAAATGGACATTTCCAATTTATTCAGCGGGCCCTACATAATGCTTCCGTGAACACTTAAATTTGTGCAATATTGTTGGTGAAAACACCTCTACTGTACTCAGCAGGCTCAGTGGAACCCATTCATGTCATTTTCATTGCATAATACTGTAAAATTTGCATAAAATGAATGTCACGGAAGCACTATGTAGGGCCCGCTGAATAAATTGGAAATAGACATTTCTTCATGCGAAAACGTCCATTTCCAATTTATTCAGCGCGCCCTAAATAATGCTTCCGTGGACACCTAAATTTGTGCAATATTGTTGGTGAAAACACCTCTACTGTACTCAGCACGCTCAGTGGAACCCATTCATGTCATTTTCATGCCATAATACTGTAAAATTTGCATAAAATGAATGTCACGGAAGCACTATGTAGGGCCGCTGAATAAATTGGAAATGGACATTTCTTCATGTGAAAACGTCCATTTCCAATTTATTCAGCGGCCCTACATAATGCTTCCGTGGACACCGAAATTTGTGCAATATTGCTGGTGAAAACACATCTACTGTACTCAGCACGCTCAGTGGAACCTATTCATGTCATTTTCATGCCATAATACTGTAAAATTTGCATAAAAATGAATGTCCACGGAAGCACTATGTAGGGCCCGCTGAATAAATTGGAAATAGACATTTCTTCATGCGAAAACGTCCATTTCCAATTTATTCAGCGCGCCCTAAATAATGCTTCCGTGGACACCTAAATTTGTGCAATATTGTTGGTGAAAACACCTCTACTGTACTCAGCACGCTCAGTGGAACCCATTCATGTCATTTTCATGCCATAATACTGTAAAATTTGCATAAAATGAATGTCACGGAAGCACTATGTAGGGCCGCTGAATAAATTGGAAATGGACATTTCTTCATGTGAAAACGTCCATTTCAATTTATTCAGCGGGCCCTACATAATGCTTCCGTGGACACCGAAATTTGTGCAATATTGTTGGTGAAAACACATCTACTGTACTCAGCACGCTCAGTGGAACCTATTCATGTCATTTTCATGCCATAATACTGTAAAATTTGCATAAAAATGAATGTCCACGGAAGCACTATGTAGGGCCCGCTGAATAAATTGGAAATGGACATTTCTTCATGTGAAAACGTCCATTTCCAATTTATTCAGCGGGCCCTACATAATGCTTCCGTGGACACCTAAATTTGTGCAATATTGTTGGTGAAAATACCTCTACTGTACTCAGCACGCTCTGTGGAACTGTGGAACCCATTCATGTCATTTTCATGCCATAATACTGTATAATTTGCATTAAAATTGTTGTTTCTTATGTTGGAATTTGAGTTGGATTTTGGTGAACTTCACCACATATGGTGCATGACCACCTGTAACTTATTTGACGGTGCCTCCGTAGGTGTTCCGTGGACGATATAGTAAAAGTCATATTTCATAACTGCAATGATATAACTGAGTAATACCTACAGTTTAGTGCCCAGGAACATCACCCAGCAGCCCCATGTACATTAGAGTACATAAAGTGTCTTATTTTGCATAAAATGAATGTCACGGAAGCATTATGTAGGGCCCGCTGAATAAATTGAAATGGACATTTCTTCATGCAAAACGTCCATTTCCAATTTATTCAGCGCACCCTACATAATGCTTCCGTGGACACCTAAATTTGTGCAATATTGTTGGTGAAAACACCTCTACTGTACTCAGCACGCTCAGTGGAACCCATTCATGTCAATTTCATGCCATAATACTGTAAAATTTGCATAAAATGAATGTCACGGAAGCACTATGTAGGGCCGCTGAATAAATTGGAAATAGACATTTCTTTATATTAAAATGTCCATTTCCAATTTATTCAGCGGGCCCTACATAATGCTTCCGTGGACACCTAAATTTGTGCAATATTGTTGGTGAAAACATCTCTACTGTACTCAGCACGCTCAGTGGAACCCATTCATGTCATTTTCATGCCATAATACTGTAAAATTTGCATAAAATGAATGTCACGGAAGCACTATGTAGGGCCGCTGAATAAATTGGAAATGGACATTTCTTCATGTGAAAACGTCCATTTCCAATTTATTCAGCGCCCTACATAATGCTTCCGTGGACACCTAAATTTGTGCAATATTTTTGGTGAAAACCCTCTACTGTACTCAGCACGCTCAGTGGAACCCATTCATGTCATTTTCATGCCATAATACTGTAAAATTTGCATAAAATGAATGTCCACGGAAGCACTATGTAGGGCCGCTGAATAAATTGGAAATGGACATTTCTTCATGTGAAAACGTCCATTTCAATTTATTCAGCGGCCCTACATAATGCTTCCGTGGACACTTAAATTTGTGCAATATTGTTGGCGAAAACACCTCTACTGTACTCAGCACGCTCTGTGGAACCCATTCATGTCATTTTCATGCCATAATACTGTATAATTTGCATTAAAATGGTTGTTTCTTATGTTGGAATTTGGAGTTGGATTTTGGTGAACTTCACCACATATGGTGCATGACCACCTGTAACTTATTTGACGGTGCCTCCGTGGGTGTTCCGTGGACGATATAGTAAAAGTCATATTTCATAACTGCAATGATATAACTGAGTAATACCTACAGTTTAGTGCCCAGGAACATCACCCAGCAGCCCCATGTACATTAGAGTACATAAAATGTCTTATTTTGCATAAAAATGAATGTCCACGGAAGCATTATGTAGGGCCCGCTGAATAAATTGGAAATGGACATTTCTTCAAGCAAAACGTCCATTTCAATTTATTCAGCGCACCCTACATAATGCTTCCGTGGACACCTAAATGCAATATTGTTGGTGAAAACACCTCTACTGTACTCAGCACGCTCAGTGGAACCCATTCATGTCATTTTCATGCCATAATACTGTAAAATTTGCATAAAAATGAATGTCCACGGAAGCACTATGTAGGGCCCGCTGAATAAATTGAAATAGACATTTCTTCATGTGAAAACGTCCATTTCCAATTTATTCAGCGCCCTAAATAATGCTTCCGTGGACACCTAAATTTGTGCAATATTGTTGGTGAAAACACCTCTACTGTACTCAGCACGCTCAGTGGAACCCATTCATGTCATTTTCATGCCATAATACTGTAAAATTTGCATAAAATGAATGTCACGGAAGCACTATGTAGGGCCCGCTGAATAAATTGGAAATGGACATTTCTTCATGTGAAAACGTCCATTTCCAATTTATTCAGCGGCCCTACATAATGCTTCCGTGGACACCAAATTTGTGCAATATTGTTGGTGAAAACACATCTACTGTACTCTGCACGCTCAGTGGAACCTATTCATGTCATTTTCATGCCATAATACTGTAAAATTTGCATAAAAATGAATGTCCACGGAAGCACTATGTAGGGCCGCTGAATAAATTGGAAATGGACATTTCTTCATGTGAAAACGTCCATTTCCAATTTATTCAGCGGCCCTACATAATGCTTCCGTGGACACCTAAATTTGTGCAATATTGTTGGTGAAAATACCTCTACTGTACTCAGCACGCTCTGTGGAACTGTGGAACCCATTCATGTCATTTTCATGCCATAATACTGTATAATTTGCATTAAAATTGTTGTTTCTTATGTTGGAATTTGGAGTTGGATTTTGGTGAACTTCACCACATATGGTGCATGACCACCTGTAACTTATTTGACGGTGCCTCCGTAGGTGTTCCGTGGACGATATAGTAAAAGTCATATTTCATAACTGCAATGATATAACTGAGTAATACCTACAGTTTAGTGCCCAGGAACATCACCCAGCAGCCCCATGTACATTAGAGTACATAAAATGTCTTATTTTGCATAAAATGAATGTCACGGAAGCATTATGTAGGGCCGCTGAATAAATTGGAAATGGACATTTCTTCATGCAAAAACGTCCATTTCCAATTTATTCAGCGCACCCTAAATAATGCTTCCGTGGACACCTAAATTTGTGCAATATTGTTGGTGAAAACACCTCTACTGTACTCAGCACGCTCAGTGGAACCCATTCATGTCATTTTCATGCCATAATACTGTAAAATTTGCATAAAAATGAATGTCCACGGAAGCACTATGTAGGGCCCGCTGAATAAATTGAAATAGACATTTCTTCATGCGAAAACGTCCATTTCCAATTTATTCAGCGCGCCCTAAATAATGCTTCCGTGGACACCTAAATTTGTGCAATATTGTTGGTGAAAACACCACTACTGTACTCAGCACGCTCAGTGGAACCCATTCATGTCATTTTCATGCCATAATACTGTAAAATTTGCATAATGAATGTCCACGGAAGCACTATGTAGGGCCGCTGAATAAATTGGAAATGGACATTTCTTCATGTGAAAACGTCCATTTCCAATTTATTCAGCGGCCCTACATAATGCTTCCGTGGACACCTAAATGCAATATTGTTGGTGAAAACACCTCTACTGTACTCAACACGCTCAGTGGAACCCATTCATGTCATTTTCATGCCATAATACTGTAAAATTTGCATAAAATGAATGTCCACGGAAGCACTATGTAGGGCCGCTGAATAAATTGAAATGGACATTTCTTCATGCGAAAACGTCCATTTCCAATTTATTCAGCGCCTAAATAATGCTTCCGTGGACACCTAAATTTGTGCAATATTGTTGGTGAAAACACCACTACTGTACTCAGCACGCTCAGTGGAACCCATTCATGTCATTTTCATGCCATAATACTGTAAAATTTGCATAAAATGAATGTCACGGAAGCACTATGTAGGGCCGCTGAATAAATTGGAAATGGACATTTCTTCATGTGAAAACGTCCATTTCCAATTTATTCAGCGGCCCTACATAATGCTTCCGTGGACACCTAAATTTGTGCAATATTGTTGGTGAAAATACCTCTACTGTACTCAGCACGCTCTGTGGAACTGTGGAACCCATTCATGTCATTTTCATGCCATAATACTGTATAATTTGCATTAAAATTGTTGTTTCTTATGTTGGAATTTGAGTTGGATTTTGGTGAACTTCACCACATATGGTGCATGACCACCTGTAACTTATTTGACGGTGCCTCCGTGGGTGTTCCGTGGACGATATAGTAAAAGTCATATTTCATAACTGTAATGATATAACTGAGTAATACCTACAGTTTAGTGCCCAGGAACATCACCCAGCAGCCCCATGTACATTAGAGTACATAAAATGTCTTATTTTGCATGAAAATGAATGTCACGGAAGCATTATGTAGGGCCGCTGAATAAATTGAAATAGACATTTCTTCATGCGAAAACGTCCATTTCCAATTTATTCAGTGCGCCTAAATAATGCTTCCGTGGACACCTAAATTTGTGCAATATTGTTGGTGAAAACACCTCTACTGTACTCAGCACGCTCAGTGGAACCCATTCATGTCATTTTCATGCCATAATACTGTAAAATTTGCATAAAATGAATGTCCACGGAAGCATTATGTAGGGCCGCTGAATAAATTGGAAATGGACATTTCTTCATGAAAACGTCCATTTCAATTTATTCAGCGGCCCTACATAATGCTTCCGTGGACACCTAAATTTGTGCAATATTGTTGGTGAAAACACCTCTACTGTACTCAGCACGCTCAGTGGAACCCATTCATGTCATTTTCATGCCATAATACTGTAAAATTTGCATAATGAATGTCCACGGAAGCATTATGTAGGGCCGCTGAATAAATTGGAAATGGACATTTCTTCATGTGAAAACGTCCATTTCCAATTTATTCAGCGGCCCTACATAATGCTTCCGTGGACACCTAAATTTGTGCAATATTGTTGGTGAAAATACCTCTACTGTACTCAGCACGCTCTGTGGAACTGTGGAACCCATTCATGTCATTTTCATGCCATAATACTGTATAATTTGCATTAAAATTGTTGTTTTTATGTTGGAATTTGGAGTTGGATTTTGGTGAACTTCACCACATATGGTGCATGACCACCTGTAACTTATTTGACGGTGCCTCCGTAGGTGTTCCGTGGGCGATATAGTAAAAGTCATATTTCATAACTGCAATGATATAACTGAGTAATACCTACAGTTTAGTGCCCAGGAACATCACCCAGCAGCCCCATGTACATTAGAGTACATAAAATGTCTTATTTTGCATAAAATGAATGTCCACGGAAGCATTATGTAGGGCCGCTGAATAAATTGGAAATAGACATTTCTTCATGCGAAAACGTCCATTTCCAATTTATTCAGCGCACCTACATAATGCTTCCGTGGACACCAAATTTGTGCAATATTGTTGGTGAAAACACCTCTACTGTACTCAGCACGCTCAGTGGAACCCATTCATGTCATTTTCATGCCATAATACTGTAAAATTTGCATAATGAATGTCCACGGAAGCATTATGTAGGGCCGCTGAATAAATTGAAATAGACATTTCTTCATGCGAAAACGTCCATTTCCAATTTATTCAGCGCCCTAAATAATGCTTCCGTGGACACCTAAATTTGTGCAATATTGTTGGTGAAAACACCTCTACTGTACTCAGCACGCTCAGTGGAACCCATTCATGTCATTTTCATGCCATAATACTGTAAAATTTGCATAAAATGAATGTCACGGAAGCACTATGTAGGGCCGCTGAATAAATTGGAAATGGACATTTCTTCATGTGAAAACGTCCATTTCCAATTTATTCAGCGGCCCTACATAATGCTTCCGTGGACACCTAAATTTGTGCAATATTGTTGGTGAAAATACCTCTACTGTACTCAGCACGCTCTGTGGAACTGTGGAACCCATTCATGTCATTTTCATGCCATAATACTGTATAATTTGCATTAAAATTGTTGTTTTTATGTTGGAATTTGAGTTGGATTTTGGTGAACTTCACCACATATGGTGCATGACCACCTGTAACTTATTTGACGGTGCCTCCGTAGGTGTTCCGTGGACGATATAGTAAAAAGTCATATTTCATAACTGCAATGATATAACTGAGTAATACCTACAGTTTAGTGCCCAGGGAACATCACCCAGCAGCCCCATGTACATTAGAGTACATAAAATGTCTTATTTTGCATAAAAATGAATGTCCACGGAAGCATTATGTAGGGCCCGCTGAATAAATTGGAAATAGACATTTCTTCATGCGAAAACGTCCATTTCCAATTTATTCAGCGCACCCTACATAATGCTTCCGTGGACACCTAAATTTGTGCAATATTGTTGGTGAAAACACCTCTACTGTACTCAGCACGCTCAGTGGAACCCATTCATGTCATTTTCATGCCATAATACTGTAAAATTTGCATAAAAATGAATGTCCACGGAAGCACTATGTAGGGCCCGCTGAATAAATTGGAAATAGACATTTCTTCATGCGAAAACGTCCATTTCCAATTTATTCAGTGCGCCTAAATAATGCTTCCGTGGACACCTAAATTTGTGCAATATTGTTGGTGAAAACACCTCTACTGTACTCAGCACGCTCAGTGGAACCCATTCATGTCATTTTCATGCCATAATACTGTAAAATTTGCATAAAATGAATGTCACGGAAGCACTATGTAGGGCCGCTGAATAAATTGGAAATAGACATTTCTTCATGCGAAAACGTCCATTTCCAATTTATTCAGTGCGCCCTAAATAATGCTTCCGTGGACACCTAAATTTGTGCAATATTGTTGGTGAAAACACCTCTACTGTACTCAGCACGCTCAGTGGAACCCATTCATGTCATTTTCATGCCATAATACTGTAAAATTTGCATAAAATGAATGTCACGGAAGCACTATGTAGGGCCGCTGAATAAATTGGAAATGGACATTTCTTCATGTGAAAACGTCCATTTCCAATTTATTCAGCGGGCCCTACATAATGCTTCCGTGGACACCTAAATTTGTGCAATATTGTTGGTGAAAATACCTCTACTGTACTCAGCACGCTCTGTGGAACTGTGGAACCCATTCATGTCATTTTCATGCCATAATACTGTATAATTTGCATTAAAATTGTTGTTTTTTATGTTGGAATTTGGAGTTGGATTTTGGTGAACTTCACCACATATGTTGCATGACCACCTGTAACTTATTTGACGGTGCCTCCGTAGGTGTTCCGTGGACGATATAGTAAAAAGTCATATTTCATAACTGCAATGATATAACTGAGTAATACCTACAGTTTAGTGCCCAGGAACATCACCCAGCAGCCCCATGTACATTAGAGTACATAAAATGTCTTATTTTGCATAAAATGAATGTCACGGAAGCATTATGTAGGGCCGCTGAATAAATTGGAAATAGACATTTCTTCATGCGAAACGTCCATTTCCAATTTATTCAGTGCGCCTAAATAATGCTTCCGTGGACACCTAAATTTGTGCAATATTGTTGGTGAAAACACCTCTACTGTACTCAGCACGCTCAGTGGAACCCATTCATGTCATTTTCATGCCATAATACTGTAAAATTTGAATAAAAATGAATGTCCACGGAAGCACTATGTAGGGCCCGCTGAATAAATTGGAAATGGACATTTCTTCATGTGAAAACGTCCATTTCAATTTATTCAGTGGGCCCTACATAATGCTTCCGTGGACACCTAAATTTGTGCAATATTGTTGGTGAAAATACCTCTACTGTACTCAGCACGCTCCGTGGAACTGTGGAACCCATTCATGTCATTTTCATGCCATAATACTGTATAATTTGCATTCAAATTGTTGTTTCTGATGTTGGAATTTGAGTTGGATTTTGGTGAACTTCACCACATATGGTGCATGACCACCTGTAACTTATTTGACGGTGCCTCCATAGAGGTTCCGTGGGCGATATAGTAAAAGTCACATTTCATAACTGCAATGATATAACTGTGTAATACCTAATGGGCCCGAATGAGGGGCCCACGACGGCGGGCGTGCCGAGTTTCAAGTCGTGCGACCTTCCGTCTCTGTACGGGGATGTCCCGCTTCCCATTTAAGCGTGTAACGGTTTGGTGGACACACGCTCCCTTTTTGACCTTTTGACCCCTAAAGAAGGTCGTGCGGTCACGGGACTTTTCCACCCGGTCGAGGGGTCCCCGAGACAAAGGTTCCGATTCGGCTCGATCGGACCCTCGCGAGCCGTGTCCACGAAACCGCTAGGCGAACCCACTCAAATAAACTGAAAGTGGGACTTTTTCAGAAGCTCCCAGGGGCCCAAATTGCACACAGAGTTGTGTCAGGAGCCCCGAGCGATGTGCCAACAGGGCCCGGACCTGGGACCCTGAAAAGTATTTTTCCTCATTTTTCATATATCTCTTTGTCTGCCATTAAATTCAATAGGAGAGACCCTGAAACAGGCTTGATTTTGGCAAGACACACGGCCGGACATAAAATGCTTAAGAAGCCGCCACTGCCCTCAAACTCGGGGCCCGAATGAGGGGCCCACGACGGCGGGGCGTGCCGAGTTTCGAGGTCGTGCGACCTTCCGTCTCTGTACGGGGGATGTCCCGCTTCCCATTTAAGCGTGTAACGGTTTGGTGGACGCGCGCTCCCTTTTTTGACCTTTTGACCCCTAAAGAAGGTCGTGCGGTGACGAGACTTTTCCACCCGGTCGAGGGGTACCCCGAGACAAAGGTTCGATTCGGCTCGATCGGACCTCGCGAGCCGTGTCCACGAAACCGCTAGGCCGAACCCACTCAAATAAACTGAAAGTGGGACTTTTTTCAGAAGCTCCCAGAGGGCCCAAATTGCACACAGAGTTGTGTCAGGAGCCCCGGAGCGATGTGCCAACAGGGCCCGGACCCGGGACCCTGAAAAGTATTTTTCCTCATTTTTCATATATCTCTTTGTCTGCCATTGAATTCAATAGGAGAGACCCTGAAACAGGCTTGATTTTGGCAAGACACACGGCCGGACATAAAATGCTTAAGAAGCCGCCACTGCCCTCAAACTCGGGGGCCCGAATGAGGGGCCCACGACGGCGGGGCGTGCCGAGTTTCGAGGTCGTGCGACCTTCCGTCTCCGTACGGGGGATGTCCCACTTCCCATTTAAGCGTGTAACGGTTTGGTGGACGCGCGCTCCCTTTTTTGACCCCTAAAGAAGGCCGTACGGTGACGAGACTTTTCCACCCGGTCGAGGGGGTCCCCCAGAGACAAAGGTTCCAATTTCGACTCGATCGGACCCTTGCGAGCCGTGTCCACGAAACCGCTAGGCCGAACCCATTCAAATAAATGGCAAGTGGGATTTTTTCAGAAAAGACCCAGGGGCCCGAAACTCGGCACGGTGGCTCCTGGGGGCCCCCCGAGCGAGCCGCTAAAAGCGTGGGGCCCTAGGGTGAGGCGTTTTTTTCCCCGAGGTCCTATGGCTTTGTGGTTCGGGGCCGCAAGCGAGGGGCCCCTGAGGTGCCAGAATCTCAAATCTTGGGGCCCTATGACCCTCCGTCTCCGTAAGGAGGACATCACGCTTCCCATTTAAACGCGTAACGGTTTGGTGGACGCGCGCTCCCTTTTTTGACCTTTTGATCCCTAACGAAGGTCGTACGGTCACGGGACTTTTCCACCCGGTCGAGGGGGTCGCCCCGAGACAAAGGTTCCGATTTTGGCTCGATCGGACCCTCGCGAGCCGTGTCCACAAAACTGCTAGGCGAACCCATTCAAGTAAATGGCAAGTGGGATTTTTCAGAAAGCGTCCCAGGGGCCCGAAACTCGACACGGTGGCTCCTTGGGCCCCCCCGAGCGAGCCACCGAAGGCGCGTGGCCCTAGGCCCAGGGGAAAATCGGGAGCCTCCTGCACAAAATCTCTCTCTCTGCCCTCTTAGACTCTTATACACTCAGAGCCTTTCGTGTGATTTCAAGGTGCCAGACCAGTGATTTTTTCCCCAAGGTCCTACGGCTCCGTGCTTCGGGGGCGCGAAAGAGGGGCCCCTGAGTTGCGAGAATCTCGAATTTCTAGGCCCTACTACCCTCCGTCTCCGTAAGGAGGACATCCCGCTTCCCATTTAAACGCGTAATGGTTTGGTGGACGCGCGCTCCCTTTTTTGACCTTTTCATCCCTAACGAAGGTCGTGACGGTCACGGGACTTTTCCACCCGGTCGAGGGGTCGCCCGAGACAAAGGTTCCGATTTTGGCTCGATCGGACCCTCGCGAGCCGTGTCCACAAAACTGCTAGGCGAACCCATTCAAGTAAATGGCAATTGGGACTTTTCAGAAACGTCCCAGGGGCCCGAAACTTGACACGGTGGCTCCTTGGGCCCCCGAGCGAGCCACCGGCGCGGGGCCCTAGGCCCAGGGAAAATCGAGCCTCCTGCACAAAATCTCTCTCTCTGCCCTCTTAGACTCTTATACACTCAGAGCCTTCGTGTGATTTCAAGGTGCCAGACCAGTGATTTTTCCCCAAGGTCCTACGGCTCCGTGCTTCGGGGGCGCGAAAGAGGGGCCCCTGAGTTGCGAGAATCTCAATTTCTAGGCCCTACTACCCTCCGTCTCCGTAAGGAGGACATCCCGCTTCCCATTTAAGCGTGTAACGGTTTGATGGACGCGATCTCCCTTTTTTGACCTTTTGACCCCTAAAGAAGGTCGTACGGTCACGGGACTTTTCCACCCGGTCGAAGGGGTCCCCCCGAGACAAAGATTCCAGTTTTGGCTCGATCGGACCCTCGCGAGCCGTGTCCACAAAACTGCTAGGCGAACCCATTCAAATAAATGGCAAGTGGGATTTTTCAGAAAGCGTCCCAGGGGCCCGAAACTTCGACACGGTGGCTCCTTGGGCCCCAGGCGAGCCGCTAAGCGTGGGGCCCTAGGGTGAGGCGTTTTTTTCCCCGAGGTCCTATGGCTTTGTGGTTCGGGGCCGCAAGCGAGGGGCCCCTGAGGTGCCAGAATCTCAAATCTTGGGGCCCTATGACCCTCCGTCTCCGTAAGGAGGACATCCCGCTTCCCATTTAAACGCGTAACGGTTTGGTGGACGCGCGCTCCCTTTTTGACCTTTTGACCCCTAACGAAGGTCGACGGTCACGGGACTTTTCCACCCGGTCGAGGGGTCGCCCGAGACAAAGGTTCCGATTTTGGCTCGATCGACCTCGCGAGCCGTGTCCACAAAACTGCTAGGCCGAACCCATTCAAGTAAATGGCAAGTGGGACTTTTCAGAAACGTCCCAGGGGCCCGAAACTTCGACACGGTGGCTCCTTGGGCCCCCGAGCGAGCCACCGGCGCGGGGCCCTAGGCCCAGGGAAAATCGAGCCTCCTGCACAAAATCTCTCTCTGCCCTCTTAGACTGTTATACACTCAGAGCCTTCGTGTGATTTCAAGGTGCCAGTTCAGTGATTTTTTCCCAAGGTCCCACGGCTCCGTGCTTCGGGGCGCGAAAGAGGGGCCCCTGAGTTGCGAGAATCTCGAATTTCTAGGCCCTACTACCCTCCGTCTCCGTAAGGAGGACATCCCGCTTCCCATTTAAACGCGTAACGGTTTGGTGGACGCGCTCCCTTTTTGACCTTTTGACCCCTAACGAAGGTCGTGCGGTCACGGGACTTTTCCACCCGGTCGAGGGGTCGCCCGAGACAAAGGTTCGATTTTGGCTCGATCGGACCCTCGCGAGCCGTGTCCACAAAACTGCTAGGCGAACCCATTCAAGTAAATGGCAAGTGGGACTTTTCAGAAACGTCCCAGGGGCCCGAAACTCGACACGGTGGCTCCTTGGGCCCCCGAGCGAGCCACCGGCGCGGGGCCCTAGGCCCAGGGAAAATCGAGCCTCCTGCACAAAATCTCTCTCTGCCCTCTTAGACTGTTATACACTCAGAGCCTTCGTGTGATTTCAAGGTGCCAGTTCAGTGATTTTTTTCCCAAGGTCCTACGGCTCCGTGCTTCGGGGGCGCGAAAGAGGGGCCCCTGAGTTGCGAGAATCTCGAATTTCTAGGCCCTACTACCCTCCGTCTCCGTACGGGGGACATCCCGCTTCCCATTTAAGCGTGTAACGGTTTGATGGACGCGATCTCCCTTTTTTGACCTTTTGACCCCTAAAGAAGGTCGTACGGTCACGGGACTTTTCCACCCGGTCGAGGGGGTCCCCCCGAGACAAAGGTTCCAGTTTCGGCTCGATCGGACCCTCGCGAACCGTGTCCACGAAACCGCTAGGCCGAACCCATTCAAATAAATGGCAGGTGGGATTTTTTTAGAAACGTCCCAGGGGTCCCAAACTTGACAGCGGGGTTCATGGGGCCCCCCTTTGCGCCCCACCGAGAGCCAGGGCCGATCGGAGCACCTTTGCGTCGGAGTTCACAAAACGGCCAGAGGGGGCGTCGGCGAGCTCCTGTGGGCGGGGGACGCCCGCACCCCGCCTCTGGTCACTTTTGGACACGTTCCGTAAAAATAGTGGAAAATTGGACAAATAGTGGGTCCGTGGACCGGGGCGGGTGGGGTCCTTAGGGGCAGAGGGGCCGATCCGCCCCCAATGTGGTGAAATGGACAAATAGTGGGTTCGTGGGACCGGGGGTCCGCCCATGCAACCTGTAGGACGATGGACAAATAGAGGCTCGCTGGGATGCGAAAACCCCCCCTAACCATTCATTTAATGGGAGCATGGACAAATAGTAGGGTTTTGGGATCGAATACCCCTTTTACCCTGCAAAACTATGGCAAAAGGACACTTAAAGGGTTCGTGGGAGATGGGGTGGGTGGGGGGGGCCTCATCAGATGGTCAACATCACCCCCTATAGGTGACCAAACCCAGATTAGTCCGGAATTCCCCCGGGAAATGGGGGGAAGTTGAAACGTCCCGTTGTCCAGTTAAATAATTGGCTAAGGGGATCCAAATCCACCCTACGATCCCTCCGAACCACTATTTGCCCAATGGCAGTTTTTTTGCATGGGGTAATGTCCACGAACCTATTACATGTACTTCCTCCAGATATAGCCTATTTCACATGTCTGTGAGGCAGCCGTACGCCGAGTTTTGGTTCTTTTTTCTGATGCGCTCCAGCTTCAGAGATGACAGAAAGCGTGTCCTGCTTTCATTATTTTACAAAAGCAACGTTTTGATGTTTTTATGAGTTTACAGAAATAAAATCAGTTTCGAACTGATTTTAAGTTGTTTCATTATCAGGAAACAAAGCTGTTGCCTTGAAAATAAAAGCAGTGTGGTTGTATTGTGTACACCTAATTACACCTATTTGCGATTGATTTGTAATTAACAAATTACATCATGCGGGCAGGTCAAGGATAGCCAGAGGGCCGGATGTGGCCCGGGGGCCGTACAATGCCCAGGTCTGGCCTAGTATGTATGATTTTATGTAAAAGAAATGTATGATTCTGTAGCCATAGACTCACACATGCTTTGTACTATAAAAAATATTTTATATCAGAGAAACTAATTATTATTGTTTAGCATGTTATTAAAATCTATTTGTGAACAGAGTATTAATAATAAACATGGTATAAACATTGTTAGATGCGTAGCATTCATCATGTTGTAGTTTGGGAACAACCCAACTAGTAAATGTGTTCAAGTTTATGTCACAATAACATGTTAACTAATGCAAAAAAGAAACATTACTTACTCATCAGATTGATCTCCTCTACTGGATGAAATCTTGTTTTTCTTTTGAGGGAAATTCTGCCTTACTCCTCTCAGTCTTCTTCCAGAAACGAACAATAACCGCGATGAACGATCTCCTCAATCTTTGTTTGCATTGGACATTTACATGTGCACGCGTCTCACGCGGATATTTACATATGAACAGCGCGAGCCGCAAGGGAGTGGGATTGCATTAGAGATAATGAGTTAGTCGGGTAAGACTGAACATCGTGTTGGTTTCATACGGATTACTTCATCACAGAATATTTGTTTTCGATGTGACTTGCTTCATTTCAAAAGTAGGCACTTCAAGCTTTCTAACTCCCATGTCTCTGTGTTGAGTATTTGCTGAGTTACAGTTCATTTTAATGACATGTTTCTAAAAACAGTTCGTGGAGACGGAGAAGATAGAGAGCGCACCCTGTTTGTTTTCTTTATTTTCCAAAAAATAACATTTTGTTTTTATTGTGAGTGTACCCAAAAATAAAAAATAAAATAGACACTTCAAAGTTTCAATTGATGTATAACACTTATCTGTATGACCAAAATCGACGGAGTATTTTAAGTGTCTTTCGCACTAAGAAAAAAAATTAGCTCGTCTCGCTGGCGAGACAGTCGACCTCAGAGAGTTAACCACCTGAGTAAAACCATCAGCACCGTTTATAACAGGGTCGATAATTATACTAAACCTCTGTTTCGTTTAGTTAAATGTACGATACTTGCATTGCCTTGGTCGTTGACGAGTGTCCGGATGCATTCTTGGATGAAAGTCTGGATGGTTTCAAGGTTTTGGACTTGAGATCACGTTCTTCCAGGTTGAAGAGTGATGAATTCCAAAGATGTCCTGACTCGATGGTGATTGGGAGTTTCTTCCCAGGTAGAAAGTGAAAAAGAGCTAAGAAGGAGATCTGCTTTGGTTGAATAGAAAGTCAAGGCTGCAAGGCCTGGCGCAAAAACTTAAGGGTTGCTGAGAAGCTCACATCCCCTCATCCTCTTAGGATCGAAAAGAATCAGGCACGCCCACACCAGCTCAGGCTCTCCACACAGGCAGCAATCAGGAGATTTAGCAGAAGAGCTTTAGCAGAAGAAGAGAGGCAGAACTGTGCCTGAGCCCTTTAAGGTCTGAGCAGTGGCGGTTTTAGGCATGGGCGAACCGGGCAGTCGCCCGGGGCAGCATTTTTTCATGACACGTGGGGGGCGGCACAAGCCCTTGAAAAAAAAAAAAAAAAAAAATCATCAGCGCCGCTAAGCGGTTTTCTATTATCTATCATATAACTGTGTGGGGGTTTGCAAATTGGCGCCCCTGCTTGCTGAGAAGGTGCCGTGCATAGAAGCTGTGTGACTGTGCTATCCGCGCGTAGTTGGACGCTTGAACATTTTGAGTTTACTCGCTTCATTCGCGCCTGAAATTCACTTCACAACAGACGCGAATTCGCGTCAAGGAGGGGCTTCTGCCAGGCAGCTCGTCTCATTACACTACACTGGTCCAATCACAAATAACTATTTTTTTACTATACTATTGTGAGTGTATTTGCAATAGGATACAATTAGAATGAATGTACAAATGTTTGCCATAAGTAGCCTATTCTAGTCTTAACATAGAAATATTATTTTTATGTAACAAATAGGCTATAAATTGATTTACTATGTTGTGTACAAAGTAACACACCAAGCAAGATCCTTATTTATTCTTGTTTCTATAAAAGTACAAAGATGTATCATACAGCTCTGGGTATCCACATACAGCGACGATGATTTTGATCCACTTAGTGGGCTAAAGTCAGTCACACCTTTACTTTCTTCCAAATAACGCACATTTCATTCATAATATTAAAACACAGGCCTATAATTTGCACGTTTTTGTTTTTTTCTGAATTGTGTGAAATGGCTAATAAAAATAGGTAATACAAAACGATTATGTGGAGGTGAATTGGTTTAGTCTTGACTTCTGGTCGTGAGTGACAGTGTTGGCAAATGGGAAATCTGTTGATTGTCGAGTGCCAAATAAACACAGCGATGGAGAGAAAAAGGTCAAAGCCTGATTGTGAAACATTCTGATTGTACATATTTTTGCCACTTTTATGTACATAGAGTATATTTATTTAAGTTCGGATAACTTATACTGTTTTGTGCAGAATTGTGTTTTTCAAATGTTCTGTTGAATGATTTGTGCAATTGAGAAATATAAGCTTGTCTTACACTTATATTGTTATAGTAAAACATGGCTGTTTGTGCAAAATTTTGTATTTTTTATTTTTTCTCGGATGGGTGGGGGGCGCTCAGAGGGGGTCTCGCCCGGAGAGTAATTCAATGTAGAACCGCCACTGGGTCTGAGAAGTGTCAAGCCTTTCAGGATGGGCTTGCCCAATGAGAAAGGCTGAATTTCACAAGCGTGAGGTTGGAAGTACTTGGGGGTTTTATGACCCTTTGTCTGAGAGCATGGTATTTTCCATATGTAATTCAATTGGCTGTGTTGGTGCAAAACTAAAAAAGATTTTTAGAACACTAATATGTTGCATAGGTATCAACATATAATAAACACTGTCATTTAGATCATCCGAAAACGAATTCATAGAAACCAAACATGGTATCGGTGGGGTTATATTAACTAGTGATCTGTCATAAGCATGCATAAAACAGTATACAATACACAACACCATATACAAGGAGATAGCAATCATACACAAAGACATGGGGATAAGCATGATAGGAAAGTCATAGAAAACATTGTCTATGAATTAATGAAATAAGTCATTTCCTATAGCAGTATGTGTCGGTTTTAGAGAGAATTGAGTAGGGAGGAAGATTCTCTCTACATACTTTTAGGTCGTAAAGTTGATCTGATCTGGCTGAGGTGTCCTGGCCAGGAGATCGTTCACAGACATATAGGCACCGAGTCTGGTGTTGGGTGAGGGGTCTGTGATTGTTTGTTAATCTAATGAATAATTGATTTGTTAAATCTAATGAACACGTGTGTCTGATTGATCCAAATGCTACAAGTGCATCAATCGAAAAGAAGAAAAAAGCTTTAGAGGTAGATGCTGTGAAATGCTTCAAATTAAAAGATTATGCCTTTGGCGCAAAGGGAAGTTGCAGTTCCGCAGGCTCTGATGGCTCTAGCATTACGGTCAAGGATAGCGAGGCTGCATCCAGCAGCAGGGCCAGTGATGATGAACCAGCGCCTGCTGATGATGACCAACACCTCTCCTCTTCTCTACCTGAGCTGAGTGAAAAGGATGGCAATCAAACTGAACCGGTAAGCTGAAATAAAATCAGTAGCAGCATTAGCTCGCACTAGTAAACTAGTTACTCATTTTAATTATTATGGTAGTCAATATTAATGCAAAATAATGCTGAGAAATTAGCTCCTAACTCTAGAATGCAGTAAGTATAACATTTAAATAATAAACATTAATTAATTGCATTGTTTTCTTCTAAAAATGAGTAGCATTGGTGGAAGGAGACTCACACAGAAGATTAGAATCAACAGTGGATGTTTATTTATGGCAACAGAGGCAGAATGGAGAATGACAGGTGAGTAAACAGTTCAATGGATCAGTTCACAGGTAAATTGGGGTTTGTAATATGGATTCTTGCTCTTACATGAGTTTGTGGAATAAGTAGCAGCTGGATGGATGATAGCACACACCTCACCAGAGTATACAATGGAGCTGGTCACTCAGAGACAGAGGAGGAGACAGACGTTGGAGTGGATCACAGGAGGTAAGTACATGAGGAAGGTAAGGATATCAAACTTTCGCTGGAGTAGCATGAAGAGACCACTTCGTAAAGTAAAGTGGAGTAAAGTGAGGTGTGTGCTTTTGAAGCAGTCTTGATGAGGGTGCAGATTCTGAACAGGTGCGTGCAATCAGAACTCAGGTGAAGGAGTGCGCTGTGATTGGGTGTTGAGCGAGCCTGGCCGATCCGTGACAATTGGTTCCTTGTATATATATATATATTAGAAAGAATTGATTCCCAGATGCATCGCGATTTTTTTTTTCCGCATGTGCGCTAGAGATGCAGTGGGCTTCATTGCACAGAATTTGCGCCGTGAGACACGTGCACATTCCACCACTTGTTTTACTTTAGATATGCTTTCATTTATACCGTTTGGAATGCAGTACTCGTGCACTGACAGACTTTCATGCTTTGTGTTTGTTTTTCCTGAAGCTCGATTGCGGCTGCTGTTAAATGCACTTGCATTTTCGAAAACTTTTATACGAAATTGATGTACACACAGTAAGTTATGTTTTCAGAGCAGGACAAAACATCTGATATATCAAAATAGATCTGTGCATTAGTCTGAATTCAGCCTGTTAATACTGCCACTGTCTATGATCTCATCAGTAATAATCAAACAGCAATAATGCTGAGGAAAAAATTAACTATTGTCTGTAGACTTTCGGATTCTTAAAGAACACTTATTTTAAATAAGTAATTTTTGAAACAGTAGCCTGCTTATATAATAATAATAAAAAAATAAAAAAATAAATAAAGTAAATTTTGCACAAAATAAATTTGATACAAAATATATATGAAAATGTAGCCGTGTGCAGTAATATTGAAAACTGAGAATGTGACGCTTCGTGATATTGAGTTGTATTCAGTTGACGTAATTGAATTGAATCGTGAAACCAGTGAAGATTCACACCATTATTTTTAAGATGGCAGTACTGACACACAGAGATTCCAACTATAAACAAAAAGCATAGAAACTGCAATTTTGGTTAAGATGTAAAGTTGTAAAGTTGTAAAGATGTATTTGCACAGCAGAAGAATTAATTGGGGAAAAATTGTAGATTAAGAATCGTTTTGGAATCGGATCGTGACTCCCAGGATCGGATTGTGAAGTGCCTGAAGAGACCCACCCCTAATATATATATATATATTTGCTCCTTTTCCATTTTGCATTTACTTGTACTTTTACTTTCAATACTTAAGTACATTTAATATTTATATATATATATATATATATACACTGTATATATACATACTTTTCATACTTGAGTACAATAATTATCCCATAGTTTAAGACTTTTACTCAAGTAATACTCTAAACGACAACTTCAACTTCTCTTATAGTCATTTTCTGGTAAGATATATGAAGAGTTCCAATGCAAAAGCCTCTAAAAGCCATCTTAGTCAAAAATGAGATAACGGGTCCCACTTTACATTAGGTGGCATTAACTACTGTGTACTTTCATTTAAATTAATCATTTGGCACAATGCACTTATTTTGTACATGCTTTTACATTGTACTTATATATTTAAAAATACCTATATGTAATTACATCTGTAATTAATTTCTGTAATTACATTTATAATTACACTGTTGACCCATCCCTTACACCTTAACCCACCCTTAAACCTACCCAAACCACCAAATCTGTCCCTAACCTTACCCATATCCCACCTCAATAGCAGCAAAAGTGTTTTGCAATACAATATGACCACAATAAGTACATTGCACTTATTTTTTTATGCAAGTACATAGTAGTTAAGGCCACCTAATATAAAGTGTGACCAGATAACGATACTGAGTGAATGATCTCCTCACATAGTATATGTTCATCAAGAACTTTTCCCCTACACGTACAAGACAAAGACTGAGACTGAAATTTTTTAGGAGACCTTTTAACCTCTCTCTGGTCTTCACCGAACATGTCCCTATGTCCTACACAGAATTATACAGAGACTTTCTTTTTCATATGCACATAAAATCATCCTAAAAGGACATTTCTAGGCATAACACTATATTATGTATGTAATCCACACATTAGACTATCATGTTTTAAGCACATATTATGTATGTTTTTTTTAATAACTATTGAACGATTTTAAGGGTTATTCATGTTTGGTATGTATGAGTTTGACATTTCTAGATTGAAACATTTCTTTCAATTAATTCTGTGTCAAATGTGTCATATTCTGGTTATAGAAATCATGTCCAAATTTATACTTTGCAAGAGTGTGTAAAATTCGGACCATGTGACTGATAACATGCTGATTTATGATGGAAGGAACAACCCTAGCCAAGATAAAACTAATAGCTTATCTAATTGGTCAAGACACCAGATGGGATGTGTCCAGAAGCCGAGTTTAAAAAATTTGAAGGACACCATCAAATCTTCCTTTCTCGCCCTTTTCTCTTTTTGCCACCGCGTTTTGACGCTGCTTTTTAGCGCTCTTTGAGCATGCTCAGTTGCTACTTAACACCACGAAGAGAAGAAAAACCACTTAGTCTCGTTACATTCTTTCTTTCTTTTATTCTAGTTTCTTTTCCGTTGCGAGTTTCGTGTTCTCAGTTTAAGTTTTGCCGCCACGCCTTGTCTCCGAGTTCAACTCGAGCCTGTGACCACCTCAAAACATCAACCAGACCAACTCTGCATCCTCAGCCAACGCCCAACCATTGGCTTCCCAAGACATCACTTCAAAGACTACTGAACTTCCAGCCAATCACCAACTCGGGAAAACCCCTTTCCTGCAACGACAACGACAAAAGGGAATCCCTGTAACACAAAGGCAACGCAAGCAAGTAACCTTCAGGTCTAACGGAACTGGTGCATTTAATATAAATTTTAGCCTCATTGAGAAACTCAATGCGAGGGTTAATTAAGTGACTGATGGTTGTTCAGGTCTGTGCAATAGCCCATATTGCTGTAAACTTGGGATATCACATTTTCATTCTCTAAACTCATCCTTTCTCTCTTTCTGCAACGTGTGAATGTGTGAATGCTTGTGTCCATGTGTTAGGTTATTTTACGTCTTAGGTTTATATAAATAAAGTCTTATTTATATTGAAAAGAGAAGTATCTTGTGTTTTGTGCTTACAAGTTAATGTCTTAATCTGCCGATCTTTGTTACTGTGCTTATTAATAGTGTTTTCACTATATTTTGGATTTTAATATCCAGTGCAGAGTTGATGTTATACGGCTCGTTCAGTGAATCGCTGCCGACTCAGTGATCAGCCACGAAACAGTGATTCTGTTCAAATTCCCTATAAAATCATAAATGATTCCTTTTGAGCTAAATTAAATGATATCTATGTATAAACCCTACAATACCAAATAAATCATATTTTGCAGCTGCTAAATGTGCGCCTTTATTTAAGTTTATTCAATTTATTTATATATGGTTTAAGTTGTCCCTTTGCCCCATCTGGCTGTGGTTTCACTTGTGACTGTTTTCTTAGCCGTGGCTGTACACACAGCAGTAATAGGCATTTTGGTTGATTACCATGCATGTATAATGACTTACTTGCTTTATTTCATCTGATTGTTCTCAACTTCAGCGCAGCTAAAAAGACAGTAAATTGCTCTCATAATTGCAAGTAATCTGATCAATGAATTCTACATTTGATTAATTAATAATATAAATAGATTAGCCATTCCATCCAGGGATTACACACTTATCTGTAGGGGAAGGAATGTGTGCCCACTATTAATGAAAGGATTAGAAAACTAATTAGTTAGAATTTGCATATTGGGTAATTGGACATAGCCTGTAAACATGCAGATCTGGTGAGCAGGTGTGCAGCAAAATGTATGAAGAAGTGCAGTGCAGCCAAAGAGGGGAGACGAGAGACAGGAGACAATTTAAAGGATTTCATCAACTGATTTACAAACACCGAAAGTGTCCAAATGTTGTTGTTCTTTTTTGTTTTTTTTGTGTAACATACAGCATAGGGACAATGTCATCTGAGACCTACTGTGAACCTTGTAACCTCTAATTTCAAGGTAACCCCATACAGAGACAATCAGGAAGTCAATATATATACATTTATTTGACGCTTAATGTGAAACATTTAGTTTATTTAGTGTACAGTATCTCACAGAAGTGAGTACACTCCTCACATTTTTGTAAATATTTTATTATATCTTTTCATGTGACAACACTGAAGGAATGACACTTTGCTACAATGTAAAGTAGTGAGTGTACAGCTTGTATAACAGTGTAAATTTGCTGTCCCCTCAAAATAACTCAACACACAGCCATTAATGTCTAAACCGCTGGCCACAAAATTGAGTACACCTCCAAGTGAAAATGTCCAAATTGGGCCCAATTAGCCATTTTCTCTCCCCGGTGTCATGTGACTCGTTAGTCTTACAAGGTCACTGGAAGTTCAACATGGCACCTCATAGCAAAGAACTCTCTGAGGATCTGAAAAAAAGAATTGTTGCTCTACATAAATATGGCCAAGACCCTGAAACTGAGCTGCAGCATGGTGTCCAAGACCATACAGCCGTTTAACAGGACAGGTTCCACTCAGAACAGGCTTCGCCATGGTCGACCAAAGAAGTTCAGTGCACGTGCTCAGCGTCATATCTAGAGGTTGTGTTTGGGAAATACACTGAACAAAATTATAAACGCAACACTTTTGTTTTTACCCCCATTTTTTACCCCCACTCAAAGATCTAAGACTTTTTCTATGTACACAAAAGGCCTATTTCTCTCAAATATTGTTCACAAATCTGTATAAATCTGTGTTAGTGAGCACTTCTCCTTTGCCGAGATACTTCATCCACCTCACAGGTGTGGCATAGCAAGATGCTGATTAGACAGCATGATTATTGCACAGGTGTGCCTTAGGCTAGCCACAATAAAAGGCCACTCTAAAATGTGCAGTTTTACTGTATCGGGGGGGTCTGAAAACCAATATCTGGTGTGACCACCATTTGCCTCATGCAGTGCAACATATCTCCTTCGCATAGAGTTGATCTGGTTGTTGATTGTGGCCTGTGGATTGTTGGTCCACTCTTCCTCAATGGCTGTGCGATGTTGCTGGATACTGACTGGAACACGCCGTCGTATACGCCGATCCAGAGCATCCCAAACATGCTCAATGGGTGACATGTCCGGTGAGTATGCTGGCCATTGCAAGAACTGGTATGTTTTCAGCTTTCAGGAATTGTGTACAGATCCTTGCAACATGGGGCCGTGCATTATCATGCTGCAACATGAGGTGATGGTCATGGATAAATGGCACAACAATGGGCCTCAGGATCTCGTCACGGTATCTCTGTGCATTCAAAATGCCATCAATAAAATGCACCTGTGTTCGTTGTCCATAACATATGCCTGCCCATACCATAACCCCAACGCCACCATGGGCCACCCGATTCACAATGTTGACATCAGCAAACCGCTCACCCACATGACTCCATACACGCTGTCTGCCATCTGCCCTGTACAGTGAAAACCAGAATTCATCCGTGAAGAAAACACCTCTCCAAAGTGCCAGACGCCATCGAATGTGAGCATTTGCCCACTCAAATCGGTTACGATGACAAACTGCAGTCAGGTCGAGACCCTGATGAGGACGACGAGCATGCAGATGAGTTTCCCTGAGATGGTTTCTGACAGTTTGTGCAGAAATTCTTTGGTTATGCAAACCGATTGTTGCAGCAGCTGTCTGGGTGGCTGGTCTCAGACGATCTTGGAAGTGAAGATGCTGGATATGGAGGTCCTGGGCTGGTGTGGTTACATGTGGTCTGCGTTTGGATGTACTGCCAAATTCTCTGAAACGTCTTTGGAGATGGCTTATAGAGAAATGAACATTCAATTCACGGGCAACAGCTCTGGTGGACATTCCTGCAGTCAGCCTGCCAATTGCACGCTCCCTAAAAACTTGCAACATCTGTGGCATTGTGCTGTGTGATAAAACTGCACATTTTAGAGTGGCCTTTTATTGTGGCCAGCCTAAGGCACACCTGTGCAATAATCATGCTGTCTAATCAGCATCTTTATATGCCACACCTGTGAGGTGGATGGATTATCTCGGCAAAGGAGAAGTGCTCACTAACACAGATTTAGACAGATTTGTGAACAATATTTGAGAAAAATAGGTCTTATGTGTACATAGAAAAAGTCTTAGATCTTTGAGTTCAGCTCATGAAAAATGGTGGCAAAAACAAAAGTGTTGCGTTCATAATTTTGTTCAGTGTAGATGTATGAGTGCTGCAAGCATTGCTGCAGAGGTTGAAGGGGTGGGGGGTCAGCCTGTCAGTGCTCAGACCATACGCCACACACTGCATCAAATTGGTCTGCTTGGCTGTCGTCCCAGAAGGAAGCCTGTTCTAAAGATGATGCACAAGAAAGCCTGCAAACAGTTTGCTGAAGACAAGCAGATTACGGACATGGATTACGGGAACCATGTCCTGTGGTCTGATGAGACCAAGATAAATGTATTTGGTTCAGATGGTGTCAAGTGTGTGTGGTGGCAACCAGGCGAGGAGTACAAAGACAAGTGTGTCTTGCCTACAGTCAAGCATGGTGGTGGGAGTGTCATGGTCTGGGGCTGCATGAGTGCTGCCGGCACTGGGGAGCTACAGTTTATTGAGGGAACCATGAATGCCAACATGTACTGTGACATACTAAAGCAGAGCATTATCCCCTCCCTTCGGAGACTGGGCCGCAGGGCAGTATTCCAACATGATAACGGCCCCACAACCTTGCTAAAGAAGCTGAGGGTAAAGGTGATGGACTGGCCAAGCATGTCTCCAGACCTAAACCCTATTGAGCATCTGTGGGGCATCCTCAAACGGAAGGTGGAGGAGCGCAAGGTCTCTAACATCCACCAGCTCCGTGATGTCGTCATGGAGGAGTGGAAGAGGACTCCAGTGGCAACCTGTGAAGCTCTGGTGAACTCCATGTCCAAGAGGGTTAAGGCAGTGCTGGAAAATAATGGTGGCCACACAAAATATTGACACTTTGGGCCCAATTTGGACATTTTCACTTAGGGGTGTACTCACTTTTGTGGCCAGCGGTTTAGACATGTTGAGTTATTTTGAGGGGACAGAAAATTTACACTGTTTATACAAGCTGTACACTCACTACTTTACATTGTAGCAAAGTATCATTTCTTCAGTGTTGTCACATGAAAAGATATAATAAAATATTTACAAAAATGTGAGGGGTGTACTCACTTTTGTGAGATACTGTATGTCCTCTTTACAGGCACCTTTGTATATCTAAATAATATCTAAATAATAAAAGCATAGCCATTGCAATAGAATGAATGAAATAATGATTATCTCCAACATAATAAATTATCCAAGGTTTAAAGGGCACATATTATGAAAAATTCACTTTCACATGTTGATTGAACATAAATGTGTGTTGGCAGTGTGTGCACACAATCACGCTATAATGACAAAAATCCACCTGCTCCTTTTTTTTAATCCCCATAAATCATAAGCAATGTCTCAGAACAAGGCGTTCGCAGAATCTGACGACTGTTGACTGACACTGCTGTATGAGCAGAGACACCGCACCGAGTGAGCCACACACAATCTACCATGTTTATCTTCATACTAGAGCATTTAAAAGAAACATTCAAGTAAGACATATCTTCTTATTACAGCTAGACATTATTCAGTCCAGAGCAGTGAGTGATTTTCTGCTTTTCTGCTTTATTTTATTGTTTGGGTCATGTAGGAGCCAAAATATTATTTGTTCAAAATATAATTTGTTTAATGTTTTGTTATTTCTATGTGTTATTTGAGTTGACCCCATCTAGTGGCTCAGGTGAAGATGCAAGGCCTCTGAGAGAGAGTCTTTGACCTCTCAGTCTGACTCCAGCTCCAATCTATTTTATATCTTTGCAGTCCTTTTCTTTATTGAGACTTTGTCCTGAAATGCATCACAATCTGATAGCTAACATGCTAACGAAATAGGATCACGGTCAGGCAATCACTCTACTAGATCTTCGGCTAGTGCAGCTGCGACCACAGCAAGAGCTAAAGCGGCAGCATGTAAAGTAAAAGCCATCATGATGAGAGAAAGAGAGCTCAACTAGAAGAGCACCAACAAAAAAACACTAGCTGAAACGACACGCAGGAAAGCAGAGGTTGAGGCTGAATTGTATGTTGAAATTGCAGAAAGAAGCTGTAGCAGCATCTACAGAAGCAGAAGTTTATGAGGCTGCAGTTCACAGAGAAGATGGACTAGATGTCGACCTAGAAAAAAATTTGTGCTTCTCGAATAGAACTGAACTCACCAGAGAGTATGTGCATGCAAGTGAGAATTTTAGATATGTGACACGGAGTTATGTTGCAGGCTCACTTAATTCCCTCTCTCCGAGGGAGAAAGAGGAGTCTAATGCAGAGACAGTTCCTATAGGGCAGGACCACACAGTTCAATACTGCCTCCAGTGTTCTCCTTCGACAGTTAAGACTGAGCCATTTGATGGAGATGGTGAGGTGATGTATCAAAGCTGTCCAATACGAATACAGCGTGAATCAGACCCACTCTCACAATTACCTGCTGGGTGCTTTACTCCAGCACCACCACATGCCAATGACTTCACTACATATCTGCTGAGGAAATAAATGGTTGAGTTCTGGCTTGTTTCGATTTGATGACTGCTCTGAAAATTACTGGGCGTGAAAATGTATTTTCAAGCTGGCGCTTATAGTGCTGGGACTGCGGAGAACGCAGCGGTTTCAGTGGAGTAGGAAATCCAAAATCCTTTTGATAGGGTTGAGCACCCTTATTTTTGGAGAACATAGGATCTGTCAGGATTTTATTGATTAAGTGAAAGTGCTTCATGTTCATGTTGAGAGTGTTTTTAATCGGAAATTGGTCAAAAGGGAAACCTAAGTACTTAGGAGTGTATTTAGGAGATGAAATGTCCATTCAGAAGAAAAAAACAAAACAAAAAAAACTGGGAAGGGGATGTTGATAAGGTGAAAGGTAGACTTGATAAATGGACATGGCTAATACCATTAGTAATGTATCATCATCATCAATAATAAAGACATGCAAAGGAAGAATATTAATTTTGAATAATTTCAGTCTTTGGCATAGGATGGCATATTTGGAACCTCCCTCACAACATTTAGCAGAAATTCAAGGTATTTTAGTAAATTTTTTGGGAGGATAACTTGCATTGAGTCCCACAGAGTGTGTTGCATTTACCTAAAGATCATGGTTTGATACACTTGATAAGTAGAATAGCAGCTTTTTGTTTGCAATTTTTACAAAGATTTCTGTATGGGTCTTCAGTGAATGGATGATGGGCTGTTACATGCTCAATTGGGGTTGGATAAATCTTCAATTTTAATGGACCCCCTTAAGTTGAATGTGAGTAGACTAAGGTTTGGAGTCTTTTTGACTTGCAGAGAAATGGGATGACACCTTATCTCCACTGGGTTTTGGAAGAGCCTTCAATAAATGGAGCTCATTTTGATTTAATGAAGGAAAGTTCCTCCTTTCATGGACTTAATGCACTGTTGCCGATTTCACAGATCTTCACTTTTAGAAGTTTGATTCATGTTGCTGGGATGGATTTTGAAGAAGAAAAAAAAAAAAAAAACCACTGAAGAAGTGGCTTGTTTAATGGTCAAGTATTTCCGGACTGTTGAACAGATGCTAAATAACTGGAAATCACTGGTCAGTGATGAAGAAAAAAAGTCTACTGATGGACAGTCATGGAAGAGTAAAATCCCCCAATTCCGAAGACTGTTTCCTTTTCTTTATCTTGTTACCCAAATTAGATGGTTGTAAGGGATCCTTTCTAGATTCTAAAAAAATCTTGTGATTGAACTTATCTACAGCTACTGGCAAAGATTTTTTATTTATTTTTATTTTTTTATAAAATATGTGTTAAAGTTTTTAAGAAAAAAGTGCTGAATTAAAATGTTGGCAGGCCTTGGCGTAAAGTATTGGGTGTAGATGAGAGTGTGAAACCTGAATGGAGGTCACTGTATAAGCCACCATTATCCAAAAGGGCAGGGGATACTTCTTCACTGTGCCATTGCGGTTAATGCTTTTATTTCAGTTCTTAATCCTAAAGTCATTGCTGATTGTCACTTCTGTTCAAAAAGAGAAACTGTTTTTAATGCTTTTATGGAATGTGAGAGACTAAAACCTTTATTCTTAATTTTTTTTTGGGGGGGGGGGATGTTTATATGAGTTTTGAATCTTATCATCTGACGTCTGTGAATTTTTTATTTTTATTTTTGTTTTTTTATGTACCAATTCAGACAGGACTAACATCTATGTGTTTATTACAGAGGTGGGAGTGTCTGTTTTGTACATCTGGACATTGCAGAGACCACATGCTCTGAATGTGTGCATTACATATAGTCATTCGGATTGATTACCAAAGTATAACCACAGTTTTACTGCAAATACCATGGTAAAGCTATATGGCTAGCATAGCAAAATCATGGTTAATGTGTGGTAACTTTAGTTTAACAGTTTTATTTATTTATTTATTTTTAATTATTTCTAGTAAAACCATGTTTAATTTTCATAAAGGTACATATGCAATTAAAACATTATGTAATTGAGTGCAGAAATGAAGATGAGTAACATTAATCTTAAATGACGCTGATATTACAGTAGCCAAAAAGAGTTTACGTGATCTGGCTCTTGATTTTATTATTGTTATTTTTATATTTCCTTGCCGGGAGGCAAACATGCACGCGCCATACGGTAAGAGCATCTACAGTAGATTACGTTGGCCAAAACACACAAGGAAACAAAAATTAAATTAAACCACAGACAATCACAGACATTCACATTCGGACGGGATTAGTTTACTCAGAGGATCATTGAGTTTGCCAAAAAACAGTAGGTAATTCGCTCTGGAATTATTACAGAGGTTGTGTGAGAAAAACACAGAGACGTGGCAGATTCAGACAGGATTAAAATCCTTAAGTACATCTGTGAAACACAAATTTCTCTAACAAACCCCTGCAAAACAAGTCCCGTAAAATGTTTATTTTTGGCTTTAAATTTGTTAGAGGTAATAGATTTACATGTCAGCTTTTGAACAAAATTTAGGGCAAGCTAAACTAGCCATTTATATGAGCAGGAAAAATAAGGTTGAAAGATTGTCTGGTGAAGATGTGGTGGTAATGTTTTTAAATTTGGTGAAATGACGAGTGTTGATCGACTTTTGTTTTTATAAGTCTACAAAGGATTTATTAACATTTGAGATTAAATTGTTTGATAATGGGACTGTTATGGGGCGAACAAGACATGAGACGTGTGGATCCATTTGCAAGGCTTTTATTCAGAGACGTGGTCATAAAGCAGGCACAGTTCAGACAATGGCAAACAGGTACAACACAGGCAAGACAAACAGTAATCCTAGGACAAGCGTGGGTCTTCGATCGATGAATAGAATCCAGAGAGCTTGACAAAAGGGGTAATCCGTAAACACAAACAATAGTCCAGACAGGGGCAAACAGAGTCCAAACGGCAAGACGACAGGGCAATCCGAAATACACAGGCAAGGATCTTCACACAGGAAAACAGGCAAGGCAAGATTAGACTAGACTAGACTAAACTAGGAACTATGAACTAGACTGGCTAGTAACTGGCTCAGTAAAGTAGCTATCGCTAGAAGAGTGATTAATGCTAAACTGTACTCGGCAGTGAGACAGAGGAAGTCCATGGCTTATGTAGGGTGTGTGATTGGTTACAGCTGTGGGTGAAATCAGTGCAATGGATGATGGGAAATGTAGTCCAGGGTATAGTGCAACAGTCTGTGTAGTGTGAGAGTCCATGTAGAGAGCCGGTGACCTCTGGTGGTGAGTGAACAGAAGTTCATAGACCGGATTCGTGACAGGGACATTGTGCTCAGTTGTTGAAGAGGAGTTTTATTTTACACATTTGATGTAATTTCTTTTTTTGTTTAATTATTTCTTTGGTGCTCATGTGATGTAATGTGACGTTGGAATTTTTGAAACAAGCTTATTAACGAAGTGTGACTTACAGTGTTAAAAGGCATTTTAAAATTCAATTATCTCTCTCTCTGTCTCTCATAGATACGGCATTAAATGTGCTTATATGATGACTCCTTTAACCGTTAAGACTGAGTACTTCTGAGTACTCCATGGGAATTTGTGTCTGCTTCTGGGGTTGTGGGGCTTTCAGTGCTGGTGGTTATACCTTGTAGCTGCAAAGTTTCGGGAATGACATCCGCATATTTATGTGGGATTCACACTCGAAAGAGCAATGGATGGGACAAAAATATATGTGAAAATGCATGTAAATTGAGGCTAGAGCACACTTCTGAAGCACCCTCAGTATTTAATTCTGGAACCGGCCTGGATAAAACTAGCTGTGTTTGATCAGTTTTCACAGTATATCATATTCGCATGGAGTTTTGTGTGGCAGTAGGCTATGCTTCAAAGTTGGAAAAATTAGCAGGATATTTGTTAATTTCCTCTGTGAAAATCTCTAAAGAGTAAACATGCACACAGGCTTCGTTGCCTGTTGCATCTGTTGATTTCATCTTATGTATGCAAGGCATCCGTTACACATTTTCCCTGTGTGTTAACGTCAATATTTATGATTGTCGAATGTCTGATTACTTGAATCTTGGTAATGCATTTTGCCCCCCACCCCCAAACATATGATTCGATCAGTTGACTAACGGCAAGATTCAACAATTCTGATTCGACTATGTAAATACTTAGTCGGGGACACCCCTAATTTTCACAAAAATCTTCTGCGTGTATCTATAGAAATTTTAAAAAGTTAATTTTGCCCTGCCTGATGTTGTAGATTTAATGCAGTTGCAGTTTGAGTCACGGTCCTTATGTCAAATGGGTCGGGTACGTAATTAAATTAGTGCAGTCAGATAACGGGTGTGCAACCGGTTGAACGAGATGTGAGGATCCATTTGTAGGCTTTTATTAGACAGAGACATGGTCATAACAGGCATGGTTCAAACTGAGGCAAACAGGTATAACACAGGCAAGTCCAAGAGTAAATCCTAAGGAAAACGTGGGTCTACAATTGGCGAACAATATCCAGAAGGCTTGAGAAGAGAGGTAGTCCAATACCATGAGCGATAGACCAGGTGAGGTACAAAAAGAGTCCGAACAGCAAGCCAAGGGTTAATCCAAGATACATAGGCAACACGAAAAGACTAGACTAACTAGAACTGGAGACTAGACTCAGTAAAGCAGCTATAACTGGGTGAGAGATAAACGCAGAACAATACTGGAGACTAAACAGAAACACGGAAAGGCTTGGTAAGGCTGCTAACAATAGGAGAGTGCTAAATGCTAGAACAATACTCAGTGACTAGAACAGGATCTGAGTGTGTGTTAAGTAGAGTGTGTAATAGCTCTCAGGTGAGCATGTGATTGGTGACAACTGTGTGATCAGTGCAGTGTGTGATTGGTGACAGCTGTGTGATCAGTGCAATGGATGATGGGAAATGCAGTCCAGTGTGACGTGCAGCAGTTTGTGTGGTGCGAGAGTCAATATGATGGAAGGGCCACCTCCGATGGCGAGTGGACAGAAGACCACAAAACGGATTTGTGACAGGGTGTTCTGTTAAGTTCTGTGGGTGAGGAGAGAGTGTGGGGTGGGTGTAGTTTGACCAATCAGGAACCGTCCAGAAATCTTGTGTGAATTACCTGATTGTGTGCATATCTCATCAGTGTTTGACAGCAGTGTCTCCAATAGCAAAACTGTAAGTTGATCTGCTTCAAGAACCGTGCCGCTATTACCTCGCTAGTGAAGGAATGCCATAGAGGTTTTAAGCTGCCAAACAATTTATACTGATACAGTGTTGTTGTGAGTTTTGGTTGTTTTGCTGTTGTAGGCTATAAGGACTTTTGAAATAAGGCAAGACAAGGCAAGTTTATTTATATAGCACATTTCATACACAGTGGTAATTCAAAGTGTTTTACATAAAAGGAAGTGAAATAGTCATTAAAAATAATAATAACCACAACAATAAAAACAAAGTATTTAAAAATTGATTTAAAAAGAATTTTAAACATTTAAGAAAATGTAGCAAATTTCTAAGTGAGATCAACATAATTAATCATAACGGGTTGTTATCAATTATATATCCATCTTCAGGAATTAGCTGTAGCATTAATAGTACAATAAAATTATTAGTTTGTCCGCAGTACGGAACGTCTATTGACTCTAAGGAAAATTATTTCTATTGCCACGACAAATAATTTCCTTACTGAAACAGTGCTCCCCGAGCATGTAACAAGACCGGACGTTAAAGTGACCTCGTTCTGAGAGCAGCAGACACAGACAACCAAGTGTGAATACATATGGATGTTTATTAAACTACACTACAGGGGAACATGCAACATCGAACTAGACACAGACATACACACATTAAACATAGATGCCAACGCAAGGAAGGCATGGAGAGAGAGAGAGAGAGAGAGAGCTACAACCTGTTAAGAACCATCAGAGAATCACACCACCTTAATTAAAAGGGGTCAAAGCCTAGAAGCACATCTAGATAGTTAACAAGCGGTTACTTGCATGGGTTTTGTGGGTGCTGAGTAAAGCATTCTGGTGCATGTATAATGCGTAGATTCCTGGTGGATTCCTTTAGGAGTGAAAGCTTCGTCATTCCAGCCATGGGTTGATTAGTCCAAAGTGAATCGACAAAGTTACTGAACTTCAAACTGCCAGAAGATTGGACTCCCCCCGGAAGGGGAGTCGTGAGGTTTCCAAGGTGATAAGTGTGTCTCCAGGGCACCGAAAGTAAAGAGAAGACTTGCCTTTTCCGTGTGGGAGAAGTTTTATCTGGTTTCCCTGTAACACCCATTTTGGTTAGTGTGAGGAATAAAGAGCAGATCATTTTGATATCAAGAAAGAGACATCTAAAAGGTATTAAACCAGAGATACATTCATTCACCTGAATATGAGTGTTTAGAGCTTACTAATACGAATAACGAGTGGTAACTAGGCTAATATAATAACATACAAACATACAAACAACACATGCATATACCAGATACATTTGTAACTCATTAATTATGGTCTAAATAAAGAAAATGCCTCTATGTGTGTGTTATGTATCTTGTAATCGTGGGGGTAGTCCACAGGCCTGGTATCGAGGGTCATTTAGTTCTCTTGGAATGTGTTTGAAGTCCGATGGAGAGACAAGATAGTCGATCTGTTTAGCATCTTTTTGACAGTGGGGGGGACAACCCTTGGCAATTAGCACCCATATAACGGTAGAATGTGGGGCCAGGCTGTGAATTATATGCAAATGTCAAAAGGCTAAAAGGGTCTCTTAAGACATAAAGTCCCAACGACCATCAAGGATCATAAGCAGATGTTACAAATATAAAATGATTATACATAGTGCAATCAGTTCGGATGTAGCACAGTGCTCATTCAACAAATGAACAGCTAAACAGATGAGTTTTGTGTCTTCTTCTGGAAGCTGGTTACAACTGCGGGCGGCATAATAGCTAAAATCGGACTCCCCTTGTTTTGTTTGAACCCTTGGTATTTCTAACTGACTCGATCTTAATGATCTGAGTGGTCTGTTAGGTTTATATTCATTGAGAGATTTATAAACGAGTAAAAGTACTTTTAAATCAATCCTAAATGTAACTGGAAGCCAGTGTAAGGACCTGAGGACTGGTGTGATATGCTCAAATTTTCTGGTTCTAGTCAGAATCCTGGCAGCAGCGTTCTGGATGAGCTGCAGCTGTCTAATGGTCTTCTTTGGAAGGCCGGTGAGGAGACCATTATAATAATCCACCCTGCTGGTGATAAAGGCATGAACAAGTTTCTCCAAGTCTTGACTGGAAACAAAACATCTAATTCTTGCAATGTTTTGAGATGATAGAATGCTGATTTAGTTACTGCTTTGACATGACTACTACAACTAAGGTCTGTCTCCAGAAACACCCCAAGATTTTTGACTTGGTTTTTAGTTGATTGACCCCTAGAGTCAAGGTATGCATTCACCTTGAGAACTTCATCTTTGTTACCAAATGCAATGACTTCAATTTTCTCCTTGTTTAACTGAAGAAAGTTCTGGCACATCCAACAGTGATTTCATCAATTCAGTCAATAGGGCTATAGTCATTTGGAGATAAGGCTAGGTAAATCTGGGTATCATCAGCATAGCTATGATAGGCAATTTGGTTCTTTCTCATTATTTGACTTAGTGGGAGCATATACAGGCTAAACAAGAGTGGTGCAATAATTGAGCCTTGTGGGACTCCGCATGTCATGGATGTCCACTTCGACTTATGCTCTCCTATACTCACATAATAACCTCTCCCTTCTAAGTATGACCTGAACCATTTGAGTACTATCCCAGAAAGCCCGACCCAGTTTCCCAGTCTCTCTAGAAGTATGTTATGATCAACAGTGTCAAACGCAGCACTAAGATCTAGTAGTACCAGCACTGATATTTTGCCAGAATCAGAATTGAAGCGAATATCATTTATTATCTTAATAAGTGCGGTCTCTGTGCTACAGTATGATGTGCTCGGAAACCAGATTGAAAATTGTCTAGGTATCCATTTGAGTTTAAGTAGTTGTTCAGCTGATTAAAAACTACCTTTTCAATAATCTTACCTATGAAAGGAAGATTTGATATTGGTCTATAGTTGTTCAACATTGTGTTATCAAGATTGCACTTTTTCAGAAGGGGCTTAACAACTGCAGTTCTCAGGGAGTTTGGAAAAGTCCCAGAAACAAGTGAGGTGTTCACCACTTCTAAGAGATCTGCTTCTAAACAGTTAAGCACACTTTTGAAAAAAGATGTGGGAAGTGTGTCAAGATAGCATGTTGACGATGTAAGGTGCTGTACTATTGCTTTCAAAATTTTGCTATCAATTGCTTCAAAAACAGACATAGTCATTCTTTTTGAAACTGCGGTCGAATCTGTGTGACCTCTGCAAAACTAGATATGCCAATCTCCTTTCTGATATTATTGATCTTCTCAGAAAAGAAGGAAGCAAACTCATTGCATTTGCTGTCGGAGAGCATTTCACTGGGAATTTGACTTGAGGGGTTTGTCAGTCTCTCCACAGTAGCAAAAAGAGTGCGAGAGTTGTTTAAGTTACTGTTTATAAGGTTTGAGAAGAAGGTCTGTCTAGCTGTGGCTATTTCCACATTGAAAGCATGAAGGCTGTCTTTATAGATGCTATAGTGAATTTCAAGTTTTGTCTTCCGCCACATTTTAGCTTTTCTGCTCAGCTTTTCTGCATTGTCTTTTCATACTCTGAACTGCTGTTGATTTTCTCCATGGTGATTTTTGTCTGCCATTCTTCTTGCAGACCCTTGCCGGAGCAATATCATCAATAACATTCTTAACTTTTGAGTTAAATGAATCCAGGAGAAGATCAACAGAGTCTGCAGAAATGCTTGTTGTTAAAGATATAGCCTTCATAAATAGCGCATTAGTGTTCTTGTTAATGCATCTCTTTCTGACAGAGACAGATCTAGATCTAGATTCAGTGGTAACAGAGATAAATATATCAAATAAAATACAGAAGTGATCAAATAGTGCTACATCCTTAATAACAATGGATGAAATGTTTAGACCTCTACTTATGAGTAAATCTAGAGAGTGTCCACGATTGTGTGTGGGTCCATGCACATGCTGGATCAGGTCAAAAGTGTTTAAAACAGTTATAATTTATTTTGCAGTTTTGATTTCTGCATTATCTACGTGAATATTAAAATCCCCTGCAATAGTAAAATAGTCAAACTCTGAGGAAATCATTGATAACAGTTCTGTGAACTCTTCAACAAAAGCTGGAGAGTATTTTGGAGGTCTGTAAATAATGATAAATAGAATGCGTGGAGCACCTTTCAGCACAATACCTAGGTATTCAAAAGACAAATACTGACCAAATAACTGAAATCATTTATCGAAGTACCGTCTTGACCCGAATATAAGGCGATGTTTTTTTCTTGGAAATACATCTGAAAAAACGCGGTCGTCTTATATTCGGGGTCTAGACTTTGACATGTCAATAACACACCCACAACAATAGGTGCCTCCAAAAACTCATAAAACGAGTGTGCCATGAATATATGAATATATTTAATGTAATGTGTGCTGTAAAGATCGCAAGTGAAAACAAAAGAAAAAGAAAAGCTTACAGTGGTATGAGTCGTGACTGTCATGTTAACCTGATGGGAACAAACTTCCTCTGTAAGTGATTTTAAAACATAAGACAGTACCCAGATTTGAAGACTACAATAAGATTTCACTTCTACTGATTTTGGTTGGCTACTATGAGATGGTTAGCCTAAATGTTATATAATTCAGATGGGCTACCTGTTATTTCAATGGTATATCAAAAAGTGTATATTTTTCAATGTCATTGTTGGTACATTTTATTTACCATACTTCCAAAACAAAAATTAAAATAGGAAAAATATGCAATTTGAAAATAATTTAAGAAAAAAAATGTTTTACAGAGAGAGAGAGAGAGAGAGAGAAAAAAACAAGATTTGGTTTTCAAAAAGCCTTTTTCCAAAAGGTACATCTGGAAAAAGGGGGGTCGTCTTATTATCAGGGTCGTCTTATATTCGGGACAATACGGTAATAGGGGCATATAACATGGTCAAGACCTGCCTATAACTACTTTAGCCATTTTTTTCCCGGAAAACAACTGCACACTTAATGTTTGTCAGCCAATCAAATTCAAGCATTCAACAGCCGCATAGTATATTTTATAAAGATTAAACAATAAAATTAGTTAACACTTTATTTTAAGGTGTTTATTTTATTTACATGTTACATGTACTTACTATTATAATGACAATAAATGATGCATAATCACATGCAAGTAACCCTAAGCAAAACCCTAATTCTAACCATATAGTAAGTACATGTAGTTAATTAATATTACTCAGTACTTAAATGTATAATTACACTGTAACCGGGTGACACGGTTCTGTGCAGTGCACACACAATATATGCAAAGACGAAGGTTCAAAGGGAATAAGAGATTTAATATAACTTGAGATGAGGAGGTTTACACACAGGGTAACATCAACAATAACCGACAAACAAGAACTCAAAGGACGGCAACTAATATAGGGCAGATAACGAGGGGCAGACAGGTGAACACAATGAAGGTGATTAACTAGCAATAGACAATGGCAGAAACTAGGTCACACAGAGCACATGGGGAATGAAAAACACACACAAGACAGTCCAGGGGCGTGACACAGGGACACCTTAAAATAAAATGTAACCTATAATGAATTAATTAATTAATTGATTGGTTAATTAATTAATCTTGATTTTGGGGATAATTTTCTAACCTTACTTTGCTTTACATTGACTTACATTGATGGAATGTTCAAATGAGCCAAGATTATTCAAATTCTAACTGTCAACTAGACAGTTTGTCAAGCTTGACGTTTAAAACGATTTAAAAATTTGAAAAGACAGAGATAGCGTCGTAAAGTTGTTGTAAAGTTGAGTTAAAAGAAAAGAAAAGAAAAGAAAAGAGAAAAAAAAAGCAAATTGGATTTTTTTTTTTTCTCATGGGCCATTATATTGGTGAACTATTTAAGTCTATTATTTACTGATTGATTTGTTTTATAGTTGTGCAAAACAAGTGACAAACAAATGTCCCTTAATAAAAATACGGAAGCACAGACAATACAGTGCTATTTGTAGTTGTAATAATCATCATCATCATCATCATCTAGTGTGAATTGTCATGAAAGATTCTCTTTAAATTACTTTATAAACTTACAAAGAAAAAAAAAATCAATCCTACACCTACTTAGAGAGCTACACATTCCCCACAACAGTGGTTAAACTACTGTCAGTCTTGATGCAGTGTTGAAAACGATTCTGTCACATGTACAAGGCAGATGCACTCAAGCATGAGATGTCTGCTCAAGGCGGTAATAAATTCACTCAGGCAGAGAGAATGAGAGAGGGAGAAACAGAGATGGAAGTGAAAAAGAGAATATTACATTAAACAACATGTCTTTGTTGTAACATGTCAATTAAAATTTATATTTTCAAAGTTTAATATTAATTTGTGTTCACTTTCCACACTCTCTCCATCAATAAGCAAAATGAATGTTCCTGAGCTAAATTACAACTGTCCCAGATAAGGGTATGAGTACTTATGCAATGGAATCATTTTTTTATTTTTAATAAATTTGCAAAGATGTAAAAAAAAGAAAAACATTTTTGCTTTGTCATTATGGTGGATGGAGTGTAGATTGATGTGGGGGGAAAAAAAGAGGTAATTTAAAGCAGTTTAACATAAGGCAGCAACATAACAGAATGTAAAAAAAATAAAATAATAATTAAGGGGTATAAATACTTTCACAAAGCACTGTAGTATCTGTCCAATCAAGTTGATGATATTGCTGGAAATTAAGTGTCCCCAACTAAGCAAGCCAGAGGTGACAGCGGCAAGGAACCAAAACTCCATCGGTGACAGAATGGAGAAAAAAAAAAAAAAAAAAACCCTTAGGAGAAACCAGGCTCAGTCAGGGGGCCAGTTCTACTTGTATGAAATTTGGTCTGAACAATTGTATGGTGAGGTTTATGCCTAGACTCGATTATTCACCTTAGTGCTCTCAACACAGTTCAAGGCCTAGGTTATAACACTACAAGCCTTTAATTCTCTGATCTAACCTCCAGAAGCGAGGTGTACCAAACCTTATGTCCTGTTCTTGCATTGAGTGCATATGTGTACAGAACCAGTGATTTTTGCATGTCCAAGCAGCTGCTTGTCAGCTTCAGACAAAAACAGACAGAGACTGTTACACTGAATAATGGTAGCTGTCCGATTAGCATATGCCACTTGCAGAGCTGAGTGGGTCTTTGCAAAGCACTTTCGAGATTCTTTTTCTTGCACTGCATGTTGTGTCGGTGCAGTACAAGATGGCTGAACAGCCATTGGATGACTGAGTTGCCTGTAGCCACGCCCCCTCCCTAGCGTGTTTCAAATATGTCATCTAAGCTGATGCTGTACCACTGCACACAGCCATGCATGCATGATACAGCATTTTATGCTTATTCACTAATCTTGAAGCCCAAACTACAAGTTATCTGCCTCATTATTATTTTTAGGATTTTAGCATGTCCTGCACATGTATGCTGGATTCGTAATGTCCGTTTAACCCTTTAAGAGATGGTTTTATGTTGTTTCTGTTTATGTAATTTATTTAATTTAGTGTTCTTAGTTTTTTAGATGGATTTGGAGACTTTTTAGGTCAGCAGCCATCCATTCCATTACCATGTGCTCTAATAATAAATTTAACCAATGGTTAATATTTAAAGAATGCTTAGTTTTCCAATGTTGGAGAATAGCTTTCTTTGCCAGAATCAGGGCAATATAAACCAATTTTACATAATGTGATGCAACATCTATCTCCAAACCTAATCCTAACAAACAGAATGATGGAGGCACTAGTACCGTATTGACCCGAATATAAGACGATGTTTTTTTTCTTGGAAATACATATGAAAAAACGCGGTCGTCTTATATTCGGGGTCTAGACTTTGACATGTCAGTAATACACCCACAACAATAGGTGGCGCCAACAACGCATAAAACGAGTGTGCTATGAAATATGTAATGTAATGTGTGTTGTAAAGATCGCAAATGAAAACAAAAGAAAAAGAAAAGCTTACAACGGCACGAGTCGTGACTGTCATGATAGCCTGATGGGAACAAACTTCCTCTTTAAGTGATTTTAAAACATAAGACAGTACCCAGATTTGAAGACTACAATAAGATTTCACTTCTACTGTAAATAAAATTTTGGTAGGCTACTATGAGATGGATAGCCTAAATGTTATATAATTCGGATGGGCTACCTGTTAATTCAATGGTATATCAAAAAGTGTATATTTTTCAATGTCATTGTTGATACATTTTACCAGTATTTACCATACTTTCAAAACAAAAATTAAAATAGGAAAAATATGCAATTTGAAAATAATTTAAGAAAAAATGTTTTAGAGAGAGAGAAAACAAAAAAAAACAAGATTTGGTTTTCAAAAAGCCTTTTTCCAAAAGGTACATCTGGGAAAAGGGGGTTCGTCTTATAATCAAGGTCGTCTTATATTCGGGACAATACGGTGCAATTGTTACAGTCAGGGCCAGACGTTGAGGTAAGTGGTAATCAGAAATAGTGTTTATTGAGCAGGTTGAGACAAACAGAGAGGTGAGCAGGTGATCTGAGGTGAGTATGTGATCTTGAGAATGCCTCCGGGCGAATGAGGATGATAGTAACTGCGTTCTCTCTCACAGAGCTGCCGGGGTGACGAGACGAGGGGATCCACAACGGCACACACACTCAGTCGACAGATGATCTGGGAGGAGAGGACAACACAAGGATGCAGAGACAGGAGGTAAGGTACAAGCAGTAAGTATTCGTATGCAAAGGATATCTTTTGGAGAAGGTCTTCTGAGGAAGGAGTCCATGTTGCATTAACGAGATCGGACATAGGTGTGTTTGACGTGAGGGTATAAATACTGGTGTTGATGACTGATGTGATCAGGTGCAGGTGAGCGTGATTAGTATTCTGGTGATGTGGAACGCTGTGATTGGTGGGGTGTAGGGCCTGACTGATCCGTGACAGTACCCCCCTCTCCACGGCCCGCTCCTGAGGGCCGCCCTTGGCGTCGTGGTGGTCTGCCCCGGCCTCGGGGTGCTGGGCGATTGGGGTGTGTCGAGTGGAACTCTTCGAGTAATGTTGGATCCAGGATGTCGTCTCTGGGTACCCATGAGCGTTCTTCAGGACCGTAGCCCTCCCAGTCCACCAGGTACTCTAGTTTACCACCACGACGCCGGGACTCCAGAATCTCCTTGACTCGGTAGACAGCTCCTTCATCCAAGATGAGCGGGAGAGGGGGTTCCTCATCCTGGTCAGGCCCTGGGGAGACAGGAGGAGAGAAGGGTTTAAGTAGTGACACGTGGAAAGTGGGATGGATCTTGTATTGTGGGGGTAATTGCAGTTTGTAGGTGACCGGGTTTATGCGTTCCAGGATGGTGAAGGGGCCAACGAATCTGGGACTGAGTTTCCTGCTAGGCAGGCGCAGCTTGATGTCCCTGGTTGACAGCCAGACTTTTTGACCTGGTTGGTACTCGGGATTGGTCGATCTTCGGACGTCTGCCGTCATTCGTTGTCTGCGCACTGCCTGCTGGAGCTGATGGTGTGCTGCGTCCCAGACTCTCTCGCTCTCTCTGAACCAGTAGTCGATGGCGGGGATGTCTGATGGTTCACCTGACCAGGGAAACAGGGGAGGCTGGAAACCGAGTACGCACTGGAAGGGAGTGAGTCCAGTATTCAGTAAAAGTAGTTTTGGCGTAATGAATTCTGGGCGTACTCGGCCCAGCCTAGAAACTGGTTCCAAGAGTTCTGACGACTATGGCAGAAGGTTCTCAGGAAGCGTCCCACTTCCTGGATTTTGCGTTCGGTCTGCCCGTTCGACTGTGGGTGGTATCCAGAGGAGAGACTCATGGTCACACCTAGGAGGGAGAAGAATGCTTTCCAGACTCGAGAAATTAACTGGGGTCCTCTGTCTGACACGATATCCTCTGGGATGCCATAATAACGGAATACATGGTTAAATAATAGTTCATCAGTTTGGAGTGCCGTGGGAAGGCCGATGAGGGGTATGAGTCGGCAAAATTTGGAGAACTGGTCAATGATGACAAGGATACAAGTGTTTCCATCCGAAGCAGGTAGGTCCGTAATGAAGTCGACTCCTAGGTGTGACCAAGGGCGTTGAGGTATGGGTAGTGGATGAAGTTTACCAGCTGGAAGATGACGGGGACTTTTGGAGATGGCACAGTCGGGGCAGCCTCGCACAAACCTTCTCACGTCCCTGGCCATATTGGGCCACCAGAAGCGATCTCGTAGCAGCGAGAGAGTTGCGTTGGCCCCTGGGTGGCCAGTACCAAGGGAGGTATGAGTGGTTTGGATTAACGGAATGCGTTGGGTTCTGGGAACATATTGATGATCCTGAGGACAGCCCGGCGGATTGGCAGGTGGAGTGGCTGAGGCGACTGGTGGAGAGGTCCATTGGATGGGACTGGTGATGATTTTAGAGGGTAAGATGGTTTTGGGTTCATCATTACTGTCGTCAGGGTTATGAATGCGGGACAGGGCGTCCGCCTTGACGTTTCTGGTACCCGGCCGGTAGGAGATCTTGAACTGGAATCGTGTGAAGAATAAAGCCCATCTGGCTTGTCTTGGATTTAGTTGTTTTGCATCACGGAGGTATTGTAGGTTCTTATGATCGGTTAGGACTAGAAATGGATGAATTGACCCCTCCAACCAGTGCCTCCATTCTTCTAGGGCGAGTTTAATGGCCAGAAGTTCATGATTGCCAATATCGTAGTTCCTTTCCGCCGGGCTGAGTTTCCTGGAGAATTAGGCACATGGATGGAGTCTGGGAGGCTTCCCCTGCTGCTGCGATAGGACGGCCCCGACTCCCGTGGTGGACGCGTCTACTTCCACAATGAAAGGTAATCTGGGATCGGGGTGTGCAAGGAGTGGACAGCTGGTGAAGGCATGCTTAAGATTCTTGAAGGCTTCCAGGGCTTTGAGGTTCCAGGAGAGAGTTTTGGATCTGCCTTTGAGCAGGTCTGTGAGTGGGCTGGTGACGGTTCTGTAGTTGGCGATGAAGCGACGATAAAAATTGGAAAAACCTAAGAATCTCTGGAGCTCTTTGATGCTTGTGGGAATGGGACAGGAGGTGACTGCTTCCACCTTCCCCTTGTCCATGCGGACGCCACGACTGTCGATTATGTATCCCAGGAAGTGAACTGTGGGTTGATGGAATGTGCATTTTTCAGCCTTGAGGTATAACTGGTATTGTCGGAGGCGTTGGAGGACCTCCGCAACGTGTTGGCGATGTTCGCCAGGCTCCGGGAGTAGATGAGGATGTCATCTATGTAAACGATTACGAAGCGGTGTAAAAACTCCCGGAGCACCTCATGCATGAAACCTTGAAACACCGAAGGAGCGTTGACTAACCCATATGGCACTACCCGATAATCATAATGGCCAGTAGGGGTCACGAAGGCAGTCTTCCATTCGTCTACTTTGCGAATGCGGATGAGGTTGTAGGCGCTGCGGAGGTCCAGTTTGGTGAAAATGGTGGCGCCGCGAAGTTGTTCTAGGGCTGCTGGGACAAGGGGAAGAGGATATCTGTATTTGATGGTTATGTCGTTGAGTTTCCAGTAGTCGATGCAGGGTCGTAGGCCGCCGTCCTTCTTGGCGACAAAGAAGAAGCTGGAAGCAGCAGGGGAGGTAGATGGAACGATATATCCTTGTTGTAAAGCCTCCTCGATGTACTCCTCCTTTCTGTTCCGGTGGGGATAGTGGATAAATTTTCCCTCGTGGTACTGGCTCACCCAGAATGAGGACGATTGCACAGTCCCACGGCCGGTGTGGTGGTAGCTGGGCAGCCCTTTTTGGACAGAAGATGTCTCTAAAGTTTAACAGGAAGGAATGTCGATGGATAATTTTTCCTGGGGGCTTTCAATGGAGGTTGTGTGGACAGGTATTTGTACTGGCTCCCGAAGGGATGGTCGTGGTAGGCTGGGAAAGTAGTGAGGAAAACAACTCACCCCACTTTAGGACTTCTCCCGTCCTCCAGGACAGATGGGGATCGTGCTGCACCAGCCACGGGCGGCCTAAGATGATGTCCACCGTTGAACCCTCCATAACCAACAAATGAAGCTCCTCTTGATGTAACTGGCCAATTCGTAGTTGTACGGGTCCGGTACAGAGGCGAACGGAACGTCGTGTTAGAGGAGTGCCAGTTATGGATTGGACCTCGTAAGCGGTCGACGTAGTCGAGGTAGGGAGTCGGAGCTGCTGGATGAGGTTTCCCGAGATAAAGTTCCCCGCGGAGCCAGAGTCGAGCAGTAAGCTGAGCACGAGTGGACAGAGGCTTGAGTTTATTGAAAGGGGGAAGAACGGGACTCACCAGGGCTCGACGAGGGCGAAGGGGAAATTCTAGGATCCGATGTCCGTTATCACCACAGTACAAACACAACCCTTGGTTGATTCTTCTTAGACGTTCTTGCAATGAAAGGCGGGTTGAGTCAGTTTGCATTAGTAAAACCCATTTTATACTTCCTGTGTTGTGTAATATGTACTCTATGCAGAATCTTATATTGAATAAGTTGTAAATTAGCAATCAAAGAAAAAATGTTTTTTACAAATATGTATCCATGTATTGAAATCATGGGAGATAAACATATCCAAGTCCCATTTTTCAATAGGTAGATGCATCAAATTATCTATACTTAATAATAATTTAGATAACATTCTTTTTGATGATGTAAGTATTCTGAACTGAGTAACAAATGTAGAAGGTTGAAGCGTATTATCCTTAATATTTACTTTGCTTCTTGTAATATTTATCTCTTCATTTAAGCTTTTCTTTTGAATTTTAACTTTAGGAAATCGAATCATAGAGATTCACTATTGATCTGATTAATTGGTATTAATCAAAACGTATAATTTATACTTTCTTAACGACTCATACTGGTTTAATGCTCACTGGACATCTTAGCAATTCTGTTTATTTCGTGGCCACGATAATAATACAGAATTCGTTGGGAAATTTTTGAGCAACAGGTAACACGATCTTTGGCAAATAGTTTCAAACTTGAAAAACACAGCACCAGCCCATTCTTTATAAATAAAATGAGAGTTTATTTGCTATTCTGATAGAATACTAACAAAACACATACACACACACATACACACGTTCTGGCCAGAGAATTGCAATTTGAAGAAAGTTTAAGGTTCTAAGACCTGAGAAGTCACAAACAGAGGACTTTACTATCTTTTCTTAAAGATTAATTTAACCAGTTTCCAGCATAATTATGGAGAGAGAGTTTGTTACTTGCTCTAAGTTGAGTTAAGAGGTATCCCTTTCCTTCCTGGTCAGGAAATCCCGGGGCTGTTGATTGGCTGCTGGTGCGGTCCTTGTGTGGCGTCACTGGGGAACCCCTTCGGTGGTTTCTTTGTGACGTTGAAAGTGACGCGCTCACTAGAAGTTCTGCTCAGAGTTCGTTTGCGTAGCTTCAGGTTCTAACAGTTTCTTCAGTGAGAAGTTGACGTAGTGTTTTAGTTCTTTTAGATGATCAGCTTGATGTTAAGTCTGCGAATGCTTCGCAGCGCGATCAGCAGAAGCAAAGCCCAAGTTTTCAAGCAGCGAGCCAAAGTTTTCCAGCGGCGAGCGAAGCTGGGTGTCTGTTTTATCGGACTGATTTCAATCCATCCCATTCACTGTTTGATCCAATCACATTGTCTCTGTAGGGCGGAGACCCGCCCCGCACGGCCTCTTTCCGTGCATATATTGTCTGCTAATAAATATGTCACATGGAGGAAATATCCTAGCAGATTTCTATAAAATGTTATAATCATGCCTTATGATGCTGAAAGTCAACATTCATTCTCACCACGTAATCACTATCAAGACAAGCATTAACCTTTTAGGCACCAGGGTTTTTTTTGAAAAATGCTGTATTTTGACATCAAGATTTCAAAAGCTTGTGGCTTGAAAGGGCTTAAAGATAGATATCTACTGTAAATTAGAAAAAATGTTGGGCATGACCTAAAGTTTATGTGGGGTGTAAATATACTCATCTAATTAGCATATTATGATGTCATCGGGGGCGGCCCTCTTGAATTTCATAATATTCAGGAAATAGTAGATATTGAATTGATATTTGAACTTATTTGCATGTGTGTTTTTAAAAAAAATGTTTATCCTAATTCCAAATTATCAGAAAAGAGGAAACCGACAATAAAACAGGAGAAAGTAGTAAATTATTACTATATTACTGTGCCATAGTAAAATAAATGTGCCTATTTTTGTTGATCAGTTGACCAGCTATCTGCCCAATCAGGTACCTAGGTGACAGTTTATAGTTATTGGGAGTATGGTACATTTCATTGCATGGCACAGCACACAGACCTACCTCACACTGACTGCACCTGTACTGTCTGCCAGTGGCCCTTTGAGCGCGCGATCAGAAAAAAAGATGCAATCTGGCTGATCATCAGAGCGTCTTCTGGCTTTCGGAAGGAAATTTACTACTGATCACAGAACCATCCTTCACTGAAAGATATGCTTGACAATTGCAGCTTTTGCCTAATTGTGATTATTTAACAATCTTGTTTGTCTTAGTTTGTTAAATTAGCTTTCTGCAACAGGCCACTTTTAAGTTGCTGCTGTGTTTGTTACAATTTTTAGAACCACTGAATGAGGTTAAAATATTGCTGTAAACTTACCCAGTTACTGTAAGTTGCTAAACCATCTTTCTGGAATACCCCCTGACAGTTAATTGAATAGGTCTCTCTCATGTAGGCAGCATGGTTTGGAAAGGGGGTGGGGGTTGAAGAGTTACAAGCCCCCTGTCCTGGGCCAAGCAGTGTAGGAATGATAAGACTAATAGTCTTCCTTTGAGGACCCTGTTCTTCTCTCTCCTTATTAGTCATTTATCACACCTGCCAGCCTGGCTGAACCATAATTACTCTGGCCTTATCCCCTTCGTGCTGTCATGTCTGAGAGAGAGAGAGAGAGAGAGAGAGAGAGGAAAGAGAGAGAGAGAGATCAGCATTAGAGAAGAAACGAGAGGTAGTTCTCCCCATTAAAGAGTCACAATGATGAGGTTGCAGCATAAACAATCATGAAAACCTTAAGTGTGTGTGGAGGAAGAGCTAATTCGACAGGTGTGGCTCTTTTTTTTTTTTTTTGCATAAATTTCTTTCAGATGATAGGAGTGAGAAGAACCTAATCTTGTGCACAGAAATACATCTGCATAGACCATATCTCATGTGTCACTAATAAGAAAGGGGTATCTTATGTTGAGAGGTGGCAAAAACTTGACACTGAAGAGGAATCTCTAAAATTATGTTTAGGCACATTAAACAGTTTAAACACAAATGAGCTTGTGATGATGAATATGGTTATCATCACATGAACATAAGTTCACAGTGTTATTGTGTTTGTGGATCTTATTATGTTATGTTTATATTTGATATGTGTATGGAGTCAATGCCTAGTGTTCAAACTGTGTTTTGTAGTGGAGTATAAAAGTTGACAAGAGACTTTAAAGGTTTCATATTTATTTTATTTTGTATATATGTTTATTGTTTAAGACATTTCGTAGTATTACCTGTTTGGTCCTGAGTTCAGGAGAGGAGTGTTCTGATGACTTGAACATCCCGAATGCCATTGTTAATTAGTGGTTATACCATTTATGGGCACTGGGATTAATTTGAATGTTTTGAAATGGTAATTGTCATATGTGAAATATGCATTGTTGTTGTCTGATTAACTGTGATATTTTTGATCATGATTATCACCTGAATGTGTATGTGTTAATACTGATGTTGAATTAACGTGTATTCTCTGTCATGGGTGTTAAGCGACCCCTGTTGATGGTATGTTCCGCTAGTGTCTGGCAGGAGGGTTGAATATACATGCAAAGGTGTCTGTGTGTAAGGGTTAGTCGGGCCTCGGGTGGCCGAAGGCTAGTGTTGTGAAACCAGATTCTGGAACTATATCTGATGTGAGACGGCCATGTCGGCTTGTACATTGATGCTAGTGCTCAGGTTTTGTTTTGCTCCTCTCAGCATGTTTCCTTTTTATGTTTTGTACAGTTTATTTTTGTTTATTCTGGAACGTTGGTTGTAGCACGTGTGACGAGACAGCTGTCAAAAAAATAAAATCACCTGGACTTTAATGATTGCCTTCGATGTATGCAAATCATTTGTCGGCAAAAGTACACGTTTTAAGACTTTTTTTTTTTTTTTTTAAGACTCCTGGTGGCAGTGGTTGTGGCTGCATTCTGACAGAGCTGTTAAAACTTTGACACCAGAATCCTGTAGTTTGATATGTTACTCCCCCTAAATTTACATTTATGCATTTAGCAGACGCTTTTATCCAAAGCGACTTACATTGCATTCAAGTTACAGTTTTATCAGCTCTTGCTTTCCCTGGGAATCGAACCCATGATCTTGGCGTTGCTAGTGCCATGCTCTACTATTTGAGCTACAGGAAAGCCTAAATCTATCAAAAACTATTTTCTGTTAGACACTAAATCTAAAACATAACCTGCCCTAAAGCAGGCTTTAAATACAGAGCAGGCAATCAGGGAGAAACAGAAGTGGAGCTAATTAACTAATCAGGGCAACTAACTAGGCAGGATGACGGAAACACAGAAAACTAAACTAAAACAGATCATACATGTGACAATTACTGATTCTAAATTACATGACAGCAATAACATAAATAAAATCAGACTACTTTTAGATTGCTTTTGTACGGTGCCCGGGAGGTAATATATTACATTCTTTGAGTAACTAGCCCAACACTGCCCACAAGTTAATATGACGTTCCCACAAATTAATATCTCGTGGCCACAACATATTATCACGTTCCCACGATTAATATTTTATACGGAACCTCCCATTCAAGTTCCCTGTTAATTCCAGCAGCTTTCTGAAAGAATTGCTCAAAATTTGATGCTATGTTTTAAAAATATGCCATGATGAACCACAGAAAGAGAGCGAGCAAAATATGTGTGAATGAATTACGGATTACAGTTTGGAAAAATAGGAAAGGAAAAGCTGAGAGAGAGAGAGAGAGAGAGAGAGAGAGAACCTTTACAAGAGATGGCTTCTTAAAAGAGCTGCTGGAGTATGTGATCTGACGTAACTGCAAGACAAAAAAATATTGAATTACAATTACTTCACAAAAACATATTAAAGGCATGGAAAGCGTTGTGGTTACTGTGCTTTACAAATAGTATGCTGTAAAAACGGTTACTGTGGTAAAACATGGTAAGTATTGTTGTTACTGTGCTTTAACTACAACTACCACAGTAAAACTACGGTTACTGAGGTAAACTGAAAAAAATTTATACCGGCATTATCGTGGACAGTGGCACACCCCTAATGTAGTAGCTAAATACATTACACACACACACATATACATATATTCACACATACATGACACAATAAATTTGCTCATATTTGGATACATATATTTTGCATACGTTCACATCTACATGTGACATTATAATGCATGTACGTTAAATGATATGTGTAGCCAATATTTATATATTTACAAATATATAATTCCACATATAAAAATATATTAAAATAAATATTTACCTTGAATTGTGTTCATATATTGCTAATATATATTCCCATATAAATGTGACTATATGAGCACCAAATATGTTGACATATATTTCCCAATATATGGAAAGCGGCAATTCCTGATCTATTATTCAGTATATTGTAATATATTACCACAGTGTATTATTCTATATAATTACCAATATACTTATACATAAAATAATAACAGTAAGTTACACCCAGACAAAATTGCAAATATTTTTCAGTGTGTGAATGTGTAGTGTCTCAAGGTCCCAGCCGGGTATTTTATACAAAAAAGGAGAAAACAAAAGAGTTCAGATCGGTCTCAACAGTACGCTCCTGGAGTATAAAAACATTAAATTCACCCAGCGCTGGCGTTTTAAATGTCTTTCAAGGTAAGTATTCCATAAGAAGCACAAAGGAAAAAAAATAAAATAAAAAATATTATATTATATATATATATATATATATATATATATACACACTCCACAAGAAGTTGATCCTACAGTCCATAGAAAAAAACAAAAACAAACAAAAAATACAGCCAATGCGTTGGATCCAGTTTTGGGAAATGAGAAAGAGACTTGAGCGACGCCACTCTAGAACGCCGGTGTTGTGTCCAGGGTTTTATTTTCGACCCATGCCAAAGTATAACCCCCTCTCGTCGAAATCGCCTAAAACCCCTAATCCCAACCCCTCCCCCACACCTAACCCTAAACCTACCAATACTAGCGAGGTAATAATCTGGCAGGGGTCAGAATTGGGCACAACACCGGAATACCGGCATCTTATAAAGAAAAACATTTCTAACTTTCCGCTAGGATGACATCACATCCCATGCAGACGGAGCGCGAGCTGAATCTCGCAATAGAGTTAATCGGAGTGAAACAAAAGGCTTGTTTGAGATGCGCCTCGCCTGAAATGTAGGTGAGAGTAGGCGGCTGCAGTGAGGGGAGGAGTGAAATAAGCGCAGTCAAGACGGACAGTTCTGCCCTCTCGAAGTGGAACAGATACCTACGAGATCAAAGGCAGATATCGCATTATTCTCACTCATATGCTGTGCTGCTAAAAAACATGATATAATTTCAGTTCTGTTACTTTTATATGAATATAAAAATGAACAAGACACTCAAAGTGCTTGCTATTTAATTCCGTACGAAAGGCATATTTATCATTTATCATTTGAATTCAAACATGTATTTTAGATTTTTATAGAAACTATGACAACAAATCACATATCTCACACAGAGCTCGCACTGTCATAGTGTTTGGGAATATTCACGCACAATTTAAATACATAATAGCATAAAATCAGATTAAAAAAAATAAAACATTTTAGAAGAGAATGCAGCATCTGTCACGTTTCATCGGAGAAGGGAACGAGGAGACAAGGAACTTTCAACAAACAAGTATTTTACCAAACACCGGAGTCGCAGGAGACACAGACTACAAGGATGACAATTAACAGCCGATGTGGAGACAGGGAAACACAGGGCTTATAAACAGAAGGAAATCAAACGAGGAGAACTGAAACAGGTGGGGAACAATCAAACACAGATGGAGACTAATCAACTCATAATCGCAGGAACAGGAAGACAAAATATGGGCACGAGAGGAGGGGAAACACAAGACACAGGAAGACAGGACTGACAGCATCACGGTTGTCTGAACCAATGAGCATTAAGCTGTGTCGTCAGTCAGTCGTTTCCCATCATGCTTTTTATCAGCGCAGTCGGTGGAGAGCAACTACGCGCGCCTGTTCAATCCACATAACCGCCTCGCTGTCGAGAGAGTTTTTTGGCACACGTCAGCATGACATCAGAGCAAGGCGGACGTAACTCGGACACTTTTCTAACCGGCATGCATCTCGCGGTGATCACCGGTGATCGGTTCTGCACAGATTTTGCTCATCTCAAACAAGCCTAAAGTAATACCAAGGGAAGTACGATACACAGAGGAAATCAATATATATATATATATATATATATATGATTAACAGCACCGTCCTTATTGAAAACTGCAACTATAAATAAACTTCCCCTTATGTGGCCACGCTACATAGATCCCCCTCCCCAGCCAACGACATTGGAGGCGAACGACCCTACCAGCACTTCAGGTTAACCACATTTATATTTTCTGTTTTAAGTGGGTCTCCTCAACGAACTGTGTAATTTATTAGCCCCATTTTGATTATTTCTGCTGGTCCTTCCCACTTGGGCGCTAGCTTAGCAGAGTATTTATTTGAGGCTGATGAAAGTGGGTGTGTTCTGATCCTGACTAGATCTCCCGAGTGAAACTGCACATCTTTCCTACAGGTATTGTAGTATCTAGCTTGTCTGACTTGTGCTTTAATTCTGGATTTTACTTCCTCTGCCATGATGTTCTGTCTCTCCAGTAAGTTATATGTGGATTGATCGGGAGCAGTTGGTCTGTGGACCAGTTTTTCCAATGGCCCGTGAAGTTGTCTATCCAGCATCAACTTGGCTGGTGTTTTGCCAGTGGTCTCTTGGTAGGTGGTGTTTATGGCAAATCGAAATTCAGGTAACCACTGGTCCCACAACTGATGATGCTGACCCACATATGAAGCAATCATTGTTTTTAATGTCCGGTTTACTCTTTTTGTCTGGTTTGTCTGTGGATGGTAACTGGTCGTGAGTTTTTGGATACTTCCCAAGGTTTTGCAAAGCTCAGACAGGAGATTGGAGGTAAATTGTGCTCCACGATCGGAGATTATGTATTTAGGTACCCCCCACCGTGTAAAGATCTCTTCCTTGAGAATTTTGACTATTTTTTGCGTCTTGCTATTTCTGAGCGGGAACATCTCTACTCATTTTGTGTAGTATTCCACTACAACGAGGAGATAAGCATTACGTTTTTTTACTGAGAGGGAAAGGACCCATCAAATCCACCCCCAATGTGTTCCCTGGTTCCACCACCTGTGTGTTTTGTAGAAAGCCACTTCGTTTGGTGTTATGTTTATATTACTGACAGGTATTGCAGCCTTTGACATATTGCCAGACATCACGACAAACCGTCGGCCACCATGCCACCTCCAAAATCCTCAACAGGGTCTTTAACCGGCCTAGATGTCCACCCATAGGATTATCATGGAAGTAGTGAAGAAATCCAAGTATTAATGCTTGGGGAACGACCACTATTCCTCACCGGTATTCGGCAGTGCAACACTCCCTGATGATCCTCGAAGGTTATTTGTTGGTTTTGTCCCTTCCTATTTCTCTGATCTGCCTGCAGGTGAGATACAGAAGTGTCATTCTTTTGGGCTTGAGATAATTCCTCTAATGTGTTTGGGATGTCAGAAGACCATTTAGACGCTATAGCCAAGCAGTGTGCCTGCTCTTCCTTCACAGAGTCAGAGGTTCGGGACAAGGTGTCTGGTCCTAAGTTTAGGCAACCCTTCCTATGATGAACTTGGAAGTGGAATTGCTGTAGCCTGAGAGTCCAGCGGGTCAGGCAAGGCCAGATTTTAGGGCTATTGAAAGCCCAAGCAAGAGCTGCAAAATGGACTTCCCTCAAGGTAATGTTTCCATTTTTCTACAGCCCACACCACTGAATAGTTTAGCTCTGCTCCTCGTAGTGTTCTGGAGGCATATGCGATAACCTTTTCAACCTCAGGAGTTTACTGTGTAAGGATAGCTCCCAATCCCTCCCTCACATGAGAGGTGGATACTGGGTGACATCCTGGGTCTTCACTGGATCCAACTCAACTGCTTTTGCTGAGACGATGTGTCCAAGGAACGCTGTTTAAAAAAGTGACATTTCTTCATATTCAGTGTTAGGTTGGCCTGGGTGAGTCTCTGTAGTTCGGTGTTCAAATGTTGAATATGTTCATCTAATGTATTTGAGTAGATGATGATATTGTCTATGCATACAAAGCAAAATTTTCCCCTCAATTCTGCCAATACCTTTTCCATCAGCGTCTGGAAGGTAGCAGCAGCATTCCGGAGCCCGTACGGCATAGAGCCTGATTGGATAGCCCTTTTGTTGTAATGAAAGCCGTTTTTTCCTTACTACTTTCCTCCATCTTCACCTGCTAATAACCTGACTGTAAGTCCAAAGGACTGAACCGGGTGGTGCCATCCATGGATTCCAAGATGTCATGTATTAGCGGCATTGGATAAGCGTCAGCAATAGTCTTGCTACTGAACCTTCTGTAGTCTGAACCTGTAGCTGCCATCGGGTTTGGGGACTAAAACAACAGGTGATAACCATGGAGAAGAAGAGGGTTCAATGATGTGGTTTCTGAGCATTTGGTCTACCTGGTCTTCAATGATCTTCCTCTTGAAAGGTGAGACTCTGTATGCTCTGAATTTAATAAAAGGGCTCACTATAGCTTTATTGCTCAGTAAGCTTGGTTCTGGGTCTTAACACACCCAAAATCTTGTTCTCCTTCATTGCATAGGCCCACTCATGGATGAGACATGCAGATAACTATAGTCAACCTTCACTGAATTTTATATAATCAGTGAACTTTGGAAAAGTTTTCAGTCAATGTTTAACATTCTATTAGTTGTCAAAATGAATTCATTGCAGCACTTTTGTCATACGTAAATCGAGCTCTGTACAAAGGAAAATAATGTAAGAATGTAAAATGAGTTATTTCATGCGTTTAAATATCGTTTCATTTTCTTTTCATTTTCATACTTTACAAATTAACGAAAAATTGGCGCATATTTTCTAGTACATTTAACTGCACTGTGCTTACATTAGGTCTACTTGTGCATTAAATTCTAAATAAAAATTAACGTAGCCTATCATCTTGCGTCCTATTGTGATCTCGAATTGCAGAATATTTCAGTAGGCTGCATGCATTTAAATCTAATGCACATACATGCATGCACAGTTTTGCAGTTTTAATCACCATTTTGGTAATTTCGTGACTAAACTGATGATGTATGCTCGCAGTTCCTAGTGCGGTTTATTTATGAAGTGAGCATGCGCCTCATATTCGCATACAGTTGAAGAGCATGTGCCGTGAGCACGATTTTCACAGAATGATTTTGGCAAAATGGCGCCCCCCCTATGTGTGGTGTCCCTATGCATTGCATACACTGCATACAACGTTTTTGTGCCACTGCTTGCACACATTATTGACCTTACACACGCTATTGACCTTATGTAGCCCCGCCCCTTTTTAGAACTGCATTTGCTGTCTTCTGTCTTCCGGTTGTATTTCCACAGTGATCTGAAGAATTTATGAATAAACTGCTTGTTTTAAAATCTTCCTGGTCTACTGACATTTGTTAAGACATTTACTTTAAACATTACAATGCTCGCAATAACTTCCGTTAACTCTACAATACATAAATCCACTTTACCAGCTAAAATACTCTTAGACCGCGATGCCATAGAAATATACAGAGCTACCACACAAACGGAAGTTCAAAGACAATATTCTAAAGATGGTGACGCGCTTGTTTCTCTGGATAATAAGGTCAATACAGTTAATCTGAGCCGTGCATTAATTTGAGTGGTGACAGCTATTATGAGAGTGGCTTGATGGAGTGCAGGAGATGCAGATAACTTGATGTTGACCATTAAGAAACTTTAATTAATACTGTCATGTATCAAATCTGCCTCAAAGATAAAAAATACATGAATGTCTAATTACAACATTGAAATAAAAATGTACAGCCTGTACAAATACTAGAAATCGTGAATCTAAATAATTGGAAATCATGCAAAAAAAATAAAAATAAGTAAATAAATAAATAAAAAACAGTGCACGTTTCATTTATATGTTATACCATTATGTAGTTTTGTTCACTTGGCTGTTTCCTTATAAAAGTCCAGAAATTTGTCAATTTTTTCATCAGGTGTCTTTTTTTAATTATCATTACTGTTACGAATCCTGGGCCTGCCCTTCTGTCCGACTGCCACAAGAGGTCGCCCTGCCATCATATTGACTTTCACACCACACATCACAATGGACTGCATTTCCCATCAGCCATCTCACTAATCACACGCTCACCTTGACCTCATGGCATTGATCACACACAGCTGTCACAGATTACACTTTGCACTGATTACATGCCTTATTTAAACTCTGGACTTTCTTTCCCTCACTGCCGAGTATTGTATGCATTATTGCTGCCCTACAGAGCCCTGTTAGTTTCCCTAGTCTTGCCCGGTTTGGATTGTGTTTTCCTCTGCCTGGACTCTTGCTTAAATTTTGGATTGCCTCTCTTGTCTAGCCCCTTTTGGATACTGTTCGCTGTCGTTTGACCCATGCCCGTTTTAGTTTACTCTTTGCATTACCTATGATATACCTGTCTGCCATTGTTCGACTCTGCCTGTTATGACCACGTCTCTCATCAATAAAAGCTTGCATATGGATCCGCACGTCTCTCGTCTTGTCAGCCCTGTAACAGAATACTCGGCCGCACAAGGATCCAGCAGCTTTTCATGTGGATATTGGCCAGGTATGGACACTGCAAGACTGTTATTAACCCTCGAGCAGGGCTTGCGATCACTCGAGGATTATATACAGGAGTACTTGGTGCTCGCATATTTTTCTGATCTGCCGGACTGTGTGCTCATAGATTTCTTTTGTGAGGGCATTAACCAGCCGCTCAAATCATTATTAACCCTTGAAGGTCCCCGTTTGTTTCTAAGGGATTTTATGGATTGTGCACTATTGACTGTGGGTTCATCGTTCACTGTGGGTGTCGCAGAGGAACGCGATACCGCACTCAATTGTGTGATCGCAACCGCGCAGGAGCACGCTCACAAGATGGCGGTGACAGCGGAGCCAGTTCACAAAATGGCGGCCATAACAACATCCCGTCATGTTCTTGCTGCCAGCCAGTCAAGCCAAGTCACAGCTGCTCTTCGTGAGTCAAGCCAAGTCACAGTTGATGTCAGAGTTGGTCGTCATCAACCAAGTCACGTCTCAACTGATCTCCCAGAGTCTTGCCCCTTCTCAGCTCATCTCCCAGAGTCACCGCACGTCACAGCTGTCCGTCCAGAGTCACCGCACGTCACAGCTGTCCGTCCAGAGTCACCGCACGTCACAGCTGTCCGTCCAGAGTCACCGCACGTCACAGCTGTCCGTCCAGAGTCACCGCACGTCACAGCTGTCCGTCCAGAGTCACCGCACGTCACAGCTGTCCGTCCAGAGTCACCGCACGTCACAGCTGTCCGTCCAGAGTCACCGCACGTCACAGCTGTCCGTCCAGAGTCACCGCACGTCTCCGCTGACCTTCCAGAGTCACGTATATGTCCGGGCTGACACACCCAGATCATCAAGGTCAGTCTTCCACTATCCCAGTTTGATGTCTAGTTTGAGGGATGTACCGCTGGTGTCTGCATGCACGGCTGGTATCCCCAAACCAACTCACTCTAACCATCCTGTTCTTATGCATATTACCCTGTCTGAGGCACTTCCCCTGATGGGAATTGCTTTGTTGCATTTGGGCTGCGTACACCACCGCAGAACTGCCCGAGGTGGTGGCGCCCGCTGTAGCTTCTCCAGAGGTGGCGGTCCACGCTGCAGAACCTCCAGAAGTGGCGGGGCTCGCGTCGGCCCCTTGTATGGTGGTGGCACCCAGCAATGAACTCTCCCTGTGTCCTGAGTTTACCACTGTAGAACCTCCAGTCGCAGCCAGAAGGGCAGCTGTCCTGTCGCAGCCAGAAGGGCTGTCCCTGAACTCTCGTGCTGTCCTGTCACGGCCACAGAGGCCGCTTTTGAACATTGGCCCTGCGTTGAACCGGCCGAGGAGGCCATCTTTGAACATTTGCCCCGTTCTGAACCAGCCATGGTGGCTGGTTGTGAACTACCTGCCTGCTCAGTTGCCACCAGGGAAAATGTTAATAGACTTCCCATGTTCCCTACCTCAGTCCTTGTGTCTGTGCATGTTATGTCTCCTTGTGTCTCAGTTTCCCTTAGGTCCCAGTCTCTGCTGTGGGTCCCTGATCCGTCATGGTATGCTCCTGCTCTATCTTCTCCGCCATGGTGGGCTCCAGTCCTGTCTGCTCCGCCCTGGTGGCTCTGCCTTGGTCCCCGGTCACTCCACTTCAACGTGGACCTGGCCCTCCATCCCCTCCCCCTGTTCCGCCTCCGCTCCACCACCCTCCTGGATTGTCTAGGAGCGTCTGGAAGCCGCTCCTTGGAGGGGGGGCTATGTTACTGAATCCTGGGCCTGCCCTTCTGTCCGACTGCCACAAGAGGTCGCCCTGCCATCATATTGACTTTCACACCACACATCACAATGGACTGCATTTCCCATCAGCCATCTCACTAATCACATGCTCACCTGATCACGCGCACACAGCTCATGGCATTGATCACACACAGCTGTCACAGATTACACATTGCACTGATTACATGCCTTATTTAAACCCTGGACTTTCTTTCCCTCACTGCCGAGTATTGTATGCATTATCGCTGCCCTACAGCGCCCTGTTAGTTTCCCTAGTCTTGCCTGTTTTGGATTGTGTGTTCTCCTGCCTGGACTCTTGCTTAAGTTTTGGATTACCTCTCTTGTCTAGCCCCTTTTGGATACTGTTCGCTGTCGTTTGACCCACGCCCGTTTTAGTTTACTTTTTGCATTACCTATGATATACCTGTCTGCCATTGTTCGACCCTGCCTGTTATGACCACGTCTCTCATCAATAAAATCTTGCATATGGATCCGCACGTCTTTCGTCTTGTCAGCCCCGTAACAGTTACATTGCTGTCTTGCTGCCAGCCAATCGCTGCATTGCTGATCGTGGTTTCGAGTATCGATAACACTAGCATAGCCAGAAATGTTTAAGTGGGTGGGCCTACATAAAACTGGGTGGGCCAGGTGTGTAGCATGTGAAAACCGCATGTCAAATTGCCAACAAAAAATACAGCACCAAGGTTCATTACACAGTACTTCTAAAGCATGCATTAACATTAGTCATTTGTTATGTTAATGTTCATTTCAAAATTTACTAATAGGGCATTATTAAAATTTAAAAGTTAACATTTAAAAAGTTAACATTTGCCTGAGCTGGTTAACAAAGATGAATAAACACGGTAACAAATGTATTGCTAATATTAGTTAATCCATTAACTAACGTTAACTAAAGGAGTTTATTAAAAAGCATTACCTCAGTGTGAAACAATGGGGCTTCGCTGATGATTTCAAGCGTCTCTGTCAGTTCACGCACATCGAGGACCGCAGAAATGCGCGCAGCTGCAAATTATGCACTTTGTTGTGGCGAATAGGACCTAGCACAATGTTTGTTTCTTTCCACAAAGGACACATCTGTTTAGCGGATCAAACTGTACCGCTAATATGATGTTTCAAACACACTTGGTTCAGAAGTTTCTGATCGATAAATCCAGCACCCTCAGGTGATCTGTCGGGTTTCATTTGTGGACGGTCCGTATTTATTGCTAAGACTTTTACTATTTAAAATAATTTATCTGATTTATGTTTGCTTCATAAGGCTATTTTCAAATTTAACTTCACAAATGCGCGCATTTTACTATTATATCCTTACGTCGTAAACATAACATTGTGGGTGGGACTAACAGAAACTGACGAATCATTGTTTTGACAAGCGTATGATGATATGCACCTATAGGAAAAGGGACAACTAAGAAATGACCTGTAATTGACAATGAAAACAAGCGTTTACTATTTTTAATAAATAAAGTTACAGTGAAATAAGACGTTTATTAGTATAGTTTAGTAAATTACATCCATTTGGAAAATTACAAACTTCTCATTGGGTGGGCCACAGATGAAAGCGCAGGCCCACCCGTAGCTACGCGACTGATCGATACATTACTGCCCAAGAATGCACAGTAATCTTAGACACCGTAATCTAGATATTTTAATCAAATCCGCAAATTTGTTTGAATAACCAAATTAGCCAGATAACAGTTATCATGATTAGAAGATCTGGCATCTTTCAAATCATCTCAGATGTATTAAGCGTGGTAAGAAGAACGGCCCTCGGATTCCTCTGGAATAAAGACTGTTGCTCACCTTTTTTTCCCTCATGAAAATTAACAATAAGGAAGAAAGAAAAATCTGTCACTGCTTCCATTTTATTGCAACTTTAACACCTAACATACAAACACATAAAATGTCTAACTTTTTTAGTAGTAGTAGGCTTCCTGTCCACTAGATTATTTCAAACAGCCTCTTTAAGAAGGAATAAGAAATACTCTGACTTTGAAATTAATTTAAATAATTTAATACTATCATAATTTGAGCATTTGACATTTTCAGCTTTGTCATAAACATTATTGGGTGGCAAAGGATTAATTGATCCTCCTCATCAAGTGTAGAAAATACTAAATACACTAATGACTGATCTTGTCTGTTGTATGTTCATCTCTTTCCCTTTAAACTCACCCTATTGTGACTTATACACAGATTAATAAAAAAATAAAAACCCACAAAGAACATTTGTAGAACAATTCCTAAAGAACTGCTCAAAAGCTGGAAAGAGTTCACTGTCCATCCAGACACAGCCATGATGATCATGTACCTCCGCTCTCTGACTTCTTGAAAATCCACACAGCATCTCTTAACTGGGCTGAATACTCACTGTGTTAGTACATGTGTGTTTGATAGAAAGTATAATATAAATCATGAGCTGACATGAGCTATTTAACAAGCCATTAGTTGATGTTAGTTTATGGGTAGTTAATAATGAGTTGACACAATGACACATTAACAATGTAAGAGTGTCCTCCTTATTCCTTACACCACCAATACAACAAACAATGATTTTTAGTTATTTTATTATTTATTTAGATAATTTCACAAATATGGACTCAAAAGAAAGTCCAAACATAATGTTACCCATAATGTTACACACAGAAGGTAAAATATGTCGCGTCCAGAAGCTCAAAACAATGTTGTCAATTATTGAACATAACTTTCCAAAAAAAAAAAAAAGGGAAATGCAAACATGAATTTAATTTGGTTTACAAAAGCAGACGACATTTATTAGATTAAAATATTGACATTTACCGTAACAACAAACCTTGTACGCCAAGTGAGCACCTAGAGTGCGCCTCTAATGAGTGTCCCACCAGAAACAAACCTTACAGTTTCACAATTTGAGTTGAATTACTGAAATAAATTAACTTTTCCACGACATTCTAATTTATTGTGAAGCACCTGTATATTAGCATAGTTTATTTGCTAGTATGGCCACACTTCTCAAGGGAGTAAACAACTGAAGATGATGGATAAAGACACAATACTTCTATAAAAGCAGCTTTTAAGAGGACAACAGTGGCTTCCCTTCGGATAGTGCTCATTAAACTGTTGACTTTTTTATATTGTCATTGCTCTTACATTCTATGTCTTGTTTCTCCTCAATCTCCCAGTGCTTTTAACAGGTTATACATCACCCAGGCATCTTAAACCACATCTTAACCCAGCTTTTGTAGACCTGTACCCTTAGTGCACTTAACTAGTCTCTTCTTACCAATCAGTGTTCAGTGCTCAGACTGCATGGGAACTGTAGTCTTGTAAATGTAATTGATTTTACAGATAAGATAAAACCCTGTTCTCAAAATTTAGTCTTAACCTGTCCCTCTTAAAAGTTTTCTCTCCTTTCACTAACCCCCTGTGACATTCATGCAAAAATTAAGTCTTGATATACAAATACTTCCCACACTTCTGACCCTAAGGTACATGATTCGTCAGTAAGATGATCATTTTTGCAAATTCCAAAATTATTAAAATAGTAATATGCAAATTATGTTATCACAGATTTCCCGTAAGTAAGTCACTCAAGGACTCTATAGATACTGCAGGACTCTTTCTGTCTCTCTGACTTATTTCCTCACACCCCCTCTCTTTCCTTTTGGGGCCTCTGTCTGTGTCACCCAAGCCATAAGCCATACCTGATTTTCTCACTTGATAATACTGTTTGCAGGGGTTGAGCAGTTAAACATAGCAGCAAATATAATTTACCGGAAAATGTTATCTTCTAATCGGCAGTAGGTTATCAGAAGCATAGGAAGACGTGGCGGGTGGTGTGTGCATTAGACATGGAAATGGGCTTATGAGCTTAAAGCAATTTGTAAATTTAAACATAATATGAAACACAAGATGTTCCATTGTTTGAGGTTATTCTTTTGAAAGTTCATCTAGTTTTAGCTATTGTCATCTATACACAGTAAAGGAAGTACAGAAGCTGAATCTGAGACTGCATTTACACAGGAATTACAGTTACAGAATTGTAATGCTATGGACTTCCTGTTTTATATATAAAACTACAGTATTAATATAACGACATGGAATTGTTAAAATATGAAATTGTGAATAATATTAAATATTAATAATGTTTTTACTATTTACACTGTAGTAAGTGTATAATAAGTCTAAATCATAAATGGATGATGCTTTATTGGGACCTTACTTGTTTTTATGCCTAAAACTCATCACCCAACACCTCCCTAATCCTAATACTGATCCCGAATCTGCTGATCAGTGAAAGTGTCCTTGTGTTTCCTGTGTTCATTGTCTGGTGTGATCCAGTGTCCAGTGAGTGATCTACTTGTCTAGTAATCCACTTTAGTGTCCAGATTATTTCCTTTGTTCCTTGATTTCTTGTTTTATCTGTACTTTTGTTTTTGTTTAATAAACACACTGCAATTGGATCCAGCTCTCCACCTCAGGATATTTGTTGATTTTTATTTATTTATTTTTTTTTCTTGAATGAGATAAAATCACTGAATGCATTCAAGAAGTAACAACTGAGATTTGGTTACTGTGGAGGCCATTTGAGTATAAGAAACCAGTTTGTGACTATGCATGCTATCCTGGTGAGAGTAGCAATCACAACATGGGTACACTGTGGTCATGGGATGGACATGGTCAGCAACACTCAACACTCAGCCTGAACCATTGATACAAGGCAGGATGCAGAAGAAATTGAGACTTATCAGACCAGTCCACCTTTTCCTGTCTTCTACTGTCCAATTTTGGTGAGCCTGTGCAAATTGTAGCCTCAGTTTCCTGTTCTTAGTTGAGAGGAGTGGCACCCGGTGTGGTCTTCCACTGCTGTAGCTGTTGTGCATTCAGAGATGCTCTTATGCATACTTTGGTTGAGTAGTTATTTGAGTTACTGTTGTTTTTCAGTAAACTTGAACCAGTCCTCTGGCATCAACACGTTTCTTTTCTGTGCTGTTACATTTTGGTTTCTCTGTATATCTGTTCCCCTGCATTAGTTCTCTGTTTAAACTGTTTCCTTAGTAATCCATTAGTCCCTTTTGTTGTTAATTAGCCCCACACCTGTTCTGTTTATTTTATTTTTTTCTGATTGCGTACTACTCTGCATTTAAGCCCTCTGTTTCCCTGTATGCTCGGTCTGGTATTGATTTGGTGATGTTGGTATGTAGTGTTGTGGATTTAAATTTGGATTACTCCTGGAATTTGCATTAAATACTCTCTTGAACTTTACTCCTTCATCGTGCGCTTGATTAGACATCCAACATGTTACAGAATGCTAGACCAAAAAGAGAAAATATAGCAGAGTCTCTGTTTGTACTGTTTTTTGGATGTACCAGCTGTCCGCTTTTGTGGAGTGGGTGCTGGTGAATTGTGGATTACAATTCACAATTGATTCCACAATTGGAATTCACTGGCCTGTCCTGTTTTTTTCCTGATTGCATTCTCCTCTGCATTTAAGCCCTCTGTTTCCCTCTGTGCTCGATCTGGTATTGTTTTTGTGATGTTGGTATGCTGTGTTGTGGAATTACATTTGGATTACTCCTGGAATTTGCATTAAATACTCTCTTGAACTTTACTTTTTCGCTGTGCGCTTGATTAGACAGCCAACACGTTACACCACCAGAACAGAATTAAAAATAAAACAATCAAGATGAAATTGAAATGCAGACTTTAGGCTTTAATTAAAGTGGATGAACAAAAATATAACACAAAATGCTTAGGAATTACAACTATTTTTATACACCGTATCCCCCCACCCCCACCACCATTTCGAGGGGCTCAAATGTAATTGGACAAATAAATATAAGCATAAATAAAATGTTAATTTTTAATACTTTTTGAGAATCCTTTGCAGGCAATGACTGCCTTAAGTCTGATCTCTCATTGGCTAAAAAACACATCCCTTCCATATTTATTTGACCCTCTATCTATTCTATTCTTAAAAAAAAAAAAAAAAAAAACATTTTCTTTTATACTTGCACTATTCATTTACTGCTTGTTTTCTTTTTATTTATTATACAATTCACAAAAGCAAAAAGGCCTTTAACACTAGCTTGGGTTACACTTTATTTTGATAGTCAACTTTAGACTTGCTACTAACTATAAGTAACTTTGTAACTACATATCAACTACATGTCAACTAATTCTCATTAATTTGCAACTACATGTCTACTAACTCTCAGTAGGGTACACTAAAAAAAGATGGTTCTTTGAAGTTTCTTTACATGTAGTAACAGTTATATTTAGAACCATAGCATCCTGAAGAACCCTTTTATGCTGAAATGGTTCTCTGTGTTAGAGTTTAGGGTTCTTTATTCCCGCCCTTTTGTTTTTCAAATCTGTAACTGTCAAAGCACCACATTACTGATTTTCTGGAGTTCAGTGATACAACTACACAGACTGTCAACACACTCTCAACAGGTAAATGATTTCATTCTTAAATTTAAATAAAAATAAAATAAATTTAAGTTTCCAAACAAACATGTTTTTTTCTCTTGTTAGTTTTTTGGTCACATGTAAGTGTGAGCAGCACTTTTAAGCTAAGAATACTTCTCTCCTCTTCTCCACTAAGGAGGTAACAGAGATATTGAATTTATAATCCATACTGTTAGAATTTTTTAATTATTACATGGTTTTATAAAGCTATCCCATGACTTTATATCACTTTTTTTCTTTTAAGATTGTGAAGGGCTCACGTACTGTCCATTTTTTGCTACTTTTGGCCTTAGTGAACATAATTGTTTTTACATAAACAAATGGACACACTGTAATTCTAAACTCAGTTGTGAGTTAAACTCGTCTGCAGATAAACTGTCACTCAGTCACACCATAATGATGTACTTAAAGGCATATGAAGATATTTCACTGGGACTTGGTCTTCATCACATCTATTTTTTGTTTTTATTTTGTTTTACTTCTTTGTGTATTTATTCATGTTCATTGTCAATTGTCATTTTTTAATGTATTCAACTAATAACTGTTGTTAAGAGCACTGACATTTTTGATACAATATTACATGTCAATAAAAAAGTACCCAATCCACACAACATTGTTGTGCCTGTCGAGCCCCTGCCCCTTTGAGGTCCAACGGTAAAGTGCCCTTGCAGTCCGGTGCTTAGTCATACTAGGTATGAGATTTCTGCCGAGAGTAGGGGTGTTTGATATGACGATTTTTGATGGTGGACTATAAAAATGTCTCCACAATCTGCTTTTTTGAAGAAATATCGTAGTATGGTACTTCAGCGCGCATTATATCAGCTGCAGTTCTGGCGCCACCGTCTCTATATACTGTACAACGCCACATACATTCACATCAGAGTTAACTCAGTGGTAGAGTTACTCTCACGGGACACTGCACTTATTCGCAGTCACAAAAGTACATTATTTGCATCTGCTTCAAAGACTTACTGGTTAAACATTTCATTTTCTGAGCACATACACCCAAAGCGCGTGCTCTAAAAAGCCCGTCAAACAGCGCCTGATTACTGAACTAAGTTATGTTTTGTGCTAATACTGTCAAAACACACAATGTTTATGTATAGACTCAGTTGGTTATGTCTAAAATGAAAGTAAACAGCTGAGAGAAACGCATGCGTGCCTGTATATTAGATGCGTGCAGGTCTTAAAGGGACAGTACTAAACATGCTGCCGACTGTAATTAAAGGGATAGTTCACCCTAAAATTTAATTTCTGTCATTATTTACTCTCACATGTTGTCCCAAACCTGTATTAATTTATTTCTTGTGCTGAACACAAAAGATATTTTGAAGAATGTGGCTAACCATTTTCAGAACCATTTTTCTTAAGAGTGTAAGTTTAGGGTTAGTAGAATAAGTTGACATATACTTGCAAAGTTTCTAATACTCAGAATGTTGTATGTTGTGGACCCATCAAAATAAACTGAAGATATTAAGCAGACAGTCTACTAATACTCTAATGACTGCTAGTTGACATGCAGTTGCAAAGTTACTCACTGTTAGTAGAATGTCTAAAGTGAACTATCGAAATAAAGTGTTACCCTAGCTTGCTCTATTCTTTTTCTATTCTATTTGTTTTCTTTTTATTTAAAATATTATTAAAAAAAAAAAAAAAAACCTTGCTATGTGTTCTGCGTTAACCTAACTGAGACTCGTTATAGCACTTGCATATCATTGCTCTTTTGTTGATTGATTCCATTGTCCTCATTTGTAAGTCGCTTTGAATAAAAGCGTCTGCTAAATAACTAAATGTAAATGTAAATGTCTGGAACTCATGGACATCACCAGACACTAGGTTCAATCTTTTGGGATGCTTTTCCAGGCCTTTACTGCAGCTGACCTCAGTTGTTGTTTGTTTGTGGGTCTTTCTGCCTTTAGTGTTGTCTTCAGAAAGTGAAATGCATGCTCAGTCGGGTTGAAATCAGGAGATTGACTTGGCCATTGCAGAATATTCCACTTTTTTTACCTTCAAAAACTCCTAGATTGCTTTTGCTGTATGTTTTGGGTCATCATCCATTTGTACTATGAAGTGCTGTCCAATCAACTTTGCTCCATTTTACTGAATTTGGGCAGAGAGTATATCCCTATACACTTCAGAATTCTTCCACTGCTTCTGCCCTCTGTCACATCATCACTAAACACCAGTAACCCAGTGCCACTGGAAGCCATGCATGCTCATGCCATCACACCGCTCCACCATGTTTCACAGATGATGTTGTGTGCCGTGGATCATGAACTGTTAAAAAAGCCTTCTCCATACTTTTTTCTTCCGGTCATTCTGGTACAGGTTGATCTTAATTTCAGCCGCCCAAAGAATGCTTTTCCAGAAGTGGTCTGGATGTTTTTTAGATGTTTTCTCATCTGCATAACATTTCCATGCATATTCCCATCCATGTGACATTTTTAACACCGTCAAAGATAAAAGACATTAAGGAAATATGAGATATGGACTATAAATGCCATACATTAATTTGTATTGCTAAAAATCATACAATATCAGACTTCCGGGGTATGCCTTGTGGTGAGTAGACGTGGTTGGAAGTCGCTCCGTGAACATTCATTTGTTTGCTCTCAGTAGTTTTATTTATTTTCGTTATATACATATCTAGCAATCGACTTGATTGTACAATTTTAAAGAAGAATGCCAAAACCAGGAAAGGCAGGGCGAAAAATTGTAGAAATGTTGACTTACAAGGGGAACGAACAGGCAGCTAATGCTAAAGCTAATGCTCCAGTCCAAGCTGAGGAGGAGATAACACCAGCTTCCTTAAAGGACTTAATTTCATACACCATTCGCTCTGAAATTTCTTCTGAAAGGATCATCAGAACACCAGAAGGCTCGGAGGGCCAAAATCCAGTGACTTTTATGTCCTCAATATTCAGTGAGCTCTTCGGAGAAAGCGCTTTTGAGAGATCCCCCGAAATCGATCGAGCCCACCATGTCGGCTGTGCAATCCCTAGGCATATGCTAGTTAATGCGTTTGTTCGTATTTTTCCGGACATGACCGCAGAGGTGGAGAGACGCTGGGCCGAGTTCAAGGATGTAAAAGCTTCACTTCGCAACGCTGGCATTACCTATGGAATGCTGCACCCGGCCAGACTACGTGTCGAAGTAAAACATTTCAAATTTTTTTTTTTTTAATTTTGATGATTAGAGCTTACAGCTCATGGAAGTCAAAAATCAGTATCTCAAAATATTAGAATATTTACATTTGAGTTTCAATAAATGAACATCCATACAGTATAAATTCTGGGTATCTCTTGTTCTTTGAAACCACAATAATGGGGAAGACTGCTGACTTGGCAATGGTCCAGAAGACAATCATTGACACCCTCCACAAAGAGGGTAAGTCACAGAAGGTCATTACTGAAAGGGGTGGCTGTTCACAGAGTGCTGTATCAAAGCATATTAAATGCAAAGTTGACTGGAAGGAAGAATTTGGGTAGGAAAAGGTGCACAAGCAACAGGGATGACCGCAAGCTTGAGAATACGGTCAAGCAAAGCTGATTCAAACACTTGGGAGAGCTTCACAAGGAGTGGACTGAAGCTGGAGTCACCATGCTCAGACGTCTTCAGGAAAAGGGCTACCAAGCCACTTCTGAACCAGAGAACAGCGTCAGAAACATCTTACCTGGGCTGTGGAGAAAAAGAACTGGACTGTTGCTCAGTGGTCCACAGTCAACGTAGGCATCTACCAGGAAATTTTAGAGCACTTCATGCTTCCTTCTGCTGACAAGCTTTATGGAGATGCTGATTTCATTTTCCAGCAGGACTGGTTCAAAAGCTGGTTCAATGACCATGGTGTTACTGTGCTTGACTGGCCGGCAAACTCACCAGACCTGAACCCCATAGAGAATCTATGTGGTATTGTCAAGAGGAAGATGAGAAACAAGAGACCAAAAAATGCAGATGAGCTGAAGGCCACTGTCAAAGAAACCTGGGCTTCCATACCACCTCAGTAGTGCCACAAACTGATCACCTCCTTGCCATGCCAAATTGAGGCAGTAATTAAAGCAAAAGGAGCCCCTACCAAGTATTGAGTACATATACAGTAAATTAGCATACTTTCCAGAAGGTCAACAATTCACTAAAAATGTTTATTTTATTGGTCTTATGAAGTACTCTAATTTGTTGAGATAGTGAATTGGTGGGTTTTTGTTAAATCTGAGCCTAAATAATCACAATTAAAAGAACCAAAGACTTGAACTACTTCAGTCTGTGTGCATTGAATTTATTTAATACACGAGTTTCACAGTTTGAGTTGAATTACTGAAATAAATGAACTTTTCCACGACATTCTAATTTATTGAGATGCACCTGTATGTTCAAAACTCCACAGGCTGCGGCGGATTTCGTCAGTTCTGTCATTAAGACTGAAACAAGCCAAGTTTGACAGATATGATCTAAGCACAGAAAGGGGCTGCAATCTTTGCGTTTTGTAAAATTGAATAAGAGTACCTTGAACTAGATCTAGGCTATGGAAAAGTAGGCAACCCATACTTGATGTTGACCATTTCTCAATTCTCTTGAACTTGTCCACGCTTCATAACAGCCAAATTCAATCTTAAATTTGATGTTATGCATTGTATATTACTGAGATAATGTATTCTATATTGCATTCCTGTTCACGGAGTACTGCCGAAAGGGCAGCTAAAGTTGTTAGAACTAGTTAACCTGTTTTCCCTTTACCTGACTGCCTTTTTTTTGTCAGTCAGATTTGTTAGTGTTATTAATGTTAAGATGAGTTTCCTGCAGAAAACATATATTAGCCTTTAGCATTATCAGATTGGAAAAAAACCTTTACACTTTTTACTTGATTATTTAACCCTCTTACATTCCAATTAACTAATTTAACCCTGCCCTGTCTCTCCTGAGGCAAGTTTCTATGCATTTCTATGGAGCATAAACATACTGATGTTAGAAATGAGAAAAGATGGTTTCAGGCGGATGTTATGACAAAAAAGAGTGATCAAGTAAGAAATGGCTGATGGTGCCGGAACTGACACATGACTTAAGAACTCTTGTCATAAAAGTTTGATGAGATCCTGGGTAGGACAGGTGTTCCATTCGGGATTTAATTGTAAAGCTAGAGGCACAGCTATTTTAATCAATACGAATACTCCGTTTAATCCTTCTGAAGTTATCTCGGATCCCAACGGTAGATATGTGATTGTCTCAGGCGCTCTTTATGATATTTAAGTAGTTTTAGTTAGTGTTTATGCTGGGACAACTGGGACAACCCAGACTTTTTTACTAAGCTTTTTTCTAAACTCCCAGATTTAAACTCTTACCAATTAATCTTAGGAGGCGATTTAAATTGTGTCTTGAATACTGTTCTAGACAGGTCATCTCTTAAGCCAGCTATTTTATCTCAGTCTTCTAAAACAATTAATTCCTTTCTGGAAGGATACGGAATGACTGACGTATGGTGATTTTTGAATCCCTCCTCTAAAACTTTTTTTTTTTTTCCACTATTCACCACACTTATTCACGTATTGACTATTTTATCATCGACAACAAACTTATTCCCCAAGTAAAATCCTCTCTTTATGACAGTATAATTATTTCTGATCACGCTCCAGTAATCCTTGAATTGGCCCTTTCTGGATATGAAAGGATCTCTCATATTTGGAGTATGAATGCCTTACTTTTATCAGATGGCTATTTTGTTGAGTTCATTTATGAAAAAATGTCTCTTTTTTTGAGACAAACACTACCGAAGGGATTTCTGCTCTTATTCTCTGGGAAACATTCAAAGTTTATCTGCGTGGAGAAATAATTTCTTGTTCTGCTTATATAAAAACATTTTGCAATAAAAAGCTTTGTGATCTTTCTGCACAGATTGGCAAAATAGATCAGAAATATGCACAGCGTCCAACTCCATCTTTGTATAATGAAAGGGCCTTTTTACAGTCTGAATATAATCTTCTCTCCACTAACCAAGCGGAGCAGCTTTTACTCAAGTCATGACAACATTTCTATGAATTTGGTGATAAACCTGGCAAAGCTCTGGCACTGCAACTTAGACTTCAAACTACAAAGAGTTGTATTGCTCAAATTCAAACCCCAGTTGGAAATATTGTATCAGACCCTCAAGAAATTAATAATCAGTTTAAATTATTTTATTCTTTTTTATACCAGTCAAGTCCCCTTAAAGATTATAATCTTATAAATAATTTTTTGGAAAATCTTGATATCCCTCAAATTAGCAATGAGTCAAAAGCCAAAATAGATGATCCTATTAGTTTAGCTGAAATTCTGCAGGCTATTTCACAGATGCAAAGTGGAAAATCCCCAGGCCCAGACGGGTTTCCAACTGAGTTTTTTTAAAAAGTTCTCTCTTCAGCTTTCTCCATTGCTTCTTTCGGTTTTTGAAGAATCCCTAAATAATGATAGTTTACCCTTTTCCATGCGTCAAGCATCAATTTCACTCATCTTGAAACCCAATAAAAACCCGCTTGATTGTGGTTCTTATCGTCCAATATCCCTCCTTAATGTTGACGTGAAAATTCTGGCTAAGGTTCTCTCTTTAAGATTGGAAACCATTGTGCAAGACATTATTCACCCTGACCAAACAGGCTTCATAAAAAAATAGACAGGGGTTCTTTAATCTCAGAAGGCTGATGAACATAATATATACCTCATCAGACTTCTCAATACCAGAGGTATTGGTCTCTCTCGATGCGGAAAAGGCTTTTGACTGCATTGAGTGGGACTATCTTTTTTATACATTAAAAAAGTTTGGGTTTGGTGATAAATTTGTGTCCTGGGTTAAACTCTTATATTCTTCCCCCTTGGCATCGGTGAAAACAAATAGTATAAGTTCTGAATATTTCTCACTTTACCGTGGGACGAGACAGGGTTGCCCCCTGTCCCCACTTTTGTTCGCTATAGCTATAGAGCCTCTTGCAATAGCTTTTCGTTCTAATCATAATATATCTGGTATTTTTAGAGCAGGTAAAGAACCGAAAATGTCTCTCTATGCTGACGATGTAGTCTTGTACGTCTCAAATCCAGAAGCCTGTTTTCCTTATGTTTTGGATATTTTGAAACAGTTCAGTAGTATTTCGGGCTATAAATTAAATTTAAATAAGAGCGAGATCTTCCCAATTAATTCTTTTCAAGCATTATTTTATTCCAATTTTGGATAGAACGAAACAAGATCTTGCTAGGTGAGTTAATGCCATAAAAATGAATATTTGACCTAAATTTATTTTCTTATTTCAAAACATTCCGGTCTTTATACAAAAAAAAAAAAAATAAAAAATTATTTCTCCAACAACCTAAAAGATTAGGCGGATTTGCTTTTCCCCATTTTTTATTTTATTACTGGGCAGCGAATATTCATAGCATCTTATATTGGAGCCAGTCACATTACAGTCTTTGTCAGTGGGTTCCAGCATGGGTTGAAATGGAATGTGATTCTTGCAGCAGAGTTTCTTTACATGCCTTGTTATGCTCTTCATTGTCTATTAAATCTTCTTGCTTTTCTTCTAACCCTTTAGTTCTACACAGTCTAAAAATTTGGAAACAATTTAGGAAACACTGCGGTTTCCAGGCACTGTCGGCTCTGTCTCCTATATATAAAAATCCTTCTTTTTTGCCTTCCATATCAGATGGAGCATTTGCACTATGGTTTAGAAGGGGCATTGTAAATATTAATGACCTTTTTCATGAGAACACTTTTGTAACTTTCTTATATCTTTCAGAAAAATTCAGTCTTCCCAAAACTCACTTTTTTAGGTATCTACAGACTCGTGAATTTATAAGAATACTTCTTCTATCCGCGCTCGTCATTCACTGATACAGTTCAAACTGCTACACAGAATTTATTGGAAAAAAGTTAAGCTGTCTAAAATAAACCCAGAAATGTATCCTATTTGTGACAGATGTCGACAAGCTCCAGCTACTCTCTACCATACCTTTTGGCTCTGTCCAGAGTTAATTTCTGGACGTCAATTTTCAAATCAATCTCTGATGTTTTTCTTTTAAAGGTTGAACCATGTCCTTTAGTGGCACTTTTTGGACTTAATCCTTCAAAGGTGTCTCTATCATCTTTACAGTTGAATGCTTTAGCCTTTTGCTTAATAATTGCTAAAATAATTATACTATTGAACTGGAAAAACCCTTCTCCGCCCAACTACTTTCACTGGATGTATGACCTGTTACAGTTTATTCAAATAGAGAAAATTAGATATGCAATTCACGGTAATACAGAATATTTATATACAATTTGGCAAACTTTTCTGTTGTATTTAAAAAAATAAAATTTTTATATCTAGCCCTTCCTATACATTTAACCCTGGCTGTTCCTACCTTTTTTCTTGTTCTTGAATAATTTAACCATATTAAAGAGCATACTAAGAAATAAATTTTCCGATACCTCACATCTAGCAGTGATGGCTTACTCAGGTGCCATATGTTTATTTAATTTTTCTTTTTTTTTCTTTCTTTTCTCTTGAATTTGGGTCGGAGAGCAAGGAATGTGTTTAAAGGGGTGGTTTAATGTTTTTTTTTCTATGCTTGTTTGTGTTTATGGGGTGCAGTCTAACATGTGTTCATGCTTCATTTTTTTAAAAACGCATTATTTTTCATATAATTTACCTTTATTCCACACCGCTCTGTCCCTTCTCTGACAAACACCTCGATTACTTCCTGTTTTTATGAAGCCCCTCCCTCAGAAATACGTGATGGGCTCTGATTGGTTAGCTGGCTCAGTGTGTTGTGATTCACTAAACCGCCGAGCGTGCGTCTAAATGTCCCGCCCCTCAGCTCAGCGGCATGTGCTCCGGTTGTGTTGTAAACAATGATTTATAACAATATAGAAACGTCTGTATTGCTTATCATTTTGAGCCCGATTGAGACGCAGAGGATATTAGTGAAGAGGATCACGCAGAACCTGTGCAAGCACGTCTCTTAATGGTATGTTTGTTTGTTTGTTGTCTCATACCTTTAGATACGCTGTTATTATGCTACTGCTTATGTTAGCTTTTAATATACGTTTTTATTCTGATTAAAGTTTTAATACAGTACGGCAACCGGACAGGCGTCCATGTATAACACTTCTCATTGCTATGTGAAAATGTATAATTGGAACAGTTTGTTGGAGCTGATCTGACGATCTGAATGAGAGAGAAAGAGAGAGAGATAGAGAGATGCAGAGCAGGGCGATGTGAGGAACAGTATAAAGAACGGCTGTTTTAGAACATTAATTTTGAAACTTGTGAATCCATTAGAATCGTTAGAAGACAGAATCGCGATTCATACATAAATAGATTTTTACGTGCACCCCTAGTTTTCTCTGCCTCTTCTCTAAAGCAGCACAGCATGGCCTCGCCCTCTTCCTTACATGTTCCCGAGGGCGGGGTTTATCTGGGTCAGTGACGTATCAGACCCGGGAAGTAGCTCGTTGTAGTCCTTACCAGCCGTTTTTGTAGGCATTAAACTTCCAGAATTTTAAAAGACGATATCTCTGTTTGCATTGAACTTTCAGCGCTGCAACTTTGCAGATGTTGTTTATTCTCAAACAGCAACATTACACACTAACTAACATTAAAAAAGTGAAATTGCAATAAACCACCCCTTTAATACCATCTAGATTTTTTGTTCAATGTTGTGAAACCAGTGTTATGTTTTTTTCTTTTTTTTTCTTTTCCTCACTCAATAACGCTTACTGAAAATTGCCAATAAAAAGAGTTAAACTAAAAAGCATCCAATATCCTTTTTATGTTTTAGAATAAATATATCAAAGTATCCACTAAAACAAAACTGTTTAAAATAGTTATCAGATAAATATTTTAGAATAGATTTAATCACATTGTTTTACACTGGCCAAATAGTATTTCAATTGTTTTAAATAATTCAAATCAAATTAAATGTATGCAGTTTTGCTGATAAGGTGAACATATTTTAGCTATTTTTAGTTGAAACAGATAAGCCTATATTTATTGCCGTGTAAATAAAATTGTCTTACTCAGCACGTCACTGACATTTTAAAAAGGAAACCTGTAAATTGTAACTTTTCTTTAAGTTGTATCGTTCAAATACAGTGGAATTTTTCATAATGTTGTGGAGATGCCTACACACGACATCAGCCTCCGTGCAGCTGTGGTTGTACAGTAAGCTATTATCATTGGACATAATCAAACCGGACAATGGACCATGCTAGAATGTACCATATATATATATATATATATATATATATATAGTGCCGTGAAAAGGTTTTTGCCCCCATTCTGTTTTTTATTTTTGCATATTTGTCACACAAGATTCAGATCATCAAAACAAATTTTAATATTACACAAAGATAATACAAGTTCATACAAAATGCAGTTTTTAAATGATGATTTCATTTATTAAGGGATAAAAAGCTGTCCAAACCTACCTGGCCCTATGTGAAAAATTAATTGCCCCCTCCTGTTAAATCATGAAAGTACTGGGATTAACTACATTATTTTAGAAAGCTGAGCTAAATTTCACTAGCCAAACCCAGGACGTATTACTGCCAGACCTGTTGTATCAAGAAATCACTTAAATAGAACCCGTCTGACAAAGTGAAGCATGATTAAAGAGCAACACATCATGCCGCGATCTAAAGAAATTCAAGAAGAGACGAGAAAGAAAATAGTTGACATGTATCAGTCTGGAAAGGGTTATAAAGCCATTTTCTAAGGCTTAGGGACTCCAGCGAACCACGGTCAGAGCTATTATCCACAAATGGAGAAAACTTGGAACAGTGGTTAACCTTCCCAGGAGTGGCCGGCCTATCAAAATTAATCCAAGAGTGCAACAACGACTCATCCAGGAGGTCATAAAAGAACTCAGAACAACATCTAAAGAAGTGCAGGCCTCACTTGCCTCAATTAAGGTCAGTGTTCATGATTCAACAATAAGAAAGAGACTGGGCAAAAATGGCATCCATGCGAGTTCCAAGGCAAAAACCACTTGTAGGAGGTCAACCAGTTGGAGTGGTAAAGGAAATTATGTCCTGTACAAAATGTTTGGCGCAATAATCAAAAATTGGTATTTTATTGGAAGGTGAAAAATATTTACAGTGCATGAGAAAACAAAAATAAATAAAAACTGTACAAAAAGAAACAAAACAGCAACAATGTGCTTAATTTGGCTACACCAAATGGCCCAAGTATGTAACACTGCTCAATCAACAATCAGAACCAAAGACAAAAACACAAACTGACTTCCTTCCAGCTAGCAAGCCTATTTATAAGGGAGAAAACAAACAAATTTGTTTGTAACAAACACAAGTTTTTTAATGAAGCATTGGTCTCCCATAGTAGCATACATTTAAATCATGATAAACAGTTAAAACCACACATATAGCACCTCAATACCATGGTAAAAATATAAAAAAGTTTTAAAGCAGCCATTAAGTTGCCCCAACAGGGCATTTTGTATAAAAAAGTTAAATGAAAATAAGTAAATAAAAATAAATAGATATGTACAGTGCCCTCCAATAATATTGGCACCCTTGGTAAATATAAGCAAAGACGGCTGTGAAAATAAATCTGCATTGCAACTTGCAATTTTTAACTGAACAGAGGAGTCACGGCACATATTATTATATTAATGAAAGACCTTTTGATCTTTCATTAAAAAATTCACAAAATTGTAACCTATCACTGGAGTAAAATCTCATTGTGAAATAAATGCTTTCTTTAGTTCATGTTGGCCACAATTATTGGCACCCAATTATTGCAACGTCCTTTTCCCAAGATAGCAGCTCTGTGTTTTCTCCTATAATGCCTGAAGAGTTTGGAGAACACCTGATAAGACATCAGAGACCATTCAATTATACAGAAACTCTCCAGATCCTTCAGATTCACAGCTCCATGTTGATGCTTCTTCTCTTCAGTTCACCCCACTGATTTTCTATAGGGTTCAGGTCAGGCAACTGAGACAGCCATGGAAGAAGCTTCATTTTGTGCTCAGTGACACATTTTTGTGTTGATTTTGATGTTTGTTTTGGATTATTGTCCTGATGGAAGATCCAACCACAACTCATTATAAGATTTCTAACAGAGGCAGTTAGGTTTAGATTTTTTTTTATCAGTTGGCATTTATAATCATGTGGAACAGGAAGTCATGGCTAAATAAGAGATTAATTGTGCTGTGTTGACAGATTGATTATAGCGGAATTAGAGATCGCTATAAACTGTTATTTAAAAAGCTTTTTAAGGAAGTGCACTTTGCACACTTTCTTTGCTGTATATAGCCTATTCTCCATTCAGAATTTGAATAAAAGTTTTGTTTTTCATGCTGCTAAGAGGACCAATGTGTCGTACTTGCAACAAACGTCCGGAAGTGACATCCGCATATTCTCTCAAAATTGCAAAGACATTGTGATAATCATAACTAGGGACGGACTGGACAAAATATGATATATCATAATAGATGTGCATGAAGGCAAGCACCCTCACTAATTTCAGAAGCACCGACGGTGATTTGATTTTGGAACAGAGCATCCTTCCGGAGCTCTACGGTGGGACTCGAGACCGGTCTGTTGTCTTTCCTTCCTTCTTTCTTTCTTTCTTTCTTTCTTTCTATATATATATATGGGTGATTCTTAGACTATGGGCACTTTTATGTTCTTTGGTCATATTTTTAAAAATACATATAATTTTGGACAAATCCCTCTTTCTTTGTCAAACTAACAATAAAACCACCTTTAAAACTTTATACTGCCTTTCTATTATGATTTTTTCATACTTTTCAACCTCCTTATAGGTGTCAAAATCACTGTTTTCTCCTTGTCGCACACCCAGACTTTTAAACTTCAACAATGAAAATACAGTTTAAAAATATGACTTATCTGGTAACTATTAATGTACATGAATTAAGCACTAGTAAAATAATTAAAATACATTATAGTATTTAATGTGAGACCACTATCAATATTACTTTTTATACAAAATATAGCTGTCGCACAGTATTGGTGTAATTTCCACCACAACACTGTAATGTTCCTTTAAAAGGTTTGTGTGAAAGATTGGTTAGGTGGTTTCTATGCAAATGTTCAGTGACATCAGAGCACATGTTGGACATGGAGAAAATTTACATTTTCATCAACAACAAATGGAAGAAAAATCAAGGTAAATATTGCTTGATCAGTTAATATATTTATTCTACTTCATTTCCAAACATGCTGTTCCTTCAAGGGTGTTTTTAAAAAGCTAAACATTTTAAGTTAAATAAGAGTATTTTGCATACATGAAATGCTAAGTATTAATTCAAAGCTAATCTGTGAATTCAAAATTAATTCAAAGCTAATCTTCCATTTTTTCACAAAAAACTACAGAAATGTAATTTCCACTACAGTCATTTCCACCACACTGCCTCTGTGGTGGAAATGACATTCATGGTTACAAAGTGAATGACATTTATGGTTACAAAGTGACTTTTGAACCAGTTTTTTTTTTTTTTTCAACTTCACAAGGCTAAAATTGCCCCTAGTTGAAGAAATGCCCATATAAAGTTTGAAAACAACTGCTCTAGTGAGCTTGCGCCACGCAGCAGTTTGAACTGTGATCCCAGCAGATAAACTGTCCGTTTGGCGCGATTCAAATGAGTCGCGCAGTTTCGTTCTGCTTTTGGCGCATAAACATTATTTCGAACATTTATCGAACCATATTGTTTTATCGGGGAAGATTATATCGCGATAATTATCGTTATAAAATTTTCGCCCAGCCCTACATACCACGGAATTTCAGAATAGGTGCCCTTTAGTTATAAAATACTTACAGTATAAATGCTTTACAATTCCGCAGGTTATTACCCCCTTATTCCCCAAACGTTGCATATTGTTCCCTTATACCTACGAGTAGGTACTGTGGAGGTACTCTATAGTTTCAAAATAGGTAGGCTGTAAATTCTGTTTAATTACGCGGTACATTGCGGGCTGGAATCTAAAGCGTTACTGAAAGCATCTCATTCTCGGGGAAAACACAACTAACGTTAGCTGCCACCAGTCTCTGTTCCTTACCCTCATCCACAAACGGCAAGTAGAACGCGACGGCAGCGTATAGGCAAACACATTTCATCACATTTCAATGACGCCAAAAAAGCGTGGAATACAGCCATACAAAATCATATGCATTAGACGTAAATAAATTATAACAGCGGCCAGTAACACACCTGCTCTTTCTGAATCCATCATTTGTGCTGTGCAGTGGGGTATGTGAATAATGGCAGTAAAAAAATAAAATAAATAATAACCACTATTCTTAGCGGATAATAAGAATAATGGGAATTGCATTTAAATGGGAGTGAAGAGCTTTGCTCTTGACATGTAAACATCATAATGCGATTAAGTCCTTACTCTGATTATTGGAAATAATCGCATTATCCGTATGCATGTAAACGTAGTCAAAAATGTAAAAAAAATTTTTTTAAAAATAACATTGAGGATAAACCTCTCTCATGTTATTTGTAACTCTAAGAATGAAGATACATTTTTCTCATGTTATTTGCATGTTAAGTTTTTTTTTGTTTTTTTTTTCCAACATTTGTGCTATGTCACACCATAGGACACAGTCCAATTTTTATTCGTTAACTATAAAAATTTGACTGTCTATATATTTATATATTACAGTACATATTTGTATATATACTGTATATATACAGTCATGTGAAAAAAAAATTAGGACACCCTATTGAATTCCATGGTTTTCTCAGGACATAATAAAAAATTATCTGGTCCATGACAAGTCTTAAAATTTGGAAAATAAAACCTCAGATGAACAACATCACATTACATATCTGTGTTATTATTTAATTAACAAAAATTAAGCCAAAATGGAAAAACCATGTGTGACAAAGTTAGAGGACAGCCTATGATTCAATTGCCTATAGATCCACTTTTAGCAGCAATAACTTGAATTAATCATTTTCTGTTTGACTTAATCAGTCTCTCACATCATTCTGGAGGAATTTCATCCCACTCTTCTTTACAACGTTGCTCCAGTTTATTGAGGTTTGAGAGCATTTGTATATGCACAGCATTTAAGTCAGGATGAGCTCTGGACTTTGACTGAACTATTGTAACCCCTTCTTTTATTTTCAGCCGTTCTGTTGTAGATTTGCTGTTTTGTTTTGATTTGCTTTTTTTGGGGGGGGGCTTGTGCTGTTACATCACCCAATCTTGGCCAAGCTTTAGCTGTCGAATGGTTGTCCTCACATTTGACTCGAATACTTTGAGAATACTTTGGTATACAGAGGAGTTCATGGTCGGCTCAATGACTGTGAGGTGCCCAGGTCCTGTGGTTACAAATCAAGCCCAAAATCATCATCCCTCCACCAGCATGTGTATCTTTTGGGATGAGATGTTTGTGCTGATATGCTCTTTACTACCTGGTCTCATGGCATTTATGTACCTGGGTGCACTTTTTAGCGTGACATGAAATACGTACCAATAAGTACATATCACTGCAGTTTCCAAAATAAATGAACACTTTCACACAAATTTACAGAGTTGCGATTAATAAAGCGTAATTTTCGCACAATTACTTGAACAATATTAATATGTTGGGAGATTTGAAAACTGATGCTTTTGAACGTTAGCATCGCACACATTCAGCTTCATATCTATGGGTTTTCATAGATGACAAGTTTATTCGGTAGCTCACGGAGTACGGAGACGGACTTAGGAGGCGAGAAGTACCGATTCAAATCCAGTGTAACTACGGTTCGACAAAGCAGTTAAAATCTGCGTAAAAGGAAGTTCAAATGGCACAGCTGCATCAGCTAATACGTTTTCATATCAGTTTTGCATTTCTAAACACTATCGGGTAGGTTTAGGGCTGGATTTGGTGTAGGGCATATTTCCAACATGATAGACCATTAACCTTTAGCGACAGTCCGCGGATATTTGAATTCTGAAACTCCGCAATACGTATCTGAAGCAACGTAATAAAAAAACAGCAATACGTACCAATATCTACGTAATAAAAACGTGCCAGGGTTCACATATTGAACCTGTGTTTTAGCGCCACTCAGTGGACATTTCTATTTGAAACTGCGGCGAAACGTGCAGCAAGGTACGTAAAACTGTGTCGCACAAAAAGTGCGCAGAGGTACGTATTTTTATGAGACCAGGTTGGCTCTTTAGGTTTTCATCAAACGTGACGTTTGGTCTCATATGTTCAAAGGACATTGTTCCAGAAGTCTTATGGTTTGTTCAGATGCAACTTTGCAAACTTAAACTGTGCTGCCATGCTTTTTTAGATAGAAGGGGCTTTTCTTTTTTCTGGCAAGTCTTCCAAACTTCCATACTTGTCCCATATTTTTCTAATTGTACTGTCATGAACTTCATGATTTCATGATTTCACATGTTAGCTGAGGCCCGTAGAGTCTGTGGTGTAGTTCTTGGGTTGTCTGCCATTTCTCTGAGCGTTACACGGTCTGATCATGGAGTGACTTTGCTGAGATGTCCACTCCTGGGAGGATTGTTGTCTGTTTAGAATGTCTTCCACTTGTGAATAATCTTCCTCACTGTAGAATGACTTCAAATTGTTTGAAATGGCTGTGTCACTCTTCCCAGATTGATGGCAGCAACAATTGCTTCTTTAAGATTATTGCTGATGTCTTCACTCCTTGGCATTGTGTTAACACACACCTGAAGGCTCCAGACCAGCAAACTGCCAAAACTTCTGCTTTTATAGAGGTGCACACACTTGCTGATGATCAGTTAATCAAAGGCATTTGATTAGCAGTGCCTGACTGCTACCTACCCTCTTAATTTCTATGTTAGAAGTAAGGGCGTCCTAACTTTGTCACAAATGTTTTTGTTTTTTTTCATTTTGGCTTTATTTTTTTTTTTTAATTAATAATGGCACAGTGCCATATGCCATATGTTGTTGTTCATCTGAGGTTTTATTTGGAAAATAAAATGTGTGTGTGTGTATATATATATATATGTGTGTGTATGTATGTGTATATATATATATATATATATATATATATATATATATATTATTTTAACATTATACCACAAGTGCAGTCATGAACTTTGTATTCCTAAGAATACAAAGGAATGTTGCTTTCTTGCTTTCAAGAACACAAAAGAATGTTGCTTAAGTGACATACAATTTGAATAATTAAATTTAAGCTTGCAGTAGTTATGTGAACATGTTATGCATGATATACAGAGAGCTGCAGAAGAGCTATGCATTTTATTTGGTGAAGCCACATTCTATTTTAAGAGCGAGAGAGGCAGAACAACAACACCCACACAAATGACAAATTTTCCGATATACAGGGTAAAAGCCTTCTCACACACACTGAAAAAAGAAACTGACTAAAATCAAACATGTAGTAAAACCAGTTCAAATAACTTTTCATTTGTTCTTTACTTCACTGTTTAAGATATGAGTCATTAGAACATATCAGCAGTGAGATACCTAAAGTGACAAAAAATGAAGAGGATGTTTCAGTTCTATTAATTTGTAATTTTCCCACAATTGAGTTGTTCAGTGTTATTTAAAATTATGTTCATTTTTTGTGTCGTAGCTGTTGTGAGGGGGAAAAAAAAAAAAAAAAAAGAGAGAGAAAATTACATTTGTGACCATGTTTGAGCATTTCAAGAAAAGTTGAGTAGTTAGTGTAGATAGATTGCTGCTCACTTTGTGAACCTCAACATTGCCAAGGCTATGGCACTGAAAATCACTAACAATATGCTTAAAAGCTTTGTAAATAATTGTATTTATCTTGCTGAGTACCTTTGAGGGTTTTTTTTTTCTTTCTTTTCTTGAGGAGGTCATCTGCTTCATGTTGGAGGTCTTCAGCTCCAACAGTTCCACCCTAGTGTTCTTTTTCTCCGCCGTGGGGGTCTTCTGCTCTACCCTGGTGGTCTTCTACTCCACTGTGGGGGTCTTCTGCTCCATCCTGGTGGTCTTCTGTTTCACCGTGTGGGTCTTTAGCTCCGCCCTGGTGGTCTTCTGCTCTGCTGGCTCCTCCCTGGCTCCCTGTTCCACCTCTGTTTCCAGACCCTCTTCCACTCCATGGACCTGGCCCTCCAACCCGTCCCCTGATCCACCTCCACTCTGCCTACCTCCTGGACTTCTTTAACCATGTTAGGAGGGGGGGCTATGTCACGATCAGCAAGGATTATGGGAGATGAAGTCCATGAGAGAGTGGCAACGGAATGAGATGGAGTGCCTTCTGGTGGCTATCAAGGGCACTCCATCTTATTCCACTGCCACTCTGTAATGGACTTCATCTCCCATAATCCTTTGCATGGACTCATCATCACTGATTGCATTCACCTTTGTCTCATTAACCCTGTTAGCTCACCATATAAAATCCTGGTTAAAGGTGGGGTATGCATTTTTTCAAAAACGCTTTAGAAAACTGAGTAGCTTTGGCCCAGTACCAAAACAAACTTGTAGCCAATTAGCAGTAAGGGGCGTGTCTACTCATGATGCAGAGGAGAGAGTTCTCAGTGCACATGATGGACATTAGCCAAGCCGAGCGATGACAGAAAGATAGAGATGGTGGATAAAAAACAAAAGAGGAAAACGTCTGTGGAACAAAAGAAGGCTTACACCGGACATGACAGTTGTCCTGTCGCAGTCTGTCTACACTGAACGCAACAAAGCGACCGTTATATCGTGTCATGTCGTGGCACGGCCTACAGTGTAGACAGCATCACTGTATTTTGACATGGTGTTACGATAAGGCAAGAAGTAGAACCCGTGTAAATATCGGATCAGCTTTCCAGCACTGGAGAGAACTCAAGGAGCAGGAAGGCCTGCGAGCGGACGCAGAGGTTGCTTTGTTTCTTCTCGATAGGTGAGTAACATTGGTTTTGCTTTGTTTCACAGAACTAATCGTTGCCTATGTTGCATACGTATGTGTGAGGCGGAGCTATAAAAATAGGGGCGAGACCCTTTTGGGGTAGGGGCGTGTTTGTTTTGGTGATTTCAAATATCAACATTGGCTACCAGAAATCACTTGCCCCACTTTTAATTCACTCATTTACATTGTCATTTAGCAGATGCTTTTATCCAAAGCGACTTACAAATAAGGACAATGGAAGCAATACAAATAAATAAATGAGCAGTGATATGCAAGTGCTATAACAAGTCTCAGTTAGCTTAATGCAGTATACGTAGCAAGGTTGTTGTTTTTATATATATATATATATATATATATATATATATATATATATATATATATATATATATATATATATATATATATATATATATATATATATATATATATATATATATATATATATAGAAAAATAATAGAGCAAGCTAGTGTTAGAGGCCTTTTTGCTAGTCTTAGTTTTACATTTTTTATTTATTTAATTTTTATTTTAGAATAGAATTAGAAAAGAGAGTGCTAGAGTTAGAGGGTCAAATAAAGATGGAAGAGATGTGTTTTTAGGCGATTCTTGAAAATGGCTAAGGACTCCTGCTCCGATTGAGTTGGGCAGATCATTCCACCAGGAGGGAACATTTAATTGAAAAGTCCGTGAAAGTGATTTTGTGTCTCTTTGGGATGGCACAATAAAGCGACGTTCATTTGCAGAACACAAGCTTCTAGAGGTTACATAAGTCTGAAGTAATGAATTTAGGTAAAGGGGTGCAGAGCCAGTGGTGGTTTTATAGGCAAACATTAATGCTTTGAATTTTATGTGAGCAGCTATTGGTAGCCAGTGAAAATTGATAAACAGAGGTGTGATGTGCATTAATTTCGGCTCATTGAAAATTAATCTTGCTGCCATGTTCTGGATTAATTAATATGCCCGGTCCTTGGCTACAGGACCAGGCAGTTTTGGCAACGTGGTCTGAGAAAGTGTATGTGTGTGTGTGTGTGTGTGTGTATGTGTGTATGTATAGGTGCTGGTCATATAATTAGAATATCATCAAAAAGTTGATTTATTTCACTAATTCCATTCAAAAAGTGAAACTTGTATATTATATTCATTCATTACACACAGACTGATATATTTCAAATGTTTATTTCTTTTAATTTTGATGATTAGAGCTTACAGCTCATGGAAGTCAAAAATCAGTATCTCAAAATATTAGAATATTTACATTTGAGTTTGAATAAATGACCATCCCTACAGTATAAATTCTGGGTATCTCTTGTTCTTTGAAACCACAATAATGGGGAAGACTGCTGACTTGGCAATGATCCAGAAGACGAACATTGACACCCTCCACAAAGAGGGTAAGTCACAGAAGGTCATTACTGAAAGGTGTGGCTGTTTACAGAGTGCTGTATCAAAGCATATTAAATGCAAAGTTGACTGGAAGGAAGAATTTGGGTAGGAAAAGGTGCACAAGCAACAGGGATGACCGCAAGCTTGAGAATACTGTCAAGCAGAGCTGATTCAAACACTTGTGAGAACTTCACAAGGAGAGAACTGAAGCTGGAGTCATTGCATCAAGAGTCACCACGCTCAGACGTCTTCAGGAAAAGGGCTACCAAGCCACTTCTGAACCAGAGACAACGTCAGAAGCATCTTACCTGGGCTGTGGAGAAAAAGAACTGGACTGTTGCTCAGTGGTCCAAAGTCCTATTTTCAGATGAAAGTAAATTTTACATTTAATTTGGAAATCAAGGTCCCAGAGTCTGAAGGAAGAGTGGAGAGGCACAGAATCCATGTTGCTTGAAGTCCAGTGTGAAGTTTCCACAGTCAGTGATGATTTGGGCTGCCATGCCATCTGCTGGTGTTGGTCCACTGTGTTTTCTGATGTCCACAGTCAACGCAGCCATCTACCAGGAAATTTTAGAGCACTTCATGCTTCCTTCTGTTGACAAGCTTTATGGAGATGCTGATTTCATTTTCCAGCAGGACTTGGCACCTACCCACACTGCCAAAGGTACCAAAAGCTGGTTCAATGACCATAGTGTTACTGTGCTTGATTGGCCAGCAAACTCGCCTGACCTGAACCCCATAGAGAATCTATGGGGTATTGTCAAGAGGAAGATGAGAGACACCAGACCCAACAATGCAGATGAGCTGAAGGCCACTATCAGAGCAACCTGGGCTCTCATAACACCTGAGCAGTGCCACAGACTGATCGACTCCATGCCACGCCGCATTGCTGCAATAATTCAGGCAAAAGGAGCCCCAACTAAGTATTCAGTGCTGTACATGCTCATACTTTTCATTTTCATACTTTTCAGTTGGCCAAGATTTCTAAAAATCCTTTCTTTGTATTGGTCTTAAGTAATATTCTAATATTTTGAGATACTGATTTTTGACTTTCATGAGCTGTAAGCTCTAATCATGAAAATTAAAAGAAATAAACATTTGAAATATATCAGTCATTCATATGTAATGAATGAATATAATATACAAGTTTCACTTTTTGAATGGAATTAGTGAAATAAATCAACTTTTTGATGATATTCTAATTATATGACCAGCACCTGTATATGTGTGTGTGTGTGTGTTTTCCTTAGAAAAGAATGTCAGCTGACAGCATGCAAAACCAATTTTAGGCTACGATACATATTCAAGTGAGTTCAAAGTGAAGCGAAACTCTGAAGTAAAGTGTCTCACGGCCACAGTATTTTCACACCAGACATGTGCAATGGCGCTTCAGATTGGTTGTCCCGTCAACTGTCTTTCTCACTACACATAAGAGCCAGACCTCAGGGCCTACTTTTTCAAGAAGTAGGCCAGTGTGCTGACAACATAATGCACATTGTTTAATATTTATGTAAATATGTCAAGAGAAACTCTCTGAACACCATTCGTCATCAAAAAGAGTGACATTATAAGACTTTATGAAATGAATAACCACATAACCACATAGAGGAATAAGCATGAAAGACTTTGAAAATCAGTTTCTGATTTAGGTTAAAGTTTGTCATGTGTCATTTAAAAATTACCATGGAAAAAAAAGGCAGTCCTCACAATACTAACTCAATATCGACAATGTTATTTCGATAGTAACAATATTCTAAATACATTATATTTTGGTTTTCTTGCCTTTTATTCGATAGGACAGTGTGAGTGGAGGATTTCATGCAGGATATAATCTGATGGTAGGACTGTGCACAAGTTTTTTTTTTTTCAAAATTAAAAAGTTTATTTCAGTATATGCTAATGTTAAAACATGTAGCTCAAAATAAAGATTTCACTTTCTTGAGTATGTAACTATTATGTTCTTCATTATCGAGACCAAACGATCAATGAGAGCAGCACTGAGCAGAACAAAGGTGTTTTTATACACATTTTAAACCTTTTAAAAATGGCATAGAAATGGTCAAATACATCTATCAATGGTATGTTCACATAGGAAAACAACTGAAAAATAGCACACCCGGATACAAACCGACTTTTGGTGTGAAAGGCCGCTTGTTCACATGACACAACAGGTTTTTATTTCAGTTGTTCAGGTGAATATCCACTTCATCTAGCTCTGTTTGTTTTCTGCGTTCTTAAGTATATCCATATTGTCTGTTTTTCAGATTAAGGGTCAGATTTACTAAACAGCGCACATTATCGTTAGAGCGGAATTCCATAAAAGTGCTGATGAAAAGGGAAAATTCTGCGGGTGATTTACTGTCAATACGCACATTAAAGAACACAGACAGCCAGATCATTTCCACAATGACCAAAACAATCTACTAAGAGCAGTGCAAATTACCACCTGCTTTTAAACAATCTTTTGGGATAATTTTTGGGGCGTTAAATAATGGCACAAATACCATTAATTTGATGAGTTCAAATGTTAGTAAATCACATTGCGTGATTCATTCTTTCTTTTCATAAATTTTGCATCTGAAAGGGAAACTCCTACACATGCATATTCAATAAGGTCAGGTGCAAAATAACTGTGTTCATGCCTTTTCAGTGTGCATCTTTAGTAAGTCCTGATAGTACTGTTTTAATGCTAAAAGACAGTTTGCGCTGGAATCTGGCCCTAAGAATCCACTTGAGGTGATTCAGTGAGAGAGCAGTCTGACCAAATGTGAATTGATTCAGAACATGTTGCAAACCCATTTGGCTAATCCAGTGAAAAGAAAGAACTGATTCAAAATAATGATTCATAACTGATGGTATGGTTGGTGCAGTCGACAGAAATACAGGACACACATAATAACTGCTGAAATATCCTTAAAGAAAACATTTCTCAGGTTAGCTGGAGCGCTTATGGTAGGCAAAGTGTTCACAGCTGTACAGGGGTAACCTATGTATTTTCACCTGCTGTCAGAAAGTGATTTTGAATTTTCATTCAGCCTATCTGCCATTTTTGTTCAGACCAATTAAAAAAAAAAAAAAAAAAAAAAAAGCATAATCATTTATAGTTTAGATTGATGCATTTTTAAAATAAATAATAAAAAAGTTTATAGGCGCAAATGTGAGGTTTGTCATTTTATACAATTTTTGTCTTTGCAAAACTTGCATTTTTTTAACTGTAGTTCAAAGTTGTTGTTTAAGTTGACATCAAGTTTAAACTGTCATTTTTTTTATAGTCATTTTACAGTTTAGGATGTTACCACAGACACTGAGTGTTGTTCCAGAACTCCCCTGCTACATTAACAAATGTGGTTCTATTCTAGTATCAGAATTTTCCAAAATGATTTGAACTGCTGATTCCAATATATTTTTAGAATAAATTAAAAAGCACTAATGAGTATTATTTGCATTATTAAAGTTAAACTTCCCCCCTCTTTTAGCAGGTCTGGAGTTTTGCAGGTAGGCTATATCATACCATAAGCCTCCCCTTTGACCTCCATCTTTAAGTCTACTGTAGCCACACTACTGTCTAAAACTAATAATATTTAACAAAATAGAATTTCATGAGATTCAAATAAGTTTTTTGGCCTGAGCCCATTCCACATACAGTATTACTATTTCACTATTTCTTACTCTTTCAAGCCAGTATGCAATGATCCTCTCCTCCATTTATCTCTTTCTTTCTCTTTTCTTACATTTTGTCTTACATATTGCATGTATGACCTCGTCCTGCAAAAGGTCACAGGAAACCCATGATGTTCATCTAAGACTAAGCTGGCTATCTTTGTTGGCAGAATTAGTAAGGCTGCAATAACCATACAACCTTGGGGCAACCTCAACATTTTTTTGTTGTTGTTGTTGTTTTTCCAGTAATAGCACAGGGAATGGAAAGGGGTGCAAAAAGTACTCTTTAAAAAGTACAACTTGTGATGCCAGAAATGTAACTGATTAAAGTTATAACTGAAGCTGAAATCTGTGTACTTGATGTGTGAAAACAAACTACATTTGGTTCTTGCACGTCAAAAGCACTTTTGAGCTTCTGTTTACCATATTTAATGTGCATGAGATCAAATAAAAATGCAAAAAAAGTAAAGAGTACTTAAGTTGAAATAAAATTATAAGTAAAGTAAAATTTGCTTTTTTCCTTAGAAATGTAATCAAGTAAAAGTACAAGTAGTCGGGTTAAATTTTACTTGAATAAAGTACAGATACCCCGAAATAATCCACATGTACCACTTAACAAACATTATGTTTTGGCAGCTACCTGTCATAAAATTTGCCAGTGACATGGTTATGTGCACTATATTAAAATATGCTTTGGTACGAAATCATGCGAAAAGAAAATGTCAATGTTTGTAACTGCTTTCTGAGGTTTCTGACACAACGCAAGCCTATTTTTCCTGCTGAGAAGCCAAATATTTCTGCATTAAAGGACAGTAAGACCATTTTTTTCAGCATGGTGGCGTCTACAAAGCTCCAGTGGATTTCAGGTGATGTCTCCTTCTGTCACCACACTGAGCCTTAGTTCCTCATTAGGAGCAGATTCTGAGCCAGGATGTGCTTCAGCAGCCTCCTGCCTCCAATTAGCTCATCTAATGGTTGTCACAACCATCCAGATCAACTTTTATGTTTAAATAAAATGCTGGAGGGCCCTGCCATTCTTCATCATACATAAACAATGACTTAAATTCTGATCCCCCCTTAAATCTGTCCAAAAATAGTACTGGGTGACGCACCTTTTCTGTGGAGGTAGAAGGGACCAAAGTGCAGCAAGACAAAAACAGAAGTGAATATGCTGAAATAAGCACGCAATACAGGGCATAGGTTCAATTGAAACATGTTTACATATTTAAAAAGATCAGTGTTGTCTGGTGCTGCTTTGACTGAAGGCGAGATTTGAATTTGTGTTGATGCTGTCAGGCTCATGTGGTCAATACAAGGACAGATGTTTGACCTGACAGGGGTGTAGTTACTCTCTGAGCCTCTTTTAGCAGCAGGATTCATGATCAGAGGTCACTGAGTTACAGCTCATCTCTGTAAAGGGTCCAGGAGCTGTCAGACCTGCAATGTCCTGCTTTCGACTGATGTGGTCCGGGGTCAGGGAAAGGGACTTCCTCTCTGCACCAGGGATGAGAGGATGAAAGGAGGGGGTGGTGAAAGTTTACAAATTCTCCTGTCAATCCTGCCAGATGCATTTCAGCACTCAGACAGAGGAGGAAAAGAGGGCATGATAGTATAAATATATGTATGATGCCTAAGACGGTTGATTGAACATGCATTCATATAAAAAATGGGCTAGAATAATTGAGACTGTCACACAGATTTATGCCTGTAGATAGCGTTCAAGCTTTTGTGAAGTTAGCAGAATATTGGTAGTGTTGAACATGCTGGTTTGTGTAGATGTTTTAACAGTTAGAAACATAATGTGAAAGTGAATGTAAATTTAGTATGTCACATGATCTGTTCCTACTCTGGGTGAACAGAAATAAGCAGGAACAGGAAAATATCACATTATTGAAAATGGGAATAAACCACAATTGTAAGAAGCCTTATTGGTGCCTTTATTCTGATTGTCAATATTTGATTTATAAGCACCATCAAAGAAGACATGCTGTGCAACTCTTCATCTGTTCTTTATTTTAACTTTACCTTGCATGTAGTGTGTGAAGTGAGGACATAACCCTGGTTTGACAGATCTCTCTCTCTCTCACGAGGACTGCTTGTCAGGTGTGTGATGTTTGACATGTGAACACAGCAAGGGTTTATCGGGCCCATTTGACAGGGCCGACTCCCTGAACATGTTTACATTATCCCTGCATGCTGATGAAGGTCAGAACTAAACAATAAAGATACGCACATTCTAATCCTCCGGAATGGTTGGTCACATAAACACTCAAAAACACAAACCACACTTTACCTTTTTCTAAACAAACAAAAAATGTGATTAATGTGTAATTTATGTGCATCTATGGAACTGCAAAAAATAATGTTATGTTCAGAATGGAACATAAGGTTATTGTTCAATATATATATTTTTATGTGAAACAATGCAATATGCATACAGACATATTTTAAATCATTTTTGTATCAAATGTATGGTAACTTTTGCCAGTCCAAATAATGAGAAAGACATTTTGCAAAATCTTACAGACATTAATATAAAAAAAAAAAAACCTTACAGAACTTGTTTATGATATCCTAATGTCGTCATGCCTTATAGTCGCATTTAGCAGATCTTGTGGTGGCAAGAGTAGTTTTAACAATCCAAAAAGAGGGCATGTCACACCTCTTTATCAATTTGCACTGGCTACCAATAGCTGCTCGCATAAAATTCAAGGCATATGTTTGCATGCAAAACAGCCAGTGCAAGCCAGTGGCTCTGCAACCCTTTACCAATCCGAGAAGCTGTATCCTTAGCCATCTTCAAGAAACAGCTAAAGACACATCTCTTACATCTTTATTTGACCCTCTAACTCTAGCAATCTCTATTCTAATTATATTATTTAAAAAAAAAATTATAATAATACATTTTAAAAAATGCCCCTTTGAGACACCCTTTGAGCACTCTAGCATTTTCTAAATTTTTATTTAAAAAAAACAAAAAACCAAAAAAACTTACACTAGCTTCTCTATTCTTTTTTTTTATTATTCTATCTGTTTTCATTTGATTTATTATACAATTAACAAAAAAGCAAAAAAAAAATAAAATAAATTATATTCTGTCTGTTTTCTTTTTATTTATTATGACAAGTCTCAGTTAGCCTAACGCAGTTTTTTTTAATAATTATATATCACTTGCATATGATTGTTCTTTTTTGATTTTGATTGCTTCCATTGTCCTTATTTGTTAGTCACTTTAGATAAAAGCATCTGCTAAATGTAAATGTAACACTTTCTCTATTCTGTTTATATTCTATCTACTTGTTTTCTTTTATTTATTATATAAAAAAATGTCACTCTCTAGCACTAGCACTTTCTATTCAATTTCTATTTTATGTATTTGGTTTATTTGTGTATAAAAAAAAAAAAAAAGGACCAAAAAAAAAAAAAACGTAACCCTCTAACACTAGCATTTTCTATTATTGTTCTATTCTATCTACATTTTCTTTTTATTCATTATAAAAAATAAAATAACTTCACCCTCTAACGCTAGTTCTCTCTATTCTATTTCTATTATATCTACTTTTACTATTTATTTATTAAATAATAAAACAAATCAAAAAGAAAAATCACCAGAGCACCAGGATTGAACATTAGAGTAGGTAGATTAAGTGTCCATCCTTGAAAAGCAGCATATACCTTGTTTTTTTTGTTGTTTTTTTTTTTTTTTTGAAGATTATGAAGACTCAGGTGTTGAATCACTGAGACGGTCCTCACTGGTTACACAGCACAGGTCACGATTTGTAGATGTCAGACAGCAACATCACACTGAGCTGTCATTTAATCGATTTAAAACATAGCTGTGTGATAGCTGTTTTCAGATAGCATGGCATAACCATGAGCTGCAAGGTATAATTAACATACTTGGGTGTATGCTTGACTTTAGTCTTTAGTTTAGATTTTAAACTGAGAGAGTATTTCTGTCCTGAACTGGGAAGACTACTCCATAGTTTAGGAATGATGACCTCCTTTTGTGGATTTTAAAATTCTAGGATCTATCAACATGCCATGATTTTTGGGACCATAATAAGCATGATGGATTATATCAAGATAAAAGACTGCGTTAAGTACTGCAGAGATTGGCAATTCAAGGCTTTGTAAATAATCAGCAGAAATTTTAAATGAATACAATTCCTGACAGGTAGTCAATGTAAAGAGGATAAATTATATGCACACTATACAGTATGCAAACCATAAATGGTATGCATAAATGTTATCTAACGGGATTCGCAAACACTCATACTTGCCCTTTCTCTCTTCCCCCTGCCCTCCATTGTTTAAACAAATATTTAGTCTTGCTCCTCATCAGAGGTGTAAAGAGTACCTGAAAACCATACTTGAGTAAAAGTACAGATACCTTACAGTGAACGTTACTCCACTACAAGTTACAAGTCACCAATTCCAAAATAACTTGAGTAAAAGTCTCAGAGTATCTGATTTGAACAGTACTTAAGTGTTTTACTTATACTAAATATAGGCTCAAAGATGTACTAGTCAAAGAGACATGCCAGCGAAAAACTGTAACGTTATCAATCAATCAATAATAATTTTATTCTGGTCCTCACAGACAGCTTTTCACAAAGTAAATAAAAATACATAGTTACATACATTCTTATCATTTGGAATGAAGATAAAAAAACTAAAAAAAAAAAACTAAAAAAAACATGCAAATAAGTTCAAACATCCATTCAATATATATTATTTCCTGAATATTACTGATGAACTGATCAAAAAGTAGTTCTAGTCACTATAAATTTCTTGTATAATGCATTTTTCTTTTTGCATGCTTTCTCTATTCCCTTAGTAATCCATGGTTTATCCTCATTGTTTTGCTTCTTTACAGTCTTAAACAAACAACATTTTTCGTATTTTTCAATTAGTATGGACAAAAAAAGCATCATAAGCACTATTAGGATCTTTACTTGCATAAACCTCGCTCCAATTTTGATTCTTTAAGTCCTCACTGAGAGCAGCAATAATTTTTGGTGTTCTATATCGAATTAATTTAAAACTATTTATCCTACTACCTATTGTTTTGTCAAATAATCTTTGAAGGATTGCAAAAGCTTAACGTTGTGGAGAAGCTGGGGAAAACAGGCAGAGGCAAGAATCTATGTGCAGGGATTTCATGAAAAAGCTAGAACAAATAGCAAGCCAAAAACCAAAGTGAACAAAGAACAGAATGACAGGCAAACAGATAACCATGACATTCAACAACTCACAAAGAACTAAAGAAACACTAGGGCGATATACATGAGTCTAACAAACTTAACAAGATGAGATATAAACTGACTACAAACACCATGGGAGACAGGAAGTGACAAAAGTCCAAGACAAGGCACAGAAAACATGTAACAAACAAGAAAGAGCTGATTTGTGAGGAGAGCAATCACATTTATTTTCTAAAACCAAATTAAAACTGAACAAAATAATATTAATAATAAATAAATAATTTATTTAAAAAAAAATAATAATAATAAATTAAAAAGTCAAAGTCTTCTTGCACTGGATGTACTGGTTTTGGCCTCATTACCAGCTGCAGACATGTCCTTATATTTAAAACACCTGTGATTCACAACTACTTGCTAAGGCACTGGCATGCATGTAAAGTAGCCTTGTTAACAAGTTTGGGTGAGTAATGGCAAAATGCACAAGATATAGTACTTTCAGTGCTCTGTAGTTGGCAATATCACATCTTTTGTAGCAGAAATAAACTGATGCAGAAAAGCTAGGTGCCATGCAACATGTAATGTGTAACTGCAACACTCATTTCAAATGTAGTGGAGTAAAGAGTACAGATACTCATTCAAAAATGTAGTGAAGTACAGAGTAAAAGTTGCTAATACCTTTGATACTCAGTAAAACTTCAAAGTATCCGAAAAGATACTCCAGTACAGTAATTAGTTACATTTACCCCAATACTTTACACCTCTGCTCCTCATATGCTATTGGTTGAGCCTGATGTCGACATGTCAAGTGCCGCTGATTCACTGTGTTCCCAATATATAGGTAAATCAACCTACAAACACTTTACTTGCATGACTTATTAAACGGGAATAGGAGAAATAATTTTAACATTCAAACTTTACACTTCACCTTTAAAGCTAATTACTTTTAGAACTAACCTCTCTATCTCAGTGTCCTTCTGCTTCTCTCTCTCTTTCTTATTCTCTTTCCCATCTCCAGGGCAGAATACTCCATGGCATTAAAGATGACAAGGTCATCATCTCATACACTCACTTTCTGACATGATTTATGAACCTCTCTACATCTGATTGCACTTTACAATACATATATTCCCTGTGTGTGATTGACTCTTTCAGCTCTCTCAGAGATTTGATCTCCCATTTTCACCAATACAGAACTGAAATAAGGAAAGTCACAGTCTCTCAACACCTCTAGTGGCAGACCAGGTTGTTTAAGTGAGGAGAACTATTAGGACTAGGGCTATATATACAGGAGGCTAACAAGCTGAACAAGATAAGATATAAACTGACTACAAACACAGGAAGTGACAAAAGTCCAAGGCAAGGCACATAAAACATGTAACAAACAAGAAAGAGCTGATTTATGAGGAGAGCAATCACATTTATTTTCTAAAACCAAAATAAAACTGAACACTTCAAAATTGCAAAAAAAAAAAGGAAACTTGTTTTTTTGCTGGCTAGCATTACAATAAAAATGGCTTTTGTGGCCCTATCTTGTCGTATGCTGGGGGTCCTTGGACATACCTTTCAAAACTATGGAGGCCCTTGACAATGTGAGATTGCAGGGAACTGGCCCCTCTGGCCTGGTCCATAATTCAGTGCCTGTCCCATTGCAAGGGCCTTATATTCTCTTATAACCATAAATATAAAAACACCATTTAAAGACAAAAAAGATGGAGCTGCTTTTAGGTCCAATACAGGACTATAAGCCAAAACTACAAAAGTATGTGAATGCAGACACAATGTAATGCAAGTGCTATTTCATGGATCGTTGTCTTCTGAAATCCAACAGAAGTATGTGTTGAGTTCTCTGCTGCAAGAGTTGCTAGAGGGAACTGGCATAAATGTTCATAGATCACTACTGCCATATAGGAACAACTGGAAACATTATTTTAGGTTTATATCAAATAACTACAATAATAACACATTAGGTTAATGACAGAGACATTGGAATGTAACACTATCACCCCTGAGAGAACTGAGGTTCTGTTACTGTTATCAGTTGATCACACCAAGCACTGTATGTCCAGATGGACCACTGTTGGCAGTGAGATGGCCAAGTGCTCGTATGTGTTACTCATATAAAGTATGTTTCTGCATAATTTTTTTATTTATTTATATATATATATATATTTTTTTTTCATAATACATTATAGAGAAAAAAAAAAAAAAAAAAAAATTATTTGATTCCTATGGAGACCTTTAAGGGACATGGTGGTGGGAAAAATTTGGTGTGAGTGGATAAAATTCAGGGTGGGAGGAAATAATATTTTTCAAATGTTTTGCATCCCTCGAGAAACTTTGCGTTCTCTCGCAAAACCAGTTAAGTTCGGACAAACTCTTCCTGTTTACTTTACAGCTTACAATTCATATATTCACAATTGAGAGTTGTTCAATGTTCATATAATTTTATTTTGAACTTGTACTTAAAGTAATAAAGTCAGTGCTTATTTCAAAGCATGGTTTTGGGACATTCTAAAACTCTTAACCCTCTAAGCGCCAAAGTCGCAAAATTGCAACAAGACGTGATACTTGATAAAATAAACTGTAGTTCCTAATATGGTGTAATATCTCATTTATATTCCCTACCACTAGATGGCAGACATGTAGTACTTCGATTCTAGACCAAAATTACGTCATGTTCCTATTCAAAGTGTTCGAAGAAATAGCTGAGCAAGTGAGCTATCATGTCATTGATGCGGAAGCAGTTCAGTTCATAGCGTGCGAGTAAATTGTGAGATTTGTGAGAGAAAATCGCCAAATGGCTAATAAAAAGTTGTACCGTGAGGATGTGTTGCAAATGTTATTCGCTGACTCTGAAGGGGAATATTTGCCTATTGGAAATGACGATCGGTCGTCTAATAATCGCGCTTCTCCCGGTACATCTCTGCAGCACAATCGTGCTGCTGTGCAAGGCAAGAGTGTTCACGAAGCACAAACAAGTGATCCTTTCGACCCTTTGCCCAACGGGGATGGGGGTGGCAGGGGTGAACATCCATTCAATATCTATTATTTCCTGAATATTACTGATGTAAATAGATCTTTTCTGATCATTTGGAATGAGGATTCCAGAAAAAAAAAAAAAAAAAAAAGCTAATAAGTTCAAACATGAATTCAATATCTACTATTTCCTGAATATTATGAAATTCAAGATGGCTGCCCCTGATGACGTCATAATATGCTAATTATATGAGTATATTTACACCCCACATAAACTTTCGGTCATGCCCAACATTTTTTCTAATTTACAGTAGATCTCTATCTTTAAGCCCTTTCAAACCACAAGCTTTTGAAATCTTGATGTCAAAATCCAGCATTTTTCCAAAAATCCCTGGCACCTAAATGATTATTGTGGCTTAATATTTTAAAATGGTGACATTGGAGGACTAAATTCGATAATAAATCCTGATAAAAATTATTAGGCTAACATTGTCACGGTGCTGTGCTAAGAAAGTGCACGATGGAGTATAATCAAAACAGAGTCTTTTAATGAAAATCCAAACAAGAAACAGATAATCCAGGAGCGAGGGGTAGCAAAACATGTATATCAAACAAATAGCAGAGAAAGGACCAGGGGAGAACACAGGCTTTAAATACTAAAAGTAATCACTGGGAAATAGAAACAGGTGTGGAGCTAATTAGCTAATCAGGGGAACTAAGGAACCTAGGTCAACATGTAACATATCGCCCCCTCCCGGAACAAAAATCAGTCCAATAGAGGAGGGAGGGTGGGGGTTCTGGAGGTGGTCATGGAGCAGGTAAAAGGCAGGCAATGGGGAAGGGACAAAAACAAAGAGTACAAAACATAAGTCCATGGGGGAGTGGAGGGTGGGAGGAGCCCGGAGCAGGAGGAGCCAGGTGGCAATCCAGAGGCCAGACAGGATGGCGGCCCACGGTGGAGTTGATGGCGGAAGGAGCCATGGTGGAGAAGGGACCGACAACACCAGGGGACCAACTGACGGAGACTGAGCTGCTGGAGGTGGAGAGCCGGGGCAAAACTGAGGATCTGGAGGGCCTAGGTAGAGCTGAAGGCTCAGGTGACTGAGGCGGAGGCGGGGATCTGGAAGACCACGGTGGAGCCGGTGCGACTGAGGATGAAGGTGGAGCTGAAGGGAAGGAGGAGCCTGACAGAGCCGGAGGGATGGAGTGACGAGGCAAAGCCAGAGGAGTGGAGTCCTGAGGCGGCAGATGGTCGACGACTGACCAAGACAGAGCCGGACGGACGAGGGAGCCCGGTGGAGCCAGTGGGATGACGGGCCACAGTGGAGATGAAGGAGCTAGGAGCCAAGGCGGAGCCGATGGGTCTGAGGACCGAAGTGTAGTCCAAGGCTCGGAGGCTGGAGGTGGAGACAGGGGATCCGCACGCCTAGGCGGAGCTGGAGACTGGAAGTCCAGAGGCGGCGGATCAGAGCGCATGGCAGGCGCTGACTGAGGGTGAGCTGAGGGACTGACAGGCATCAGCGGAGATGGAGCTGAGGAAGTAGCTGGTTTGAGAGGAGGTGGGAGAGGGAGGTTGGGAGGGAAAACAGGAGGACATGAGCTGGATGGAACCAGCTGAGACGCAGGAGATTCAGGGATGGACGGAACCAGCGGAGATGCAGGAGATTCAGGAGCACAGGTTAATACTTCTCCAAACCAGTCTATAAGGTCCATCTTGAAAAGGTCCATGAGTTCCTCTATAGCTCCCAGAAACCAGATGCAGCTCACCCTCAGTTGCGGGAGTGTGGGTGGGGCTTCCCTTCAAGCCCTCGAACACCACCAAAACTCCCTCGAGGACGGACGATGTTGCCGGCTCACGCACTTGGTCAGATGATGTTTGAGGCTCAGGCTCTGTGGCAATGATGGGCTCAGTCGCAGCGGGCTCAGGCTCTCCGTCTGCAGTGTGCTCAGGCAGTAGCTCCGTGTAGCGGGATGACGGCTGGCTGGTCTTTGGTTCGGAAGTGGGGCTGGAGATATCCTCCTCTGAGGGGCAGATGGAGAAATACAGTCCATAATTCTCCAGCACCCACTCCACACAAGCGGTGAAATTCTCCTTGGGACTGTTCGCTGGCAGGCGTGCCTTACACCACTCGCTCAAGCTGGAAGTGTAGAAGACGCAGAGCGAGCAGTTCATGAAGTTTTTATTTTGAACTTGGACTCAAGTATAAATAAATACAGTCAGTAGTTAGTTCAAGGCACGGTTTTGGGACATTCTAAAACGCTTAATGTGGTTTAATGTATTAAAACAGTGACATTGGAGGACAAAATTCAATAATAAATACTAATTATTAGGTATAAATAAAAATAAATACAATTATTAGGCTAATATTAATAACCTTATTAATAATAATACTATTAATAAAGCAGAATAGCCCAGAATATGAATGCAGCGGATTTGGTCTTTTTAAATCATCATTCTCATTCATTAGCCTACCTTAAGCGTTTTATGGGGGAGAAAAAGCTTACGTGCAGGGAGTTGCATTTGGTATGAGTTTGGTCCCCCTCGGCTAGGGGTGGGCGATTTGGCAAAAATATCACGATTTTCTTTAGAAATATCACGATTCACAATAGTATCACAATTCTTTGTCATGTTGGATTTTCTATTTTGCAAGTTGTTTGAGCATTACAGCCAAACTAATTTCCCTACTATAAAGACAAAGCCTTTCAAGGTAACAAAATATTTAAAAAGTATGGCGGATATTTAGGCCAAAGTGGGTGAAGATACAAATCGTTGTCATTGTTTTATCTTTGTTATTAAAAAATGAGAGCAAAGATACACATTACAAATACACATAATATACAAATAAAATAAACAGTGTTTTATTTTCAGGTAGTCGATAGGTGTATTTAGCAGGAGCATTCAAGAGCCCTTGAATGAAAAAAAAATGAAAAAAAAACAAAAAAAGCAAAATTGAAGATGGAAAAAATTGCAAAAATAGTCACCAGGGTTGAGTTTGGAGGGTAACTGTAATGAGGAGTCAAAGGCGAGCGGATCCATTTGCAGTTTTTATTAGTTCAAGGTCACCAAAACAATTATCAATCACCAGCGTCAGGGATGACACAGATAATCCAGAGACATAGACGTATTCCAGGCAGAGGTCGGGGCAGGCAGCAATCAGCATAAACAAGGTCGAGAAACAAAGAGCAATGGTCAAAGGGGCAGGCGGCAGGGAATCACAAGGAGTACAAACAGTCCAAGATAATACACGGCAGGAACAAACACAAGGAAAGCGCTCGGAAATGTCAGACTGGGCTAAACAAGACTTCGCGCCGAACTGAAGGTGTGAGTGGCTTATATGCAAGTCTGTAAATGAGGTGCAGGTGTGACTGTTGATGGGAAGCAGCTGTGACTGTGAGATCAGGTGATTGTGTAATGCAGTGGCTGATGGGAAATGTAGTCCGTGTGATGCTAAAGTCTGTGTAGTGCTCGTGTCCAAATGATGAAAGGGTGACATCTTGTGGTTGATGGGTGAATGATCCTGGACCAGAGGCGGAATCGAGGAGGGTGGTGGAGCGGAGGCGGAACAGGCGGAGGGACGGAGGGCCAGGTCCATGTGGAAGTGGAGAGACTGGGGACTGAGGCAGAGTCGGCAGGCAAGAGCACCAAGTTGGAGCAGAAAACCAGAGTGACACCAACCGAGCAGACGAAGCAGAAGACCACCAGAGCGGGACAGATAGGGCAGAAGACCTCCACGGCGGAGTAGGAGGAACTATGGACCATGGCAGGGACTGGGGCCTAGAGAGAGCAGAGACAGACAACACAGGCAGCGTATTCACGGTCTCTGGGACCGAGGCAGGGAACACAAAAAGGTCATCAATAGGTTCACTGAATAAAACTGGACAGAACGACAGTTCATAAACTAATGCATTGGCTGGAACAGGACTGATAGATAGCTCAAAATCTGGGGCATAGACAGAGACTGAAGCAGATATTTTAGCGACAGAAACGGGCAAGACCGACAGTTCAAAATCAGGCTCTTTGGTCAAAACGGGACAGACATAGAGTGCATTATTAGTTTCGGAGTTCGTGACAGGCAGGGTTGAGTGTTCACAAACGGCCCCTAGAGGCGCAACGTAACAGTCAGGGAGTTCACCAATAACCTCCTCTGTTATGACTAACGGGACTGGTAGTTCAAAGGCAGCCTCTTCGATTGAGTCAGGACAGGACAACAGTTCATAGGCCATGACATGAGCAAAAGGTATAGGTTCATTATTAGCCTCCGTGGCCATGACAGGGCAGAATGAGAGTTCAGGGGCAGCCCTTCTGGCTGTGACCGAACAGGACGCGGGTACGCAGACGGCCTCCATAGCCATGACAGGGCAAGACAAGGATTCGCAGACGGCCTCCATAGCCGTGACAGTGCAGGACAAGGATTCACAGACGAATACCATTGACACTTCTGGAGGTTCTGCAGCATGTGCCGCCACCTCTGGAGGTTCTACAATGATACAATCCGGACATAGGAAGAGTTCGGTAACGGTCTCCTTGACTGCAACACAACAGACTGAGAGTACATTGCTGGGCACTACCACCATACAAGGGGCTGAGGCGAGCCCCATCACTTCTAAAGGTTCTGCAGCATGTGCCGCCACCTCTGGAGAAGCTGCAGCGGGTGCAGTCACCTCGGGCAGTTCTGCGGTGGTGTATGCAGCCCAAACGCAACAAAGCGATTCCCATCTTGGGAAGCACTTCGGACAGGGGAATATGCGCAAGAACAGGAGGGTTACAGTGAGCTGGTTTGGGGATACCAGCCTTGCATGCAGACACCAGCGGTACATCCCTCAAACTAGACATCAAACCGGGATAATGGAAGACTGACCTTGATGATCTGGGTGCGTCAGCCCAGACGTGACCCGACTCTGGACGAGCAGCTGTGACGTGCTGTGACTCTGGACGAGCAGCTGTGACGTGCTGCTGTGACTCTGGACGAGCAGCTGTGACGTGCTGCTGTGACTCTGGACGAGCAGCTGTGACGTGCTGCTGTGACTCTGGGCGAGCAGCTGTGACGTGCTGCTGTGACTCTGGGCGAGCAGCTGTGACTCGACGCGTGGCGAGCAGCTGTGACGTGCTGTGACTCGACACGCGACGAGCAGCTGTGACGTGCTGCTGTGACTCTGGACGAGCAGCTGTGACGTGCTGCTGTGACTCTGGACGAGCAGCTGTGACGTGCTGCTGTGACTCTGGACGAGCAGCTGTGACGTGCTGCTGTGACTCGACACGTGACGAGCAGCTGTGACTCGACACGTGACGAGCAGCTGTGACTCGACACGTGACGAGCAGCTGTGACTCGACACGTGACGAGCAGCTGTGACTCGACACGTGACGAGCAGCTGTGACTCGACACGTGACGAGCAGCTGTGACTCGACACGTGACGAGCAGCTGTGACTCGACACGTGACGAGCAGCTGTGACCGACACGTGACGAGCAGCTGTGACTCGACACGTGACGAGCAGCTGTGACTCGGCTTGACTCGCGAAGATCAATGGTGACTCGAATAGACTCAGAACAAATCCTGGAACTGGACTTAGCTCAGGAAGATCAGCGATGACGTGACCTGACTCCCGAGTGACAGCTGTAATACAACGGGGCACTGTTGTTTCCGCCATTTTGCGACCAGACTCCGCTGTCGCAGCTATTTTGTGAGCGTGCTCTGGTGCGGCTGTCATCTCACGAGTGAGTGCGGCGTTGCATTCCTCAACACTAGTGCATAGTCCACGAAATCTCTCAATCGGACATTAACTTCCCCTCCGGGTAACCGTGATTTAATTGGTTAATTGAGTCCAAAACGGAATAAATCTTTAAACAAAGCTTCATCATATAGAGGAACTTGATCTACTAACTCACAGATCTGCTGAACATAATCCTCGATAGATCGATCTCCTTGCCGTAGCCCTAGTAGCTGGTCAACTGGATCTATGGTTAGGCTGGATTGGTGAAAGGCTGACATAGAGACCGGAACTGATACCTCAGTGACGAGGGGACACTGAGCTGCTGGATCCTGGTATGGCAAAGTCTTCTGTAATGTGGAGTCAAAGGCGAGCGGATCCATTTGCAGTTTTTATTAGTTCAAGGTCACCAAAACAATTATCAATCACCAGCGTCAGGGATAACACAGATAATCCAGAGTCATAGACGTATTCCAGGCAGAGGTCGGGGCAGGCAGCAATCAGCAAGGTCGAGAAACAAGAGCAATGGTCAAAGGGGCAGGCGGCAGGGAATCACAAGGAATACAAACAGTCCAAGATAATACACGGCAGGAACAAACACAAGGAAAAAGCTCAGAAATGTCAGACTGGGCTAAACAAGACTTCGCGCCGAACTGAAGGTGTGAGTGGCTTATATGCAAGTCTGTAAATGAGGTGCAGGTGTGACTGTTGATGGGAAGCAGCTGTGACTGTGAGATCAGGTGATTGTGTAATGCAGTGACTGATGGGAAATGTAGTCCGTGTGATGCAACAGTCTGTGTAGTGCTCGTGTCCAAATGATGAAAGGGTGACATCTAGTGGTTGATGGGTGAATGATCCTGGACCGGATCATGACAGTAACACTTTACAATAATGTTAATTAGTTAACATTAGTTAACAACATTAGTAAACATGAACTAAGAATGAACAATACTTCTATAGCATTTATTAATCTTTAATGCATTATTAAAATCACAAGTTGTTTGTTAACATTAGTTAATGCACTGTGAACTAACATGAATAAACAATGAACAACTGTATTTTCATTAAGATTAATAAATAGTGTAATAAATGCATTGTTCATTGTTTGTTCATGTTAGTTAATACATTAACTAATGTTAACAAATGACATTGTAAAGTGTTACCAGTTGGAGTATAGTTCCAATCCTAATTAAACTCACTTAAAGTTAGCAATGTGTTCAAGATAACTAGAAAGTTACAGGCAGGTGAATTTGACTAAGATAAGCATATGCTATTTTTATTGTTTTAGATAATTATCATATCAGGAATACAGTACGTGATGGATTAAACACAAACTCACTATACAGGTACATGATGAACTCTAATTCACTCTAAATCCTAATGAAATCCTATTTTATATCAGTGCTGGGAGGAACAACTGGCTTACTCCACCTGTTTCTATGCTTAATGGCCCCAGTTTGTGTAAATGGCATGTGTGGGGGACTGTGACGATAGACAGTGGCCAGCAGCTATTCGTTGGACAAGAACATGGAGATTCCAATTGCTTTTGGACAGAACTTTGTGGTAAATAAGTGGTGTGGTTTTGCTTCTGGTATGGTGTGGTTTTGTTCAGATGAAACTAGATACAGACACCCGATAAACACAGGGCCATAACCATTTTTAATCCAACCTAAAGGGTCTCCTGTTGCGCCCTCTCCTTCCCATACTGTAATTGTTAGTGTAACTAATTGATTTATTGCTTGAATAGCCAAATTTAAATTTTCCTATAAGATGGTATCTGTCACTGTTCCAAAGCTCATTGTCATGTGGAACTCTTAAAGAACATTAAAGGGTTAGTTCACCCAAAAATGAAAATTAATGTTTTACTCACCCTCAAACATCCTAGGTGTATATGACTTTTTTCTTTCAGACGAATCCAATCAGAGTTATATTAAAAATTGTCCTGGCCCCTCCAAGCCTTACAATGGGGTAAGCGGGTGCTTTTTGTCAACAGTCCAGAAAACGTGAAATAAAGTGTGCACATCTGTAGTAAAACGTGCCTCACACGGCTCCGGGGGGTGAATAAAGGCCTGTAGCGAATCCATGCATTTTTGTAAGAAAAATATTCATATTTCAAAAATTAAATAAACACTTTTTTTTTTCTAATTTCCGCTGACTGTTGTATGTGGAAGCCGTGCAGGCGGATGACATAGGACGTCGGCGTTGCGTGATTAGTGTAGGAATTTAACTCAAATTCTTAGGGAATCAAATCTTAAAGATTCAGGTTGATTTGATTAAACTGATTCAAAATTTATAGCTTACACTTTATCAACTACTCGTCCAGCGTCTAGTAGAATTTAGTGTATCTTACCAGTTCTGTTTGTACTACTCCGTGGCCAACGATAATAATACAAAACTAGTATTTTTGTTAACTATGAGCAAGGTAACGCGATATGGGCAAAAAGTTTGGCTTTAAAATACACAACACAAGACAATTCTTCTTTATCAATGAAACAAGAATTTGAGTTACTCCAAGAATACATCAACTAAAACTACCAAACACACACACACACACACATACATATGGTTCAGGAATGTTCATACGGTTCACACATACATAGTTCTTTAGATCACAACCTGAGAAAATCACAAAGCAGAGACTTGGCTTATCTTTACTGATTGACAGGATTTTGCCCAGTTTTCCAGCTATCAAGGAGATTTTGTTTGGTTACTTGAGTTTTGGTGACAGCTGAGCGGGGTTTCCTCGACGGCTTGTCTCAGGGAATCCCGGCTCCTGATTGGTTGCTGATCGATTGTTTGGATGACGTCTATTGGGAAAAGCCCTCGTGTTGAATGGGTGTTGCTTGGTTACGCAGGAGCTTCAGAAGTCGGTTGCCTCATCTATAGATGGTGGGGCTGAAGTTCTTCTGAGAGTCTGTTTGCAAGACTGTGAAGATTTCTGGTAGAGTCACAAAGCTTCAACGGAAGGTTTGAGGGTTCTGGATGTCCCAATCGCTTGATGGTGCAGCGTGTGAGTGCAAGTTGGAGCGCAGTCAAACAAAGGCGAAAGAGCAACGAGTCAGTTCATGACATTAGGTTTTAAGTGGGCCAACTAAGTCCGTCCCATGAGCGGTTGTCCCAATCAGACCTTGTTGCAAGGCTTAGCCATGCCTCATACTGTTCCTCTTCAGGCACAAATTAACATAATACTTAATCTTCCACGTAGGGGAATATCGCTGCAGGTTTTGTTAATAACTTCTATAAAATGTCGTAATACGAACACTGTATATAATACTGACTTTTCATTCATGCCAAGGAATTGCAAATAAAATAAGCTTTCTTTCAACACCAAATATCGGGTATCTTCTCATACACATTAGTAATTTTATCTACTACAAAGGGTTATACAACATTGATTAAACTTCACCGATTACATAAAACATATCAAGTATATAAAAGACATAAAACCCATTATTTGTGGATATATTTGCTCCGATTGTCTTTTAAAGATCATCATTGAGTTCATGGATTCTTTGTTAATAAAGAGGGTGAGTTTGGCCACAGAAGAGCAGGAAGCAGATGGTCAAAAGCCGGTCATGGGATGTCACGCTGTATAGATCCTGTGTGCATTTGCAGGCTGGAGGGTGTCAGTGAATTAGCCTCTTCCTGTGCATATACTGGTTCCATACATGGTGATCAGAGGTATCAACCATGTGTTGCGTAACAAAGAACTCTTTAGTTCTTAATACAAGATCTCTGTTGTCTCCTGATTGGATTCTTTCTTTATCACTCTTCTGAGTAGATAACGACAAGGCGTTGACAGGAAATCGACCCAGACCATTGGCATCATGTGATGATGTGATTAGTTTATACCTCGTGATGGTTTGGGGGAATCTTCAGGAATATGTCTGTTCTATAGTTTATTTTGTGTCTTGTTTGACAGAGATCCTACATTAGTGACGAACGCTTAGAGAGAACAAAACAAAACGCCGGTCACAAGGATTTGTAAAGAAAAATGTTGGAGGATATAAGCCAAGAGGAAACTGGTTTTCCTTTTCTAAAGTAAGGAAACTTTGTTTCCTTTGCTCCTGCATATCTCAGAGGCGCGCACACAATGCCTACATCCTACGTGATCCTCATGCACGGCTTCTGTGTTCGATAGTCAGTGGAAGTGAGAAAAAAGGGTTTATTATGTTTGAAATATGGATATTTTTCATACAAAAACACATGGATTCACTACAGGAGACCTTTATTCACCCCTCGAAGCCATGTGAGGCTCGTTTTATTATGGATGCACACACTTTATTTCACGTTTTCTGGACTGTTGACAAAAAGCACCTGATTATTCCCATTGTAAGGCTTGGAGGGGCCAGGACAATTTATAATATAACTCCGATTGGATTCGTCTGAAAGAAGAAAGTCATATACACATGCTTTGAGGGGTAGTAGAACACAGGCTAATTTTTGTTTTTGGGTGAACTAACCCTTTAAGCCTTTTAATTGGATTAAGTTGTTAATTTCATTTTGCAATTAATTAATCATAATATTTCCCAATACTGCTGACTGTAATCAAATCAAAGCCAACTTTCTATGCCATAGAGATATCAGGCAGGAGATGACAGTCTTGTTCTTTCTCTTCTGGCAAACACACTCACACACACTGGGTGAGAATGAGTGCAGTTTTGGGCTAGAGGACAGATCTGAGCAAACGGATGGATTTGTGTGTTAATGCACGGCTGCGCTGGGAGAGTAATGAGGTGTAGCATATCAGACTAAGTGGCTAATGGGCTGTGAAGTCATTAGTGCAGTGCCGCCCACTCTCTTTCTTTTTCTCTGCTTCTTCCTCTATTTCTTACTATCCCCGCATATTTGATAGTTTGTGTTTGTGTTGTATCTGTTCTCTGTGTCTCTGTCATATGATACATTAATATAAACATACATACACTCACTGTACGACACGTTTATATTATGTCAGCCATGTGGACATGTGGATGTTTTACATAATTTAAATCTCAATTTTTGAAACTTGCTGTGATGGTCATGTGGAAAACAGTCTCATCAATATTAAAAAAATAAAATAAAATAAAAAAAATCTATATCTGAATTTATAAAGTGCAAGTCTTTCTCATCACCAAATAATACACTAGAATATGTTGACCCTCTTCAGCAAACAAATTCAACAAAACACAACTGCACACATTCAAGAAAAAAATATATAGAAGTTGTGCACAGATGCAGTCATAGTAGAATCAATGACTACAACTGGATACAACAACTGAATGTCAAATAGAGCCTTCCAACAGTTTCAGTACGGGCAATACTTTCTGCAAAAAAAAAAAAAAAAGAGGCTGTTAAAGTTACCTTCATCATAAAGAAATACCCTTCTACAGATGTTTTACAATTAATTTCCTCTGAGTAAGGCTGCATTTGTGTTCTTTTTATGGATGAAGGTGACATCTGTGTTGAAACTGACGGTTCCTGTATTGTTGTGCTCAGAGGCAGTTTTCATGCCTTCTCTGCTGTCTTCTGTATTTCAGATTTCATCACACAGTTTGCATATGATTATTGATTCTGCCAATAAGAGGCAGATCACATCTAATTGGCACAAATAGTATACATTATATTAGCATATTCTAATAGTCCAAACAGTTATTTTACAGTTATTTTACTAACATTACTAACAGTAATGTTTTATTACTTAGTTTATATTACTAACAGTAGTGTTGTCACGAATCTGGTCTGTAAACTTCCATTCACTCTCCACCAGAGGTCACTCACTCACCACAGTATTCATTGCACTGATCACATTACTGTTGCACTTCACCATCTACTACATTTCCCATCATCCATCGCACAGATCACAAAACTGTCACAGATTACACATTGCACTGATTACACAGCTGAAACCCATTAGACACTCTTTATAAGCCTTGGACCTTCTCTGCCGAGTATTGTATGCATTATCGCTGCCCTACAGAACCCTGTTAGTTTCCCTAGTCTTGCCTCGTCTTGCCTGTTTTATGATTGTGTTTTCCCCTGCCTGGACTCTTGCTTACGTTCTGGATTACCTCTCTTGTCTAGCCCCTTTTGATACTGTTCGCTGTCGTATGACCCACACCCGTTTTTGATAACTCTGTGTATTGCCTATTATATACTTGTCTGCCATTGATCGACCCTGCCTGTTATTACCACGTCTCTTGTCAATAAAGCTTGCATATGGATCTGCATGTCTCACGTCTCATCAGCCCCGTTACAAGTGTATACCACAGAGGCTAAGAGTGCAAATTCATTCACTGACACTTTCAACGGATTTTTCTGTTACATCAGTAGATGGTGAAAAATTACTTATGCTCTTATACAGTCATGGCCAAAAATATCGGCACCCTTGGTAAATATGATCAAAGTAGGCATTGTTAATCCTTTTTGATTGTTCTTTTTTTTTTTAAATCACAAAAATCCAACCTTTCATTGGATAATAAGAATTTAAAATGGGGGGAAATATCATTATTAATTTTTTATTTTTATTTTTTTTATTAATATTATAATATTAATTATAAATTATTATTATTAATATTAATATTAATATTATTTTTTCCTCAAATACACGTTGGACACTATTATTGGCACCCCAAGAAATTCTTATGAGTAAAATATATCTGAAGTGTATTCCCATTCATATTCACAATTTTGAGCACTCCAGGATGATTATGAACATGACATTATCCAGCCAAGGCTTCCTGTTTCACAGAAATATAAATAGGAGGGAAAACAAAGCCCAAATTCCCTTAATCATCCATCTCAATGAGAAAAAACAAATAATATATTTCTGATGTGCAGCAAAAGATAATTGAGCTTCACAAATTAGTGAAGTGGCTTTAAGAAAAGAGCTAGAGCAGTGAAAATTCCCATTTCCACCATCAGGGCTATACTTAAGAATTTCCAATCAACATAAAATGTTACGAAACTGCCTGGAAGAGGATGTGTGTCTATATTGTCCTAATGCACGGTGAGAAGGAGAGTTTGAGTGGCTAAAGACTCTCCAAGGACCACAGCTGGAGAATTGCAGAAAATAGTTGAGTCTCGGGGTCAGAAAACCTTTAAAAAAAATTGTCAAACAGCACCTACATCACCACATGTTGTTTGGGAGGGTTTCAAGAACAATTCTCCTAGCTCATCCAAAAACAACCTCTAGCATACTCAGTTTTAAGACACGACTGGAACTTCAAATGGGACTGGCTTCTATGGTCAAAAGAAACTAAAACAAATGAGCGTTTTAGCAGCAAACACTCAAGATGGGTTTGGTGAATATAGGTATAAAAAGCACCCTGTGTGTACAATGATATATACTGCTGTATTTTTGATGTTGTGGGCCTATATTTCTGCTGGAGGTCCTGGACATCTTGTTTAGACACATGGCATAATGGATTCTATCAAATACCAACAGATAAAAAATCAATAAGTCACTGACTCTGTTAGAAATCGTATAATGGGCCATGTTTGGATCTTCCAACCGTACAATAATCCAAACACAAACCTCAAAAACAACACAAAAATGGGTAACTGAGCACAAAACCAAGCTTATGCTTCCAGTCCTCAGACCTGAACCCTATAGAAAATGAGTGAGGTGAACTGAAGAGAAGCACCATCATGGAGTTGGGAATCTAAAGGGTCTGGAATGATTCCGGATGAAGGACTGGTCTCTGATCTCTTGTCAGGTGTTCTCTAGCCTCATCAGGCATTATAGCAGAAATTTAGAGCTGTTAAACTGGAAAATGGAGGTTTCAAAAAGTATTGAATAAAAGGGTGCCGTTAATTGTGGCCAATGTGTATTAGAGAAAAAAACACTTATTTCATAATGTGAAAGGGACTGCAGATGAAAACTACTCATTGGCTAAATTTAGTACAATGCATGAAATAGAATCATTTATGTTAATAAGGATATTTCACCCCATTTTAAATTCTTATTATCAAAGAAAGGTTAGATTTTTGTGAATTTAAATAAAAGATCAAAATGATTAATTTTTACAGCCTTCTTTGATCATATTTACCAAGGGTGCCGATATTTTTGGCCATGACCATACGTATTTGTCAAGTCAAGTCACCTTTATTTATATAGCACTTTTAACAATACAGATTATGTCAAAGCAGCTTTACAGTATCAAATAGGAAAATAGTGTGTCTGTAATACAAAAAGACAATAGTAAACACTCAATTTTCAGTTAAAGGCAGTTCATCATTGAATTCAGTTATGTCATCCAGCTCAGTTCAGTTCTAATAGTTTTGTGCAATCAAGTCAACAATATCGCTGGAAATTAAGTGTCCCCAACCAAGCAAGCCAGAGGTGATAGCAGCAAGGAACCACAACTCCATCGGCGACAGAATGGAGAAAAAAAAAAACACTTTGGAGGAACCAGGCTCAGTCAGGGGGGCCAGTTCTCCTCTGGCCAGACAAACCAGCAGTTTGTGCAGAGGACTCATCTGGTTCTCGAGGTCTTGTCCTGATGGCCGTCTGGGAGACAAGGTCTTCACTGGGGATCTGTCTCTGGGCCTAATCTAGTTGTCCTGATCTCCGCTGTCATTCAGGGCTGTAGAGGTCGTCTCCTAGGTGTTGATCCACCATCTGGGCTGGATATGGACAGGCAGTGTTGGGCAAGCTACTTGGAAAATGTAGTGAGCTAAGCTAACAGTTACTCCTCATTAAATGAAGCTTCACTACACTAAAGCTACAGCCCTGGGAAATGTAGCAAGCTAAGCTACAGCAACATGGCAAAAGTAGTTTACTAGATCTAAGCTATTTAATTTTTTTTTAAATATATTGAACCAAAATCATACCAAGTCAATGCTCTCTCAATGATCAATAAAACGGTCAGTCAAGCAGATAGACAGGCATAATAGTTAAGGTTAATTGTTTATTCAACAACTGTTACAAACCAATTTGGCAACAAAAATCACTATCATGTACAGGGCCGGATTTACTGTACCTCACTTTGTGACATAGGCAAAATAAATTTTGGCTGTTGGCCAGAAACCTTCTATTGGTAGTTGGTATTGTGGCTTTATTGTATACAGATACATTTATATAAATGGTAACACTTCACAATAAGGTTCATTAGTTAACATTAATTAAGTAGTGTAGTTAACATGAACTAGAATGAACAATACTTCTGCAGCATTTATTAATGTTAATTTCAACATTTACTAAGGCATTATTACAGTTTTTCTCAGTTGCTTTGGTGCATTTCTTAGATCAGAAATTAAATTCTCAAAACTACTTCAACCTCCACATCATCTAGTCACTTGAGCAGAAAACAAAAGTTTTTTTTTTTTTTTTTTATCGATTATGCATTCCGTTAGTTTTTCAAATTGGTATGTTTCGTTTTTGTGAAGAAATATGGGGCTGAGTATCATCAGCATAACAGTGAAAGCTAAAACTGATCCCTGATGATATCTCCCAAAGGTAACATGTAAAGCGTGAAAAGTAATGGCCCTAGTACTGAGCCTTGAGGTACTCACTTGTGATCGATATGATACCTCTCCATTCACTGCTACAAATTGATGGCGGTCAGATAAGTACGATTTGAACCATGCTAATGCACTTCCACTAATGCCAACAAAGTTTTCTAGTCTATTCAAAATAATGTTGTGGTCAATAGTGTTGAACGCAGCGCTAAGATCCAGTAGCACTAATAAAGAGATACAACCACGATCAGATGATAAGAGCAGGTCATTTGTAACTCGAATGAGAGCAGTCTAAGTACTATGATATGGTCTAAATCCTGACTGGAAATCTTCACAGATATCTTTTTTTCCTCCAAGAAGGAATATAATTGTGAAGATACTACCTTTTCTAGTATATTTGACAGAAAAGGGAGATTCGAGATCGGTCTGTAATTAACTAGATATTTGGGGTTTAATAACAGCCAGTTTAAAGGTTTTGGGGACATATCCTAATGACAATGATGAATTAATAATAGTCAGAAGAGGATCTTTGACTTCTGGAATTACCTCTTTTAGGAGCTTCGATGGAATAGCATCTAACATACATGTTGTTGGTTTAGATGATTTAACAAGTTTATACAATTCTTCCTCTCCTATAGTAGAGAATGAATGGAATTGTTCCTCAGGGGATCTATAGGGCACAATATGATGTGATACTGTAGCTTTTGGCTGCATGGTTATAATTTTCTCTCTAATAGTATCGATCTTGGAAGTAAAGTAGTTCATAAAGTCATTACTGCTGTGCTGTTGTGAAATGTCAACGCCTGTTGATGCTTTATATTTCGTTAACTTTACAGCCACTGTATTGAATAAATACCTGGGGTTATGTTTGTTTTCTTCTAAAAGAGATGGAAAGTAATCAGATCTAGCAGTTTTTAATGCTTTTCTGTAGTATAGGGTCCTTTCCCGCCATGTGTATGAAATACCTCTAGTTTTGTTTTCCTCCAGCTGTGCTAAATTTTCTGCTCTCGGAGCAACCGTATGTAAAACGCTAGAAAAGAGGGAGTCGGAGGAATGACGTGACCCTTCTGTAGCAATGCACACATAGTCCTTCGCTCTGCTCACTTTGTCAGAAATTGTATACAGTATATCCTGTCAGTAAATTTTGAACCACTCTTTATTTAGCTCACTATGAGTGCCCCAGCAGTCAAGGACAGCCGGAAAAGAGAGAGTGGACAATCGCCCATAAAGAAAAAATTCAAAGATTCCACCATCTCCAGAGAGGATCTCGACGCTGCTATAGCTAATGGTATCAAGCTAGCACTTAAAGAGCAACAAAGTACTCTCGATTCTGTAGTGGCTTCGACTGTAAGAGAAGTAATAGACTCTGTACTGACCCCAGCACTCCGTGATCTACAGAATCATTGGTCAGTTGTATATCCAAATGTAAAGGAGCTAAAAGCAGAAGTTGAAAAGCTAGCCATCGTGGCGAAACAGAAACGTGACCAGGTCGATTCCGTTCAAGCAGCTGCACTTGAGGATAGGAGGACAGTCACAGACTTAAGCAACAGCAATCAGCTGGAGCTACTCACCGAAAAAAAATGACGGACATTGAAGATAGGAGCAGGAGAAATAACGTACGACTGGTGGGGTTGCCGGAGGGGACGGAAGGCTCCGATGCAGCTGGCTTCCTCAGAGCTAATCTTTCCAAGTGGATCCCTTCCCTGAAGGGCCGTGACATCGAGATTGACCGGGCCCATTGCATGTAAGATGGAGGGAAAAACTTCCTATCGGCTGTGTACTCATCTTCCGTGTACTAAGGTGGTATGACAGATCGGCGATTCTGAAGGGTGCTCGGCAGGCATATCCGTTGAAATATATGCAGGACAATGTCCCGCTACAATTTTTTTCCGATTTTAGTCCAGCTACAACTACCAAGAGAAAGAGCATTAATCCAGTCTTGAAGATGACAGCACTTGGTCTCCAGCCCTTCCTCACATATCCGACGGTAATTAAACTACGGCACAAAGGTGAGCAGATGATGTTTGACTCTCCTCAAAAGGCGGAGGATTTTGTTAGTTCACTATCACTGAAGACGTATTCTTCAGCGCTACAAAGCAGCGGGAAGGCGTTGGATACCGTCTCCATCCTCTCAGCTCAACGAGGGAAAATTAATGAATGGAGAAAACTTGTAACAGTGGTGAACCTTCCCAGGAGTGGCTGGCCAACCAAAATTACTCTAAGAGTATATATATTCCTAATATCATCTAGCCGTCCCTTGCTCGGTTGGTGGGCCAGAGCGCGGATCAGTTGTATATAGATCAGTGAGTGTGAGTGCTAACCATGGCGGAGTGTGGAACTTATGATACGTGCAGCATAATTGTGTGAACATTTCTGAGCGGCAAGAGTGATAGATCTGTAAAGCAATATATTGTGAGAGGGCCGTGTGTTACCACATCCCAAATGACTCAAAATAATAAACCACAAAGTTAACAAAACGATGCACTCCACTGTGCTGAGTGAGCGCTCTTCTCTGTTGTCTTCATGTGCTATCGGAAACTTCCTATTTCCCACTTATGAAGTCGTGATTACGAGCGTGTTGCATTTTTTTCTGTTAAAAATAACAGTGAACAGTGGTTTGTGAATGTTGAAGCTTAGCCCAAATAATTTTATCGGGAGCGTCATGTGAGCGCTGCTGCAGTCTTAGGGTGCTTTCACACCTGCCTCATTTAGTTCGGTTGAATCGCACCAGAGTTTGTTTTCCCTCTTGGTGCGGTTTGTTTGGGCAGGTGAGAATGCAGCAATCGCACTCAGGTGCGCACCAAAAGCGGACCAAACAAGTGTACCGAGACCCAGCTGAAGAGGTGGTCTCTCTTAATATTAATCGCTTTTCCCTCTTAGGCAGTGGCGAAACCAGGATGTTTTCATGGGCTAGCCAGGAAGGGGGCAGCAACCAGTCTGGGGTGGCACAGAAATCTTCATTATTTCAATATTGAAATGGATTTGACTATAAAGTACTGGACCGTTTTAGTGCCTAAAACACAACTGAATACCATTAATTTGTCCTTAATTGTAATTGAGAGAGTTGTGAATTACATCAAGAATCAGAATCAGAAAGAGTTTTTATTGCCAAGTAAGCTTGCGCATACAAGGAATTTGTTTTAGTGTCATAAGCTTCCAGATCACAGAGACAACAACGACACACAGACAATAAACATAAGATGAGAATAAAAAAAAATACACTTATGTAAATATAAATAAACAAAAAAATTACAAATAAAAAGAATAATTTGAAACATATTTAACTGTTCCTAAGTTGGATTGCCTGGGGGAAGAAACCGTTCTTTTGCCTGGCTGTCCTGGTAATTGGAGCTCTGTAGCACCGGCCAGATGGAAAAAGTTCAAAAAGGGGATGACTTGGATGCGAGTGATCCAGAGTCATTTTCTGAGTCATTTTCCTCACTCTGGATGTATAAAGGTCTTGAAGGGTCGGCAGGGGGCACCGATAATCCGTTTAGCAGTCCGAACCATTCTCTGTAGTCTGATTTTGTAGCTGAGCCAAACAGTTACTGAAGTGCACAGGACAGACTCCATGATGGCTGAGTAGAACTGTTTCAGCAGGCTAAGGAAGTACAACCTTTGTTGGGCTTTTTTTTTACAATGGAGTTGCTGTGAGTGTCTCAATTCAGGTCCTGAGAGATGATGGATCCCAGGAACTTGAATGTCTCCACTGCAGTCACAGTGCTGTCTATGATGATGAATGGGGAGAGTGCAGGGGGGTTTCTCCTGAAGTCCACGATCATCTCCACTGTTTTGAGCGTGTTGAGCTCCAGGCTGTTTAGACTGCACCAGACAGCCAGCTCTTTAACCTTCTGTCTAGGCAGACTCGTCACCGTTCTGGATGAGGCTGATGAGTGTGGTGTCGTCTACAAACTTCAGGAGCTTCACAGAGGGGTCTTTAGAGGTGCAGTCGTTGGTGTACAGGGAGAAGAGCAGTGGGGAGAGAACACATCCCTGAGGGGCACCAGTGTTGGTGGAGCGGCTGTTTGACATGAATTTCCCCAGTCTCACTAGTTGCTGCCTCTCTGTCAGAAAGCTGGTGAGCCACTGACAGATAGTGTTGTCAAAAGACCCGGTACTTCGGTACCAAGTCGGTACTAAAGAAATGAAAACGTCACGGTACCAGGTTTTTTGAAGTACCGGTGGTACAGAGTACCCGTTCGACCCGGTTCTTGGCGTATGATTTCCGTGATGCAGAAAACGCGGACGGAATCTCGGAATCCAGTTATAAACACGGAATTTACAGTTTAACGCGGAATGTCACAGAATTTGTCAAAGTAGGTCATTACACTTAGATCAAATCACGATATGGACCAGTATCTGCAAATATTAAGCCGCAAAAGTCGATTCAAATGTGAATCCTGTATGTTCTGCGAGTCTCTGTGGGAATGAATGAACGGCAGAGACCCGCGGTTTTGTTTACTATACACTGAAGCGCCAGTGACACTCGCAGTGATTTCAGCATCTGCAGTCTCAGTGAGGAAATAAATACATAAACAACATCTCCAGAACTGCTCTGAGAGTCACCTCACGAGCATTTTACCGTTTCATTGAGTAAAACCAGCGTCAATTTAAATGTATTCACGGCAACCCGTCAAAATAAGTCCGGTTTAACTAAAGACTTTGTACCATTAGGCTACTATTATTTAGTAGAATGCATGTGATAGGCTACTGCTACTACTGTTGAAAAAATTTATAAAACTTTATTTTTTAAGAAATAATCACTCAATATTTCTTCCATGTTTTAGTTTTAATTTTAATAGTAGCCTAAATCCCCTTTATTTACCAAAAAAAAAAAAAGTTTTAATTTCATTAATTAAAAGACAAATTAAATTTGGGTGAAATTTGTTTACTGTTTTTCATACTTTTATTACTTGCGGAAAAACTTGAAACACAATTTTAAATAAGTATAAAGAATGGCATTTATTTTTATACATTTTATTTTTGTTTGACTTTATTAATTAAAAAAAATTGTGTTTTTTAATTGGCATGTTTTTGTGTTTTGCTTTGGTACCGAAATTGGTACCGAGAACCGTGGATTTTCACTGGTATCGGTACCGAATACAAAAATTTTGGTACCGTGACATCCCTACTGACAGATAGAGCTAGGGACAGAGAGCTGGGTTAGTTTGGTCTGGAGGAGTGTAGGGATGATGGTGTTGAAGGCCGAACTAAAGTCCACAAAGAGGATCCTCACATAAATCCCCGATTTGTCCAGGTGTTGCAGGATGTAATGCAGTTTCATGTTGACTGCATCATCCACAGACCTGTTTGCTCGGTAAGCAAACTGCAGGGGGTCCAGTAAGGGTCCAGTGATGTCCTTCAGATAAGCCAGAACCAGTTTTTCAAAGGACTTCATGACGACAGATGTTAGAGCCACAGGTCTGTAGTCATTAAGTCCTGTTATTTTGGGTTTCCTTGGAACAGGGATGTTGGTGGAGTGTTTGAATCAGGAAGGGACTTCACACAACTCCAGAGATCTATTGAAGATCTGTGTGAAGATGGGGGCCAGCTGGTCAGCACAGGTTTTCAAGCAGGCTGGTGTCACACCGTCTGGGCCTGGTGCCTTCCTTTTTTTTTGTTCTTCCTGAAGACCTGGCACACATCAAGTAATACTGAGTGAATGACCATTTTTGTTTTATTTTTGTCTGAGGGTGTTTTGGGGGCCTGGATAGGTTTTGACATGTCCTGACATTTGTGCTTTTTTCAGTTGCTTATAAACATATAAATGGCTAAAGTAAACACTGTAATCAGCACAAACTGTGCTACAATAATATGTTAGCAGCATTTATGTACATGATTGTGTTTTTGAGAAAGCAACGTTTATGCGTGGTTAGTGAAAAACTACAATTTTGAAGTCACTGAAATAAGGCCATAAAAAAAACACACATAACATTTGTTCACAAGACTTTTGAGAACTGGATCTTGTAGTCTAGAATTTTTGCTTCAAAGTGATGTGAAAATCATCTTGTTTACTTGCGCACAGAAAACAATATATTGATTTAAATTTTCTTTGTCATTTTTTTGAGTAGAAAGGGTCTATGCGAGGGGGCGTGAACTATCCTTGATAATGATGTGAATCACACCAGAGAAGACAAAGGCCCACATAATGAGCTGCATAATGAGCTATTCGGACAGGTGTGTAACTGAGAGGGAATAGTTACAAAGAATTTGAAGACAAAATAAATTTATATTTTTTTTTTGTTTGTAGTTTATTTAGAATATATTTAGCTATCACTCAAAATAACTTGAGAATCACTTGCGAGTGCAGTTAAACAGTTTATTAGGAAAAATCAAAGCTGACTTTTTAGCATCATTACTCCAGTCACATGATCCTTCAGAAATCATTCTAATATTCTGATTTGCTGCTCAAAAACGTATTATTATTATTATTATTGTTGTTGTTGAAAAGAACGGAGAATTATTATTATTTATTTTTTGATGAACAAAGTTCAGAAGAACAGCATTGTTTGTAACATGATAAATGTCTTTATCATCACTTGTGAGCTAAATAAAAGTTTTAATATATATACTGACTTTTGAATGGTATGTATATTGTTACACTTGGAGTAAGACTGGAGTCATTATGCTGAAGAATTCTTTACAAAAACAAAATCTGATCAAAAACTTTTGACTGGTAGTGTGTCATGTTGCAATATATAAATGAACAGCATATAGGCTACCTGGCATTTCCATAGTGTATATTGTTTGTGCTCTGAAGGAAATAAAAAAAATAAATAAAATAAAAACATTTTGAAATACTGGGTTATTTCTCTCAGCAGATCTTCTTCCAGAAACAGAAAGTAGCTGGGATGAACTTTGTTCTTTGTTTGGAAGGACATTGTTGAAACAGAAAGTAGCAGATGTAGCAGGGTTATGTTGTTACACCAGATTATAAATTTTAGTTATTTACTTTATTTTATTTTTAATTATTATTTGTTAGGGGGTATTTTATTTTGAAAGAAGGTTGTGCGCTTTTATTACATTTTACATTTACATTTATATTTAATCATTTAGCAGACGCTTTTATCCAAAGCGACGTACAATATGAGAACAATAGAAGCAATAAGACCATCGAGAGTGCAGCAGTATACAAGTGCCATGACAAGTCTCAGTTAGCCCAGCACAGTACATTTAGCTAGGTTTTTTTTTTATTTATTTATTTATTTTTTTAATATAAATAGATGGAATAGATAAGTGTTAGTATTAGTTGGTCAGGTGCTGGCGAAAAAGATGCGTCTTTAGAATGCCAACAGAGAGGAGAGGCAAAAGAGAAAGTCTGGCAGAGAACAGTTGCAGTTAACTTGTCTGTTTGTGTGTTTTACCCATAGATTGTAAAAAAAAAAATGGACGTAGTGTCTGTGACGTCACTTGTAGGTTTCTGAAGAGCATTTTTGAAGCCTAAAGTGGGCGGAGCTGACCGCCGCCATCTTGGAAGCGTGTCACCGCGCGTCACTCCCGGACAATCGAAAATGGGCAAAAAGGCGGGACGTGGGTGAAGCTGAGCTGAAACCACGCCCGTCATGCAAAGACAAAACACCATAATTTCGTTTTTGGTCGAAAATGAGTTATTGATCATTTTGGGACATTAATGACCTCCTTTATCATGTGTTAAGTATCATGGAGAAAAGCCCCGGAGAAACCAAGGCAGAACACAGTATAACATCAGTTACCGCTCTTTTGTTTTTGAACGCTCAAATTAAGTTAAGGTGCTCTGTTTGCATTCGTTCTTCAATACTGTGTCAGCCTGGAGTTATACGGTATTCTGCCTTTGTTTTACTGTCCATTTAAGTCTGCCGCGTTTATTGTGTACTTCTATATCTGTTGGCACTTCATTAGACAAACAAATGAGAGAGATTGCGATCTAACAAACTGCTCCATATAACAAAGCACTGTAAGCAATAACGATTAAAACATCTAATTGCCAGATTCCCAGTGTCCTACCTATAATTATTTTCTCTGTACAAATACAAATCTTTAAAGCCAGTTTTATAAGTTTCGCACTAGTGAGTTTCACACTCTGGAGCAGAGCGCGGCAATCCACCTGTCACTCAAGTGGCCACGCCCTTAATTATGCAGAACTTTAAGGCTTAATATAATTTAAACGGATGAGTTATAAACAAAATTCACCCCCCTCACAGTTGTCACAAAGGGCAAAATTAGCTATATAGACCAAAATATTTTTTTGTACCAGGCTGTAAACATGTTTTTTTCTGCTGTAAAGTTGGGCATTTTAACATGGGGAGTCTATGGGATTGACTCCCTTTTGGAGCCAGCCTCCAGCGGCCAGTCGATGAATTGCAGTTTTAATCACTTCCATGTTGGTTTCACTAGAGGGAGCGGGAGGTTGCCGCTTGGTTTTACCACACAGAGAGGAGAGAGAGAAGGCGCTGCAATTAAATTACTTTTGGCACAACCAGATTTGTGTAGAAAATCTTTTATTATTAACATCAAAATAACACAACGCAGAGGAACAACCGCTACACCGGGATAAACTGTGTTCTTTGTTTGGAAGGACTTTGTTTGTTTACGCGGAGGCGATGTGGGCGTTTACATTTGCGCGTGCCTCATGTGGATGTTTGAATCTGATCGGTGCGTGATCGCATTCGATATAATGAGTTGAGACGGGAAAACTGGACATCGCGTTGGTTTCATACGGATTACTTTAACAGAGAATATTTGTTTTGGACGTGACTTCATTTAAAATTAGACATTTAAATATTTCTATACATATATCTCTCATGTATTTGAGGCGAGTATTTGCTGATATTCATTTATTTACGTGTCTGTGAAGAGAGGTGACAGAGCCGCCAAAGAACGCACCCTGTTTATTTTCGTTATTTTTTAAAAGCACATTGTTTTGTTGTTATTATGACTATACACAAATAAAAGTAGACTCTTTGCAGTTTCAAACGATACCTTATCCTTATCTGTACGATCAAAACTCATGGAGTATTTTTAGCTCTTTTTGCAGTCATAAAGAAAATATGAGACAGACCGCACTGGTGCGGGCTTCGACCCCAGGGGGTTAAGTCTCACGATGGCCTTACGTGGATCTTACGCTTACAAATTCGCCAGTCTGATGTTAGTCAGAGGGTGTAGGTAGACTAATACCCGTTTTGCCTGCCGCCTACTGCTTGCTTTTGACAAAAAGTGTAGTTCACTTAGTCTTTTCCCGTACAACTTGCTAACACCAGTGATAGACAGAAATCAGAAGGTCTCAGGTGACGTGCCTACTGCTCCTATAATTCATGAGCCTTCAGTTTGACCTATCCTGGCCATAGATTTGCGGTAACAAAAGCCTCCTCACAATTTACTAGTCATAATGATTTCAGGATAGTTCAGAATAAATTAAAATGTAACATTTATTTGTCAGGTAAAAACGTGTTATGCCAATTACATAATTAAACATTAAGAAGCCAATTCGAAAATAAAACCATACATAACTTCAGTTGCTCAAAGATGAATCTAACACCGTGTCGTAACAGGCGACGCGACAAGATTCCAGTGACAAGCAATTTGGGTGTCCACACCAGACTCGACGTGACGCGACAGAATCAATCAAATATCACAGCCAATCAGAAGCGTGTGTGGGCGGGCTCTCTCTGGAAGCGCACTGCTCTTGCAACGAAATGGATACGTTTATAATTGAATTCATAAATTTTAAAGCTTTTTAACATCATTAAATATACATACTGAGTGACTGATAACATCTTTATGGAATACACTGGTTGGTTCACAGTTTTAACGGTCATCTTTGATTTAATTTATTTTTCAAGATCTGTGGTAAACTACAGTGAGTACGGAAAGTATTCAGACCCCCTTAAATTTTTGTTCTATTACAGCCATTTGCTAAAATCATTTAAGTTTATTTGTTTTCCTCATTAATGTACACACAGCACTGCATATTGACAGAAAAACACAGAATTGTTGACATTTTTGCAGATTTATTAAAGAAAAACTGAAATATCACATGGTCCTAAGTATTCAGACCCTTTGCTCAGTATTTAGTAGAAGCACCCTTTTGATCTAATACAGCCATGAGTCTTTTTGGGAAAGATGCAACAAGTTTTTCACACCTGGATTTGGGGATCCTCTGCCATTCCTCCTTGCAGATCCTCTCCAGTTCTGTCAGGTTGGATGGTAAACGTTGGTGGACAGCCATTTTTAGGTCTCTCCAGAGATGCTCAATTGGGTTTAAGTCAGGGCTCTGGCTGGGCCATTCAAGAACAGTCACGGAGTTGTTGTGAAGCCACTCCTTCGTTATTTTAGCTGTGTGATTAGGGTCATTGTCTTGTTGGAAGGTAAACCTCCGGCCCAGTCTGAGGTCCTGAGCACTCTGGAGAAGGTTTTCATCCAGGATATCCCTGTACTTGGCCGCATTCATCTTTCCCTCGATTGCAACCAGTCATCCTGTCCCTGCAGCTGTAAAACACCCCCACAGCATGATGCTGCCACCACCATGCTTCACTGTTGGGACTGTATTGGACAGGTGATGAGCAGTGCCTGGTTTTCTCCACACATACCGCTTAGAATTAAGGCCAAAAAGTTCTATCTCATCAGACCAGAGAATGTAATTCAGGTGTTTTTTAGCAAACTCCATGTGGGCTTTCATGTGTCTTGCACTGAGGAGAGGCTTCCGTCGGGCCACTCTGCCATAAAGCCCCGACTGGTGGAGGGCTGCAGTGATGGTTGACTTTCTACAACTTTCTCCCATCTCCCGACATCTTTGGAGCTCAGCCACAGTGATCTTTGGGTTCTTCTTTACCTCTCTCACCAAGGCTCTTCTCCCCCGATAGCTCAGTTTTTGGCCGGACGGCCAGCTCTAGGAAGGGTTCTGGTCGTCCCAAACGTCTTCCATTTAAGGATTATGGAGGCCACTGTGCTCTTAGGAACCTTAAGTGCAGCAGAAATTTTTTCGTAACCTTGGCCAGATCTGTGCCTTGCCACAATTCTGTCTCTGAGCTCTTCAGGCAGTTCCTTTGACCTCATAATTCTCATTTGCTCTGACATGCACTGTGAGCTGTAAGGTCTTATATAGACAGGTGTGTGGCTTTCACAATCAAGTCCAATCAGTATAATCAAACACAGCTGGACTCAAATGAAGGTGTAGAACCATCTCAAGGATGATCAGAAGAAATGGACAGCACCTGAGTTAAATATATGAGTGTCACAGCAAAGGGTCTGAATACTTAGGACCATGTGATATTTCAGTTTTTCTTTTTTAATAAATCTGCAAAAAAATGTCAACAATTCTGTGTTTTTCTGTCAATATGGTGTGCTGTGTGTACATTGAGAAAAAAAAAATGAACTTAAATGATTTTAGCAAATGGCTGCAATATAACAAAGAGTGAAAATTGTAAGGGGGTCTGAATACTTTCCGTACCCACTGTATCTGTTGTTGCTTTCAGTATGGCTATAGGGTCACGCAATATGATATTTAAACTCGTTTAACTTTGAATAAAGCATACAATCACCTGAGATTATCTACTGTCATATAGTTTGTATGTTGTTGTTCCAGCCGCGACGTCGCGGAAATAGAAACCGTTTCTAAATTAGAAATTTCGCGTGTCGCCGTTGCGGCTAGTTAGGACACGGTGTAAGAGTAAAAATGTATACCTGACTTCAGGAAGATACATAGTATGGAGCATATGAAATACACTCCACACTACGGGCTGATCTGGCTACAGATTCGCCCCGTAATGTTTTGTCACTTCCCTTATATAGTAGACCAGAAAACAACAAATCAGTTGTAAAAACATGAAAGACCTTTTGGTTTTTAGGTTCTCGTGCTCCAGGGTCGCATCTGGCTGGAGATAGATAAACATTCTCACAGACCCCTAAAAGAGGGACACACCCCTCAGCAGAACCCAATTCTACAAAAGTTTTCAATATTTCTCATACTATAAGTGACTACTGTGAAATTGAGACCAGTTTTCCAATCGCACAGAGACCTTTAGAATGATACCAAACATGAAAGGATTATGGTTATGGTTATGAATTCTGAAGATACAGTAAATGCATGATATAAGTATAGTAACTTGAGTTCTTGACACTCCTAAGTCAACTTTTGGTGACCTGGGCCATCTGCCCAGGAAGGAAGGAAGGAGGGGAGGCTTAAGGGTGAGTGAAAGGACAGTTGTTTCTTCTAGATCTTCCCGTCTGATTAGAAAGTTTATTGTTTTGTTGCATGACACGTGTTGCGAGAGTTCCTGAGTTTTGGCTTCATGAGGAATTAATTTCATCGGTAAATAATTTAACTCCTTTCATCTGTGAGGGTGAAGGAAGAAGAAAGAGACAGGCCTGTCTCCATTCCCTCCACCAGATCCATTTGCGATCCCCACGACCGCAGCCGCTACTCTGCCTTGACAGCAGTGGGGTCTAAGCAATGAGGAACACTAGCAAGGGCTCCCTCCTCAAATGGCGATTTTCCACTGCGTGGAACGACTCTGCTCGGTTTGCGTTTCCACTGCAGTTTAGTACCACTTTAGAGTGGGTGTGATTATTCACATGTCGTTATAGTTGCGCAGCCTCTTCTGCCATGACTTCTGAAAAACATTTTAATTCAGCATCGCTCCATCACACTCTCGCTGGATCCACTCTCCTCAGCTATCAACGAGAGGGCAGTCTGTACTTCCTCAACAGACCACGAAACAGCCATTTTTTGGTTGTTAAAATATAGGTGCGCTCATTCAAAACAGTTGAGTTTGATCCTTCACTGGCTGTGCTGATTTAAATCTAGTAGGTCTGTTGTGTCTTGTGCCGCAAGTTCAGTGACGCAGGCAGTGACTATTTTCTCCGGCCAATCAGTGATCAGCAGAGTTTACACGTCACGTTTTGGTAACGGTACGATTCGCTTGGATCCTCGGCCGAGGTGGTACTAAAAACCCAGTGGAAAACCCCACAAAAGTGAGCCGTACTGAAGCGTACCGTGCCGTACCATGCAGTGGAAAAGTTCCAAAAGAGAGCCCTCCGGGAGCAGGAGCATCCACAACGAGAATCGCTCACAATGCGGGCAGTCAGCCCCCTCGAGAGCTGACTGAGCGTGCTCCGCTCCCAAAAAAACAACACACAGACTGCAAGTATCCCCACCCATGATGAAATGAGGGCAGGGAGTAAGACACAGCCTGAAACTCTACTCTTATCTTTCTTAGATGCCATAGTAAACAGCGATCAAAGACAGACAACAATAAATAGGACGTACGCACAGAGAGTTACTGAATGACAGAAGCTGCCGCTGTCTCCACCACACATGCTTTTAGGCTTCCTGGTCGCTACATCACCCCGCCCGTGACTTCTCGCCACTCCATTGGACTGATTACACCTGTGATTCAGAGCGTGGTCTCCCTGAATGCGTTCCCATAGCGTTTCAACACAGCTCGAGTTTCTGAAGGGGAACTTGCTGTTAACCAGTTAATAGGTTTTTACTGCAGCATTTTTATAGTCTTTTACTGTAAACATAATGGTCATTTTTTACAGTGTAGGCAATTTAGGTTGCAGTTACAGTAACTTGTAAAACTGATTAATAATAAGGAGATTGAATTTTGTTGTATAGGTTAAGCAACGGAAAGAGAAAGGAGGGTTAAGAAATGAAATCTGTTATGACAGCTTGTAGTGTTTCATACCATGGAGTCTGAGAAAAGAACACAATACGGCAGAGAAAGGAGATAGGTAAAGGTTGTTAACATTAGCTTTTTGTATGTTTATGTCTTGTAAACATGCATGCTTTTTAAAGATGTCTTGGTGGGTGCTATTTTGAATGGCATGTGTTCGAACAATCAATGTATGCTTATGACAATGGTAGTTCCTATTGTGCTGGGTTAGACCGTACTGTAAAGTAGGAGCTAATTTAGTTCCCCCAAAAGACGTTCCTAGAACTAAATTCATTCAGAGTTCCTTCGGTGCACAAATGTCAAAAAATGGGAACTTCTGCCATTAGTTCTTGGAACTATGAAAAGGTTCCTCTGTTCGGTGTGAAAGCCCCTAAAGAGACCTTTCAACTGACTATGAAAAACATCAGAAGAAAGATGCACAAGGTTCCTGCTCACCTGCATGAACATGCCATAGTGGGCAGAACAATAAACTGCAATATCCATAATTTAAGATGTCTAAGACAGTGCTACCGGGAGATAGGAAGACAGCAGATTGTCCTTGCGGTGGCAAACCATGTGCCCCAGACATTTTTGAGAAATTGCATGTACCTTGGTGTAAGAGTGGGGTAACCGCAAGAACTGACAAATCTGGCGCAGCCCATGAGGATGAGTTGCACTGCAGTACATGAGATGCACCAGCTATTTACACACATTAAAAATGAATAAATAAAAATAAATACATAAATCAAATGAGAAGATGTTTCTTTTTTTTTAGTTTAAAATCAGTTCACATTTTAAAGCTTAGTCTAATCAGTAGCTGCTAAACAAGTTTATTCATTCATTCATTTAGAAAATATGATGGTTGTAGAACATTGTTAAAAATGTCATATAATAAGAAATAAGTTTTTGTTTTTTGCATTGATCATTTGAGGTAATACAGTGTACTTTGAGATATTTTGTCAGAACATACTGTAGCAATCTGAACTTTGGAACTGAAGTCTTTGGAGAAGCCCAAAACAATAAAACAAAACAAACAAAAAAAAAATCCTGCACATTTACACTGAACATTAAGAATGTTCAGAAACTTATCCTGCCGGTGACAAACACAAACCACATAGACAGGCATGCGTGCTAACTAACCAACTAAATCAAACTCACTTCCTGGAGGACCACAGCTCTGCAGAGTTTAACTCCAACCAGCTCCAACTCACACCTGCTTGGAAGTTTCTAGTAATCCTGAAAATCTTGATTAGCTGGATCAGGTGTGTTTGATTAGGGTTGGAGCCAATGTTCCCTCTAAGCTGTGCGTGCTGCAACATAATGGGTGGAAAGTGTGCAATCTGTGATCGCGTGCATTTGCTGAAGCTCGCGCAAAAGCTTGCAATCGCTTAATGCGTGCTTTTTTTAAAGGTTTTACTTTCAACGCATACAACGCATGGTTCAAATATTCGGAATAGAACAAGGCATCAGTTACTGTAGAAGATTTGTCGCCTCGCACCACTTCCCGTGTGGACAGTCACCGCATCGACTGATTATAATGCGTTCTCTTGGTGTTGACATGGCTTTAGATACGGATTAATCATGTGCTGAGTCATCAACTGGAAATATCCAGAATTAGATCAAACAAAAGGTGTTCATGGGAACGGAGCTAGTAAAACACACATGCCACGCATTGTAGCCTAAAACATGCTTAATATTTGCGACTGACACCAGCAATTGTATGCGGCATATCATTCAGCATTAATTTTGTAATTTTGTCTAATATTTTTTTTCTTTTGCTCTTATTGTAAAATATGATGTTCTTGTTGTGATTTATTTCTTGTTTTTCATTTAATTCATAAGTTAAAGGTGCAATAGAAGATCTCGGAAAATGCTAACTTTAGCCTGATAGCACTGAAAGTGAACATCCCACCCTCCCTGCAATTGCCGTCCAAAGCCACACCCCCTGAACACACTTACGCTCAAAGAGCAGAATAGACAACATTAAATTACTACAATAGGCTACATCAATGGTCTAATTACAGTCCTCACGCCCTCCACGCTCTGCACTTTTCATATGTGGGGGAGTTCGATTGCTTCAGTCTGTTGTGCTGCTGAGAGGTTTGTGTTTGTAGCTCCGTGTACCTTCGCTTTTTATTGAATCTCTACTTTACTTTCAATCCCTTTTGTCTAAAGTGATAATATATAACTTAATTCCCACCATATTTCTGGTGTTATCTTTCAAACTAATCTAACTAATTTGATCGTTCTCCTTTAAAAACCGCGAGTGCAGCTTGTTAGCCCGTTAGCTTGTCACTCGTGGTTCCATTTGCATTTCTATTCGCGCCTATTATTATTTTATTTTTTCCTCGCTCCGTTTTTCACGAGCTCATCAAACAACAGTGGTAAGTGGTAAGTTGTTGGTATCATTCATCAATCACGGTGAGTAATGGCTTCTTCTCCTGCTATTGTTGTTTGCACTGTTTGCCACATGTATAGTTTATCTGTCTCTGTCAGCAGCGAGGATTCACATGTGATAAATGCAGGAAATAGTTAGGCTGACAGAGAAGGTTTTAGAACTAGAGACACGCATCCAAACTTTAGTTGAGGATAGTAAGAATGTCAGGGCTGTAGATACTGCTTTGGATGCGACTAGCTCAAGGAGTCCTGTACATTGTTCGGTTTCGGTTGAGCCCGTGCAGCAGGGCAACTGGGTGACAGTGAGGCGGCATAGTCGCGGGTCAAAACACCACTCTTCCGCTCCAATCAGAACATCAAACAGGTTCTCCCCACTCGGTGACGCACCCACCGAGAAACCTGATGAAAGTGCTCTAGTTATTGGCGATTCTATTGTACGGAACGTGAAAATAGAGACACCAGCCACCATAGTCCATTGTTTACCAGGAGCCAGAGCGCCTGACATCTTGGCAAATTTAAAAGTGCTGACTAATGCTAAACGTAAATTCAGTAAGATTGTTATCCACGCCGGCGCTAATGATGTTCGACCGCCAGTCGGTGATCACCAAAAATAATGTTAAAGAGGTGTGTGAACTTGCAAGTACGATGTCAGACACTGTAATATGCTCTGGTCCGCTCCTGCTTACCGTGGTGATGAGATTCATAGCAGACTGTCGTCACTTAATGGCTGGATGTCTAAGTGGTGCCCGCAAAATAACATAGGCTTTATAGACAATTGGAAGAATTTTTGGGGCAGACCTGACCTGTTGAAAAGAGATGGTGTTCATCCCTCCTGGGTGGTGCCGCTCTTCTCTAGAAATATGGCACATAGTCTTAGAGTTTGTACTTGACTAACTGGAGCCCAGGTCAGGAAGCAGACAGACTGGCTAAACCGATCGTCTGCTAGCCGCCTCACGCCACCAAAGTCAGTTAACTCTCAGCACATAGAAACTTTTTCACCTAGATATCACACTATAGAGACTGTGTCTGTTCCCGAACTAGAAAATACAGAAAACATCCAAACCAAAGTAATAGTAACAATTTAATTGATGTTCAACAAATAAAAACGATATAATACAGATAAACACATGATAAAGCTTGGCTTATTAAATATTAGATCCCTTTCTTCAAAAGCACTTTTTGTAAATGATATGTTCACTGACCATAAACTAGATGTGCTTTGTCTGACAGAAACCTGGCTAAAACAAGATGATTACATTACTTTAAACGAGTCTACACCCCAAGATTACTGTTACAAACATGAACCGTCCAAAAGGTAAAGGGGAGGTGTTGCTACAATTTATAGAAATATTTTCAGTATCTCTCAGAGGTTGGGTTTCAAGTATAATTCGTTCAAGTAATGGTGCTTCATATAACGTTATCCAAAGAAACAAGTGTTAATGATAAATCCCTGTGATGTTTGTACTGGCTACTGTATACAGGCCACCAGGGCACCATACAGACTTTATTAAAGAATTTTCTGATCTTCTATCGGAGTTAGTGCTGACTGCAGATAAAGTCCTAATCGTTGGTGATTTTAATATCCATGTTGATAATGACAGAGATTCGTTAGGATCAGCATTTATAGACATTCTAAACTCAATTGGTGTTAAACAACACGTGTCAGGACCTACTCATTGTCGAAATCATACTCTAGATTTAATACTGTCACATGGAATTGATGTCAGTGGCGTTGAAATTTTGCAGCAGAGCGATGATATCTCAGATCATTATCTAGTCTCCTGTATATTCCATATAGCTAAAGCTGTAAAGCCAACTTCTTGTTACAAATATGGTAGAACCATTACCTCTACCACAAAAGACTGCTTTATAAATAATCTTCCTGACTTATCTCAGTTCCTCAGCATATCCAATAGCTCAGAACAACTTGATGATGTAACAGGAACTATGGACTCTCTCTTTTCTAGCACTTTAGATGCGGTTGCTCCTTTACGCTTAAGGAAGATTAAGGATAAGAGTCCAACACCGTGGTATAATGAGCACACTCGTGCCCTAAAGAGAGCAGCCCGGAAAATGGAGCGCAGCTGGAGGAAAACTAAATTAGAGGTATTTCGCTTAGCTTGGCGGAAAGTACCCTATCCTACAGAAAAGCATTAAAACTGCTAGATCTGATTACTTTTCGTCTCTTCTAGAAGAAAACAAACATAACCCCCGATATTTATTCAATACAGTAACTAAATTAACGAAAAATCAAGCATCAACAGGTGTTGGCATTTCCCAAGAGCATAGCAGTAATGACTTTATGAACTACTTCACTTCCAAGATCGATACTATCAGAGATAAAATTGTATCCCTGCAGCCGTCAGCTACAGTATCGCATCAGATAGCGCACTATAGACCCCTGAGGAACAATTCCACTCATTCTCTACTGTAGGAGAGGAAGAATTGTATAAACTTGTTAAATCATCTAAACCAACATCATGTATGTTAGACCCGATTCCATCTAAACTACTAAAAGAGCTACTTCCAGAAGTCATAGATCCTCTTTTGGCTATTATTAATTCATCATTGTCATTAGGATATGTCCCCAAAACCTTCAAATTGGCTGTTATTAAGCCTCTCATTAAAAAACCACAACTTGACCCCAAAGATCTAGTTAATTACAGACCGATCTCAAATCTCCCTTTTCTGTCAAAGATACTAGAAAAGGTAGTATCCTCACAATTATATTCCTTCCTACAGAAAAATGATATCTGTGAGGAATTCCAGTCAGGATTTAGATCGTATCATAGTACTGAGACTGCTCTCATTAGAGTTACAAATGACCTGCTTCTATCATCTGATTGTGGTTGTATCTCTTTATTAGTTCTACTGGATCTTAGCGCCATGCTCGACACTATCGACCACAACATTCTTTTGAATAGACTACAAAACTGTGTTGGCATTAGTGGAAGTGCCTTAGCATGGTTCAAATCGTACTTATCTGACCGCCATCAGTTCGTAGCAGTGAATGAAGAGGTATCATATCGATCACAAGTGCAGTATGGAGTACCTCAAGGCTCAGTACTAGGGCCGTTACTTTTCACGCTTTATATGTTACCCTTGGGAGATATTATCAGGAGACATGGTGTTAGCTTTCACTGTTATGCTGATGATACTCAGCTCTATATTTCTTCGCGGCCCGGTGAAACACACCAAATTGAGAAACTAACGGAATGCATAGTCGATATAAAAACTGGATGACGAGTAATTTTTACTGCTAAATTCTGAAAAACAGAGGTGTTAATTATCGGACCTAAAACCCCACATGTAACCTAGAACATTATCTAACACTTGACGGCTGCTCTGTCAATTCTTCTTCATCAGTCAGGAACCTAGGTGTGCTGTTCGATAGCAATCTGTCATTTGAAAGCCATGTTTCTAGCATCTGTAAAACTGCATTTTTCATCTCAAAAGCATATCTAAATTGCGACCAATGCTCTCAACGTCAAATGCAGAAATGTTAATTCATGCGTTTATGACCTCAAGGTTAGACTATTGTAATGCTTTATTGGGTGGTTGTTCTGCACGCTTGATCAACAAACTACAGTTGGTCCAAAATGCAGCAGCTAGAGTCCTTACTAGAACCAGGAAATATGACCATATTAGCCCGGTTCTGTCAACACTGCACTGGCTCCCTATCAAGCATCGGATAGATTTTAAAATCTTGTTAATTACTTATAAAGCCCTGAATGGTTTAGCTCCTCAGTACTTGAGCGAGCTCTTATCGCATTATAGTCCTCCACGTCCGCTGAGTTCTCAAAACTCTGGCCGTTTGATAATACCTAGAATATCAAAATCGACTGCGGGCGGCAGATCCTTTTCCTATTTAGCACCCAAACTCTGGAACAGTCTACCTAACACTGTTCGGGAGGCAGACACACTCTGTCAGTTTAAATCTAGATTAAAGACCCATCTCTTTAGCCTGGCTTACACATAACACATTAATACGCTTCTATTATTCAAATCCGTTAAAGGATTGTTAGGCTGCATTAATTAGATCAACCGGAACCGAACACTCCCCATAACACACGATGTACTCGTTACATCGTAAGTTGAATGGCATCTGCGCTAATGTTTGTCTGTTTCTTTCCTAGTCTGTTTCTCGGTCCGTGTCCGATCAGATGGTGGGTCGGCGCCGGGAGGTGACGTCTGCGGCCCTGATCGTCGGCGGAGACCAGGACGCCGGATGACCCCCAGAGATATATCCCCAGATATATCAACCAAAATAACAAAATAACTAAAATATAATAAAATACCTAACTACATAATACTACTATTGTTAGAAATTGCAACAAAATTAAAATAGAAATAGAAACTTTTGAACTGCGGGTTTCGTCTGGTCAGAGGAGAACTGGCCCCCCGACTGAGCCTGGTTTCTCCCAAGGTTTTTCTCCATTCTGTCACAGAGGAGTTTTGGTTCCTTGCCGCTGTCGCCTCTGGCTTGCTCAGTTGGGGACACTTAATTTCTAGCGATTATCGCCGATTTGATTGCACAGATACTATTTAAACTAAACTGAGCTAGACAATGACATCTCTGAATTCAATAATGAAATGTCTTTAACTGAAAATTGAGTGTTTAATCTTATCATTATACATTACTGACACTCTATCCTCCAATTTGATACTGTTAAGTGCTTTGACACAATCTGTATTGTAAAAGCGCTATATAAATAAAGGTGACTTGACTTCTTCAACTAGGGGCACTTTTAGCCTTGTGAAGTTGAATAAAAAAAAAAAAACTTGTTCAAAAGTCACGTAACACAGCCTCATAAGTTTAAATATTATGTCTAGTTTTAAGGTCTGTAAGAGGATAAACGTAGATTACAAGAGAAATTGTTAATATTTTACATGTTTTCCGACCTGCAATGAACAAAATGTAATTTCCACCACATCTCAATATACAGCTGTTATTTAAAAATAAAATAACTTATGCCACTCAAGAATTGTCTAAGATCATTTTTGTAACTAGTTTTACCATTTTTCCCACAATGTACAATAATTATACATTTGTCTATGAGATAAATTAACTGCCCTTAGGAACAAATGCTGAACTGTACACCTGCCACACTCTGAAATTTAATATTGATGATATTTAATGATATTATATATGATATTTATGATTAATATTTAAAAGATGAGAACTTTTAAAATATTTTTTAAAAATGTTGATGGAATGATGGAAATGACAGGGTGTTGTGGAAATGACAATGAATTAACGTGAATGTAGAGAAACAGTAGAGATATTTATTAGAAAATGTCGTCATCATCACACGTATTAAACTCAATTCACAAAGTCATTAAACATAACCACACCTGTTTTTAGTGTAGTGCTGAGTTTGATGTATAAAACTGATTTGTCTCACAGATGAACCGTTACAGTGCATACTGTAAATAACTGACACAACTGATGGCAAGGCAAAAATATAAGCAATAAATGATTCATGTTCTCGTTGGTCTCTTAAATGAACACTCATCTTCTGTAAAGAGTAACTGTAAAGAACACCTGAAACTGTATCATTTAAACAGAGATGTGGAATGTGGAAAATTGAACACCTTGAATGTGTGTGCATGTATGTTTGCATGTGTGTGTGTGTGAGAGAGAGAGCATTTGCGCACGTGTGTGTGATGTGATTCAAGGCCAAATCTAATTAAGTGTTTCATAGATTTCTTTCCAAACAGACACAATAATTTCCTTGTGATGTTTGGTCACTGGTACAGGCTCAGTGTCACAGGAGGCAGACAGGTGAGTATCAGAAATAGAGTTTATTAAGCAGAGGCACGGGAGGGAGTAGGAAAAGACTGAAGGATCCAAGGCAGACTTAGCTGATGGTAGAGGGAAAGTCTCTCCTTTGATGATTAGTGGACACGATGCAGACAATGGGTAGATGATCGATCCTGGATGACAGAAGATTGGAAGAGTTCCAAGGCAATGGTAAGTATCGGGTAAAGAGTCTGTAGAGTACGTATAGACGAGACCAGACAAGGGTTTGCAGGAGAGGTGGTTCCTTATAGTGCCTGTGCTGATGAGGTGCAGGTGCCTTGAATCAGAACTCTGGGGAAAGTGACCGAGTGGGCGGAGCGTGTCGATCTGGTGACAATGGGTGGCAATTAGTCTGTGATGGTTGTGACTCTGTGACAGTACCCCCCCCCCCTCCATGGTCGGCTCCTGACGACCGGATGGTGCGCTGACGACGGGGTCTACCTCGACTCCTTGGAGCTGGGCGATCTGGATGTTCAGCGTGGTATTGTGTGAGGAGCGCGGGATCGAGGATGTCATGACGAGCGACCCAGGAACGCTCTTCAGGACCGTAGTCCTCCCAATCTATGAGATATTCTAGTCTGGGACCCTGTCGCCGCGAGTCGAGGATGGTCCGGACCCAATAGATGGTCTCCTTATCTGCGACCTCGGGAGGAGGAGGTACCTCATCGCCACCAGATTCTGTGGGGGCAGACAAAGGTTCAGAGTGAGGTTTGAGGAGAGACACATGGAAAAATGGTGAGATGCGATAGTGAGGTGGAAGGTTTAGCCTGTAGGTGACCTCGTTGAGCTGCCTCTGCACAGTGAATGGACCTATGTACCTGGGACTCAGCTTACGGCAAGGCAGGCGGAGACGGATGTCCCGTGTCGAGAGCCATACCTTCTGACCAGGTTGGTAGCGAGGGGTTGGTGTTCTTCGGGTGTCAGCTTGCCTCTTGTGTCTCCGCATTGCCTGTTGGAGATGCACATGAGCCGAGTCCCATACTCTCTCGCTCTGCTGGAACCAGTGGTTGACAGCTGGGACTTCCGAAGGCTCACCCGACCAGGGGAATAATGGAGGTTGGTACCCTAGGATACATTGGAACGGGGTGAGCCCCGTGGTGGACTGTCTTAAGGAGTTCTGGGCATACTCCGCCCATGGAAGGAACTGGCTCCAGCTGTCCTGGTTCTGGTGGCAGTAGGATCTCAGGTACCTCCCAATTTAACTGAACCTTCCGCTCGGTCTGACTGTTAGTTTGAGGGTGGTAACCAGAGGAAAGGCTTACCAACACTCCCAGCAGTCTGAAGAAGGCTTGCCATACTCGAGAGACAAATTGAGGTCCACGATCCGATACGATGTCCTCTGGGAGGCCGAAGTGACGGAATACATTCTGAAAGAGGGTCTCCGCCGCTTCGAATGCGGTAGGTAATCCCTTGAGGGGTATGAGTTTGCATGCCTTTGAAAACCAATCTACGACGACAAACACACAGGTATGGTTGTTAGAGCATGGGAGGTCGGTCATGAAGTCAATGCCCAGATGGGGCCAGTTTTCCTTCCGGAAGTCTCCGGGGAGTGTTTGTGATGGCACAGACCGAGCAGCCCTTGATGTATCGAGAGATATCCTGAGCCATGGTGGGCCACCAGTAGCGCTGACGTAAGAGCGAGAGGGTACGGAGGCTACCTGGGTGTCCAGAGCCCGGAGACGTATGCACTGAGTCCATGAGGGGCAGACGATAGGTTGTTGGTACATAGAGAAGCCCCTCTGGACCTCCAGGCGGAGCAGGTTCGGAACGAATAGCTTGGGTCAGTAGCTCATCGATGGACCATAGAATTGGACTGACAATCATGGCTGGAGGGAGGATAGGTTCGGGAGAATTGTTATCAGGCTCCGGTTGATGAAGGCGTGACAGGGCATCTGCTCTGCAATTCTTGTCTCCAGGTCGATACGAGACAGTGAAATCAAATCTGGTGAAGAATAACGCCCCCTAGGCTTGGCGTGGATTCAGCCTCTTCGCATCTCGAAGATATTCAAGATTTCGGTGATCGGTGATGACCTCAAAACGGTGTTTGGCCCCCTCCAGCCAGTGTCTCCATTCTTCTAGGGCAAGCTTGATAGCTAGGAGCTCACGATTCCCAATATCGTAGTTCTGCTCCGCCGGGGACAGTTTCTTTGAATAGAAGGCACATGGATGGAGTCGTAGAGGATCACCCTGCCGCTGTGAAAGGACCGCTCCGACCCCGGTGGAAGAGGCGTCCACCTCGACGATGAACGGGAGATCCGGGTTAGGATGAACCAAGATCGGAGCGGTCTGGAAGGCTTCTTGGAGATGATGGAAGGCTTCGAGGGCAGGTGTGCTCCAGGACAGGGACTTGGGCCGGCCCTTGAGTGAGGGGGTGAGAGGTGAACTGAGCAGGCTGTAGTTGTGGATAAATCTCCGGTAGAAATTGGCAAATCCTAGGAATCGTTGTAGTTCCTTGACGGTAGCTGGTTGAGGCCAGTTCCGGATTGCTTCCATGTTGGTCAATGACATAACCCAGAAAGTGCACGGAGGTGGTGTGGAACTCGCACTTCTCCAGCTTGAGATAGAGATGGTGATGGCGGAGCTTCTCGAGGACCTGCTTAACATGGAGGCGATGTTCGGCTAGGTTCCGGGAGTAGATTAAGATATCGTCGATGTAGACGATGACGAATCGTTGAAGGAATTCCCGGAACACCTCATTCATATAGCCTTGGAAGACAGAGGGAGAGTTAGATAGGCCATACGGCATGACCCGATATTCATAGTATCCAGATGCTGTAACGAAGGCGGTCTTCCATTCATCGCCCTGGCGTATACGAATGAGGTTGTATGCGCTTCGCAGGTCCAGCCGATGCGAGCTCCCCGTAGCTGTTCCAGAGCTGCCGGGACCAGAGGAAGTGGGTACCAATACTTCACTCTTTGAGAGTTGAGATGACGGTAGTCGATGCACGGCCGCAAGCCTCCGTCATTCTTGGTCACGAAGAAGAAACTCGAAGCGGCAGGGGAGGTAGATGGTCGAATGAAGTGCTGTTAGAGTGCTTCCTGAATGTACTCCTCCATGGCCTTCTGCTCCGGGATGGACAATGGGTAAACCCTGCCCTTGGGCAGAGTAGCCCCAGGTAGCAGGTCGATTGCACAGTCCCATGGCCGATGAGGAGGAAGTTGGGTTGCCAACAGTTTGCTGAAAACCTCCTGGAACGCCCGGTACTCCAGAGGAATCTTACTCAGGGATAAGGCCTATGATATTCTTGGTTTGGTACCAGATTGTGTCATCCCTTAGAGGCCAAAAAAAAAAAAAAAAAGTCCAAAGAGATTTTAATACATTATAATATAAAAAGTATTACACAAATCTACTCTCACAATCCATATCAATTGTACTTTGTAACCATAAATGTCAGTCCTGTAGTTTTTTGTGAAAAAATGGAAGATAGCTTCACTTATTAGCTTTGAATTAATACTTAGCATTTCATGTATGCAAAATACTCTTATTTAACTTAAAATGTTTAGCTTTTTAAAAACACCCTTGAAGGTACAGCATGTTTGGAAATGACATAGAATAAACATATTACCTGATCAAGCAATATTTACCTTGATTTTTCTACATTTGTTGTTGATGAAAATTTTAATTCCCTCCATGTCCATGTTTCAACCAGAATAACAAAAAAAAATTTCTGAAGACAACCACCTATTGCACCTTTAACAATGCAAATTAAATGGTTTTATTTTTTCTGCAGTCGAAGAAAGTATAGTCTAAATTATGTCAGAGATTTCTCACATTTTAAAGATTATCAAGATTTTTATTTATTTATTTTTTTCGATCAGTCCACTACACGACAAACTTAACGGCTAGCGCGTCATGATTGGATAAATTCTGCCTAACCAAAAACAAAACAAAAACAACTTACAAAAACCGCAGCACGTTCCCGCCCCCACCAAAGACAACACTGTGGACAACACTTATTTGAAACACTTATTTATTTGAAACACTGGTGCTTTTACCCAGTCCCGGCGCCATGGGCGGGCCATTGCCCGCCCTGTGAGTAGCCTAACTAGTGCCCGCCCTGGACGAGCCTGCTGAGTAAAGAAAACGCTGTACTATTCAAACATCAGTTGTTATTTATTTACCCTTGCATTGCGGAAAAGCGGATATCTGTCTCCTCCAGGCTGTGCACGGCGAGTCAATCTGAAAGGAGGCGGGGTGAAGTTACGAGCTTTCGCTGAGAGCTTGAGGATCCAATGGCGTTACAAAGTTTTACTGACAAGCTCTTTATAATGATCGGCATTGGTTAAACCTTTTAAAACCCTCTGATTTAAAATAATAATGACGAATTATAATAGAGATATGAAGTATGGCTAATTTTTCACGGTACACCTGACTGGGCTAGGGTATGGCAAGAGGCCAGCATCACATTTTCAATCGTGATGGTATTCAGCACTCTTGGTCGTGTGATGTTGCTTAACTGCAGTGGCGCCTGCGATCAGACTGTCCTGAGATTTGCCCCGCAAACATTTCAGCAGTAAATTATAGGCCCCTGTCCCGTATTTCTGTCGACTGAACCAGCCATGCCATTAATAATGAATGTATCAGTCTTTTGCATCCCAAAGTTAATTTCTGCTTATAAACATTGCGTCAAATAGAAAGAGAAAATCGTGCTACACGCACTTTCATGAGATCGGGTTAGATTACTACAATTAATTTGTAGCCTACTTTACAAATGGGAATACAACAAATTCATGACAATGTTTTACATTCAAGCTACCTGTAATATTTATAGTAAAAAGTTCTTTAAAATCATCTGGAATGCAATAAAGTAATTTTAAAAGCTGTTTTGTTGCATGGATTAAAAATAGGCTAATAAATAATTCACACATCAGACAAAACTGCGTTCCAGAAAATCCTTTAAATTTTAAGGAATTCAGAGCAGAGCAACATAAAAATCAGAAAAAATATAATCGGGCCTGTTTTAGGCTTTTCCTTATTTTTATATTTTAGATGGTGATGAAAAATGACTTCGTGCCTTTAGAGAGAAATGCATCTTTACGGATTACATAATGAAAGAGTTTTTGTTTTTGTTTAAAGTAGTAATTTAAAGCTTTCTATAGATATATTTATCATATTTGTGACTCAATTCGTTCAGTTTCGGTTCATCATTGTGAAGCGCTCCTATTCAAGACGAGACTGCAAGCGCATCCTCTGTTTTCCTATTTATTTTAATAAAAGCACAAAGTTTTGTTGATATTGTGAATGCACACAAATAAAAGTAGACCCTTTACAGTTCCGAATGATGTATTACTCTTACCTTTATAAGCAAAAATTAAGGCATATTTTAAGTTGTTTCCACTATCAAGAAAAAATGCAAGTGACTGCTCTGGCGCCTCCATGTCCTGCAAAGTACGCTTCAGCTTCCACTCTTCACACAAACGATTAGATATGCACATAGCGCACATTTTTATATAGTTCAAACATTTAAACTAACATTGTGATGCTTGAACTGTTTCTATATATTTTATTTTAGGCAAGTCGTGGTGCTTAGAGAAGGCTAAATTGGTCAAACATAGGCTATGATCAGCTCACTGTCTGCCGCTGGCCGCTTGGTCGTTACTTAAAAAACAAAAAAACCTTACATTTAACGAACAAAAAATGCTCCAAACGTTTTTGTATTAGCTTTTATAAAAAAACGAAACAAAATATAATCACTTTACCATTACAGATATGACCTCATTTGTTTCTATTTCTCCTCGAGAGAGGCAGCGCAGCCTGTCCGGTCGGGCAAGTAAAATTCTCTTTCAGTTGGCCTTTTAAAAAATCCACTTGTCCCGGATAAGCGGAGAAGCGTTGATGTCGAGCCCTGCGATGTGTGTTTAGACTTCTTCAGTAGGCTAGGTCTTTACGACTCCTCTGTCTGTTGCATTGCGTCAGTGGAGTGGTACGTCAATTCTTCCTCGTTTTTTTGTCCATTTAATTCATAATTAATGATATTATGCATTGCAATGAGGTTGATCTCATTTGTGCCCCCCTGAAAAAATTAAATGCCCGTCCGTGAATTTGTGTCTGGCGCCGGGTCTGCTTTTACCTATTGAAACCTTAAGGTTTGTTTTAATCTTCTTAGCAGGAAAGCTCTTCTGTTATATTAAGCGCAAACTATGTTGGTAATCCTAATAAATGTCACTGCAATGCGTCTTGAATATATTTTGCATTAAGTCCGATGCTTCTCTTTCTTTTTGGAATTATTGCTTGAGAAGACACATTTTATTATGTAGGATATTTTCAAATGCCTAGGCCTATGTTTAATTCCTTAATTATATATATATATATATATATATATATATATATATATATATATATATAATATATATTAGGTGGAATGATACACGTTTTCGTACCGAACCATCACAGTACAGACATCTCGGTTCGGTGCATGAGGCCTTACAACGAAGGCAATTCACCCCCAATCCAGAAGGGGGCACACGCAGTAATGCAACGCTGTTTGATAACCGCCAGCAGAAGAACAGCGAATGCCATGAGTTGCGCACTTCAAAACAAAGCCCCCCAGACAGTGACCACATGCTGATTCTGAATGTGTCTCTGCCATAGACTGACAAAGGAGTATACTTTAAAGGCTTGCGCACTCAACTGTTTGCGAAATGGAGATTTGTGCTTGTGTATCCTCTCTCATTTGGCACAAATCCAAATATTCCATAATATTTCCATATTTGCGATGTAACATATCTGAATGCTAAACTATTATTTATTATGTAAATGATAGGCTTTGTACTTCAGTCGCGTTCCAACGGTGACACAGAGGCAGACGCGCTGTGTCCTTTCTGTGAACAAATTAAGCATGTCACAAAAAATAACTGAAACTCAGCATATAAAGGCTATGTTACGTGTCACACTGTTTTTTTTTTTTTTTTCCTTGTTTATCTGTAAATCTAAAACAGATTTTATATATAACAATGTAGGGTCATTCTACAGAAACGTCCACTTTTGGTATGGCAAAATGTCTTAAAATGCATTTATTTTTTTTTACATTTAAACTTAGACCACATTATTAGATTACCTTTTGACTTTATGAATACATATAAATGACAGCTTATTATTTGTTTTGTGCAATTATTTCAAGACCACATGTATCATTTTTTGTCACTGGTGTTACCACCTTCTTTAGCAATATTAAAAGTTTTTATGAAATATTATTTTTTTTAAAAATCAGCACATGTAGTCAGAGTTACAGAAATATAATGAAAATGCAATAAATAAGGAGATTGTTTGATTTATTTAATGTGACAGACAAAAACAGTACAATAACACAGTAACACAGCACAGTAACACCAGTGACAATACATTAGACCTGATATACTGATCTTCACTGGTGTTATCCATAAGGAAGGTAACACCAGTGACAGTAACACCAGTGACAATTTTCATGAAAAATGCATTTTACAAAATGTCTGCTGCAAGGTATCAAGCCACATGTTGTCAATCATGGTATACTCACTAAATTAAGTAGTTTAATCCATTTGTATTATAGTTTTTGTTACATTTCCCTAACAATAAATAGGTCACACCAGTGACATCAACTAAAAGCTTCATATGAAATCATGAGATACATGAGAAAATGTATCATAACAGAAAAGAAACAGTGGACTAAACATGGGCCTTTTTCATAGATGTTTAGAAAATAGGAAGGAGGAAGTCGAGTGATGTCATCAGTGTGATTTATTTATTTTTTATTTTTTAATTCCAAAATAAAAGACTTTTGTTAAGCGGTAACACCAGTGACACAACTCCAGGGGACCACTGTTTTCATTATATATTTTATAATATTTTTTGCCATTTTGTTTTATTATGCCATTTACATCATATATTTGATAGTTATGAATAGACTTTTGTATTTTAAATGGTAGAAAATCCTGTTTATGACCTCAAAATAAAGCACTTTCCTGCTGTACATGGCTGTGGGGACGAGCAGTTTTGCGGTACTTGGAATTCTATATAATTAATAAAAAAAAATAATAATGCCACATTGACGGCTCAGGAAGGTGTAATTGTTCAAATAACATTGTTTCATTTTAAAATATAAAAAAAATTGTAATCCTAATGTGTATTTCAATTGTAATATTTCTTTAAAGTCTAGGGACAGAAAAGTGGACGTTTCTGTAGAATGACCCTGTAATAATATTTATTATTTTCACATCTAGGTGGAATTTCACATCTAGGTAATTTGTACTACTGTCTGTTCAAAATAAATGAAAAGAAACCGAGCATAGTAGATTTGCTGTTGTTTTTTCCTGTTGTACCGAAATCGTATGGAACCGTGACATCTGTGTACCGTTCCATCCCTAATATCTCTCTCTCTCTCTCTCTATATGTATGTATGTATGTATGTATGTATGTATATGTATCATTTATTTCTTTATATTTGTGTTATAGAATAGCTAGGGCAGGGCTATTCAATTGGTGTCCCGCCAATCATCTTCATCCGGCCCGGGGGAAGAGTCGCACACAAGCCAAATTGTTTTTGCTCTAATTAGTTTGTCCACAAGGTGGCAACACTGGCCCGGGCCGTTGTTTCATAGCCAAAAAAGAAAAGGAAGACACACTACTGGAGACGGCAACATCGACGGCAGCGTTGACAAGCGCTCATGTGAGGGGATTATGAGATATCCGCAACTATCGGTCATCTAGCGCGAAATAGCACAGAGCCTAGACAAAGTTGATTATCGATAGTTTGAAAGGCTGCGCGTTCGACTTTCCACATACGCTGCTGAGCCGCTTCAGCAGACAAAAGCACAACACAAGTATGTTAAAATGTGCTGTTATGGCGAGTTACCTTGTAAATACGGTCTGAAAATGAGTCCCAAATGACTCTAAAATGTTGGAAGAAATGCGAACGTGTGTCAGATCTGCGTCATGTGCATCAACTTTTAAAGAGATAGCGCTGCTTTTAAAGTGAAACCTGATGAAGTCTGTCATTGATGGAAATCAAAGAACAAAAGAAAAAGGAGAAATCACTCCGCTGCTCTAGTCACTGATTAACTTTTGTATTTTGAATAAAGATTAATTTATATTAATTGTATAGTTGATACATATACAATTTATAGTTTATGTGAAGACTGTTTTAAGTTCACTTAAATTAAAAGTTGTCATTTTTCAGAACCTATTAAGTGTTAAAAATAATGGCTTTCAATTATACTGTAATGTTGAATGGCTATAATTAATGGCTAAAATTGAGGGAAATTTTATTTAATGGAGATATCAGTAGCATTATTAGTATCAATGATACTGGCCTTCATTAGCTAATAGTAGGCTACTTAGTAAAAATATGCCATCAAACCATATTTATAATATAACAACTATGTTGTTTCTACATTAATTTGGAGGTTCAGTGAGAAATTATGATAACATAAATATATGAATATGCAATTAATTACATAATGTTATTAATTAGTTATTTTTTAATCTATTGATAACACTAATGTTAACCTTTCATAGATGTTATTTTTGGTATAATATTTGTTTTTTTTTACAGCTGAATATGCTTTTCAATTTAATTTCTTATTTTATAAGCTCCCCCTAAAAAGACATTGGGATGACCGCCCCCTCCCAGCCTCCTTCAGTTCGATAATCTGGCCCTCAAATGAAACTAATTGAATAGCTCTGAGCTAGGGTATTTGTTATGTTTGTGTATATTCCTTATGACGAAAATTCATTAGCCTAGCCTATTTGGGTAACACTTTATTTTGATGGTCCCTTTTGAACATTCTGTTGACACTAAGTAATGTTGCAACTACATGTCAACAAACTCTTATAAGAGTATTAGTAGACTGTCTGCTTCATATCAGCTAACTCTTTATTGTGTTGGTCTCCCAACAGATATTCTACTAACTATAAGTAACTTTGCAAGAAAATGTCAACTTAATCTAACCCTAACCCTACCAGTCAACTAATACACTACTAACACTCTAATGAGAGTTAGTAGAAATGTAGGTGCAACATTACTTATAGTCAATAGAATGTGTTAAAGGGACCATCAAAATAAAGTGAAACCCCTATTTGTTATGAAGTTGATTTAAAATTATTCATAACACATTTTAAGAAGTTAAAAGCTAAGAAAGAAGATGGATCTATAGGCTAATTATATTTTCTTAACTTTTATTAGACTGCAATAATAATAAAAAAAATAAAATAAATCTTGATATTTAAAATGTGAGAAATCTCTGATATAATTTAGGCTATATTTTCTTCGACTGCAGAAAAAAAATGTAACCATTTAATTTGCATTGTTAACTTATGAATTAATTGAAAAACAAGAAATAAATCACAAAAATAACAAAATATTTCACAATAAGAACAAACGAACAAATATTAGACAAAATTACAAAATGAATACTGAATGATGTTTGAGAGTGAACGCATCTCCACTGCATAGCCGTATACAATTGCTGGTTTCAGTCGCAAATATTAAGCATGTTTTAGGCTACAATGCGTGGCGTGTGTGTTTCATTAGCTCCGTTCCCATGGACACCTTTTATTTGATCTAATTCTGGATATTTCCAGTTGATGACTCGGCGCATGATTAATCCGTATCTAAAGCCTTGTCTACACCAAGAGAACCCATTATAATCAGTCGATGCGGTGACTGTACACACGGGAAATGGCAAGAGGCGACAAATCTTCTACAGTAACTGATGCCTCGTTGTATCCCGAATCAACCCCATCTAAGTCATTTGTTTGGGCACCACAAGGTGTCAGTAACCTAATTATTTACCTTATTCTGAATAAGACAATATTATGATTAAGGTGTTTACATGAGTTGCTTTTAGATTAATCATTTCATGTTCCCGTTTTACATGTTATAGTACATAGATCGATTTAATGGCACACGTCATTACGTCACCACGCGACGCCTTCCGATGTCCCCTCCAGAATCTCACGTATAAACATATAGTTTGTCTTTGTGATGATGTCCTACAGGACAGTAATAGTGGGTGTTTCTCAAACGGAAGGCTGCATCCTACAAAGGTTGCATATCTCGGCTGCCACGTCATCAAACGTCGCTGAAGGCCATCTCAATCGGAAGGATCCTTGGAAGACAGCCTTCGTTTCGCATCCTTCTTTCAGCTGAATTTGAAGGATGCATGGGATGTATCCTCCGCGACCTTCAATCACCCACAATCCTTTGTACCCATTCCATTTCATGAAAATAAAATTTTATTAGTGTTTTTGTGCCGTGACGGTAAGTGCGGGAACCAGTGGTGGCTACTGGTCTTTCAAAGAGGGGAAGCTCATTTTCGGCCTACATCATAAAAATTGTACATTTATTTATACGTAAATTCTGCCCTACGTTCCTTTTCAAGAAAATGCTCTGTGACCCTGTCGTACCAACTAGGCGTCTTTTCCAGTGACGCTAGCCTAGCCTACTGTATGAATGAATGAATGAACAAACAATCTAAAAAAAAGATATTAAACTCGACGGAGGAAATGTGGGAATTAGGTTAAACTGAAACAAGGAATGTGGTGTATAATAGGGTTGTCACGATACCATAAAAATGTCTTGCGATACTATACCAGTTTAATTTATGATTCAATTCTACAAAATAAATCAAAATTTAATAAATAAATAGATGTAAGTGAAAACAGACAATATTATTCTCTGAATACTTAATTAATGTGAATGAATGACTGGCTATTGTTATCCATGATCTAAACAAAACTCATCCTAGCACTGCACAAAAGCTGCATGAAGTGACATTTAGATGTGGCATTTATTCATTTAGACTGTATTTATAATTGCATAAATAATGTTATGAGATTAATGTTTTAAATACTAAATTCTGAATATAGAAATATGTAGGAAAATAATGTAATATGCCTACTTTTAGGCGGGCAACTTAAAAACGGCCAGCAGGTGGCAGAAGTTCGTGATTGAATCACTGAGTCATTCAAATGATTCTTTCAAAACGGCTGAATCCTTCAGGAGCGAATCAAATGACTGTTTTAGTGAATGGCTCAGTGAATCAGTGATTCGCCCAAATCAACGCGGATTTGGATTCAAACATAAACGAAACAAAAACAACACTCTTGCTCGTGTCGTATTGTCAGGAGCATTTTTTGCTTGCATATCTTGAAATTTCCTAGTTAGCAGCATGTATATTAAAACATAACATTATAAATGAATAAAATATATAATGATTGATAAGAACCAAGTGCAAAGCCGCGATGGGACTAAGCTCGAATAGCTTCAGCGTCAGCGACTTTTTATAGTACAAAATCACTGTCAATCAAAAGGAGATGCAGTCTTTCCACAGACCCTCCAATCATCATCCAGGCCAGCCCACTCCTCCATTCACCCCCAGAGACGATGAGCGTCCGTGGGCGGGACATAATCACAGCATTTATCCAATGACCGTCTAGTTTCGAAGCACTGAAAAAAACTGTTCAAAGCAGCCCCATTGAAGTCAATGGACGCTAGGCTTCAACAGGGAAATGCACTGATGCTACGGGAATGTATGAGAAGGAATCAAGTCAGCCGACCTGCTATATGTAGCTGATTCTGAACGAACTTGTCTTCAAGATGAACGTGTTCTAACGCATTTTTAGTCAATAAAATGTTAACACAATAGTACATATTTGACCATTAATTTTTTGACATTATAGGGGAAGCCGAGCTTCTCTTGCAGTCTTAAAGAAATCCCCACTGGTGGGAACATATGTGATGTAGCCACGCGCACTTACTAGAGCATCTCATTCTAGCGTTTATATGCCGATGAGGAGTCTAGCCTACAAGACTCTGAAGGACTGAACTAGGAAGGACGCAACCTCGGTAGGATCCAGCCTTCTGTTTGAGAAACACCCATAGTGTGATTAAGGTGTTTACATCTGTACTGCACTTCAATAATGCGACTAAAATAGGAATACTCCACATGTCTTAATTTGATTTGTTTACTTCGATTATGACTTTAGCCGGATTAAGGTAATCAAAAATCGCTGTTTACATGGTTGACTTTTAATCAGAGTATTGTCTTAATCGTATTAAAATCGGAGTATTGATGTCCATGTAAACATACGTAATGTGGCCTCAAAGCTTACCCCTCACCTACTCTGGCTTGATTGCTATTCCTGAGATAAAACACGCTATGTGTTCATTACCCTATGGACAAAGCAATGTATAAATAAATATGAAAAAAATAAACAAATGTCTAAATAAGTAAATATATAAATACATACGTAAATAAATACATACATATGAAAACAAATAAAAGTGGAAATAATACAGTACATGTATAAATAAATAAAAAAAATAAATGTGGGAAAAAAAATACATAAATAAGGAAATATAATTATAAATAATGATTTATTTATTTTTATTTTATTTGTAAATTTATTTATACTTATTTATTCATATTTGCTTTTTTTTTTTTTTTTTTACATTTCTTTGTACATTTATTTAGTTATTTTTCTAATTACTGCAGCTTTGGCATTGCATACCATTTAACTAAATTCTAGTAAAAGTGAATGAATTGCAATGCTCTGGTAAACCGCTATAGAGTTGATATCGCTACAGAGTTAGATGGAACCAGTGAATGTGGTTTAGTATTCATAGAAAGAGAATGATGTGCGCCAAATGATGTATTGCAGTTTGCAGATGTATTGTGCAAACTGTACTTTATAAGGATGTTAGATAGCTATAGAATTCACATGTTAATGTGTTTTTTTTTGAATATATTTAACAGATCTCAGTTTAAATGAGCGTGACCAGACGTCCCGTTTTTCCCAGGACAGTCCCATATTTCAGCTTGTTTTTAGTGTCCCGACTTTAAAAAAAAAAAAAATCATGTTTTGTCCAGTATTTCAAAATTTATTTATGACTGGGTGATCAGAGCTAGAAGTAGAAGTGTTCTGTCATGCGAGAACAGCCTAATCAAAGGTATCTAAGCTTGTGTAGAACAAAATTACCATCCAATCACAATTCGTTAACGATTAACTTGCAATAAGTGAAGGCGGGATAGATAGGCAGAATCACGCCGAATGATAACAGAAACGCCGTCACGCGCGATCCGCGATCAGTTCTCCTTCCGCCTGAATACACACTGTAAACGCCGTTTATGGTGTACGCTGGCCTCGACGTCAGTAGGTCACTGCGTTTACGTCCTGCATCATCTGAGGTGTGTTTGCGTCATGCTCTGCTAGTGAACTCATGAACGCGCTTGCAGGCAGTGTCACGGAGGAGCAGAAAAAGTTGAATAAAGTCGATATTTTGTTTTGTTTTTTGCGCACAAAAAGTGTTCTAGTTACATCATAAAATTCAGATTTCATGTCTGATGGCAGATGGACTGTATTGATGACATCTTTCATACTTTTATGGACCCTGACAGTGCAATTTACTATGCAGTCAATGGGACAGTCAGCCTCCCGGTTTTCATCTAAAATATATGAAATTGTGTTTTCCGAAGACAAATTAAGCTTTTAGGGGTTTGGAACGACATTTTCATTTTGGGGTCGAGTATTCCTTTAATTTGTAATTAGCTTCTTTACTTTTATATAAAAATAAAATAACTCTGTGTGTGTGTTTGGTATATATACCCCCCATCCCCCATCCCCGGGCCCCTATTGAACCTTGAGAAATCTGGTCTCCCTAGTTTAAATGCTACAGTTCGTTTTCCACTCTATTCTATCCTGTCAGTTAAAATGCTTCAGTTTGATTTGATATTCTATTATGTTAGGCCTATATTATAAACCCAATACATAATCACCTTGTTTTTAATGCAGTCTCTTATGCTCATCAAGGATGTATTTATTTGACCAAAAATACAGAAAAAAAAGTAATATTGTGAAACATTATTGCAATTTCTAATATTGTTTTCCTATTTGAATATACTTCAGAATATAATTTATTCCTGTAAAGCAAAGCTGAATTTTCAGAATTATTACTGCAGTCTTCAGTGCCACATGATCCTTCAGAAATAATTATATTATGCTGATTTATTATAAATGTACATCATTTAGTCAAGGGTCAAATCAAATATAAATAGCATGTTAAAGTTAAAAGTTACACTTTTTGGTGTGTGCGTGCGCTGTACAGGTATGGTATAAAGAATATTTTTGCTCAGGTGGCCGAAATGTCCTCCCAATAGAGAAAAGTCTTGTGATGAGATGAGAGATAATGTGGCATTGTTTCAAGAAGGCTACCACATACAATTGCTGATAAATTAGGGATACAGTGTGTGAAATCATGATAGGTTGAGCTTTAAGATAAACTTAGTTGGGCTCTCAAAATATGCTTTGAGAAACAAAGTTGTACTAATATAGTTTTCACAGTTAAGAATTTTTTCTCTGTCCTTAGTTTGCAATGAAGTAAAATAATAAATATCAGCACATTGCAGCTCACTGATGAGAAAGCATTATTGTAATGTTGCTTCAATAATTTTAATCATCATCTGCAGCTGCAGCAGCAGCAGCTGAGAACCAAACAAAAGTAAACAACAACAATCCTTAAGGATGCTGGTTATTTAACAATTTATTGTGTCAGTGTATTCTCAGCTTAAACTGATTCTGCCAAATTGTTTCTTTCTAAGATTCATCCTCAAATGTGTCTCACATTATAACAATCTTCATTAATGCATTGATGGCAAAGTGAGTTGCATTGTCACCTCACAGCAAGAAGGTCCCGGTTTGAGTTTAAACTGAGCCAGGAGGCCATTCTGCCTGGAGTTTGCATGTTCTCCCCATGTTGCTTTGACTTTCCTGTGGGTGCTTCAGTTTCCCCCAGAATCCAAAAAAATTGAGGAAAGGTGAGTTGGATACAATAAATTAACTGTATAGGTGTAAGTGAGTATGTATTAACCCTACAATGATTTACCAGTGATTATACCCAGATTAATTATTACATTTTCCATGGAAAGAGCATTATTCTTTAAAGGGGTCCTGAAACATCAAGTTAAAGGTCCCATGACATGCTGCTTTTTGGATGCTTTTATATAGGCCTAAGTGATCCCTAGTACTGTATCTGATGTCTCTTTCCCGAAATTCAGCCTTGGTGCAGAATTTCAGCCACTAGGAGCCAGTCCCACAATGAGCTTTCCTTAGGACGTGCCATTTCTGTGTCTGTAGCTTTAAATGCTAATGAGGAGGAGAGAGGCGGGGCAAGGTGGAGGGTGGGTGTGTGGCCTTAACCAGCTTGCACTACCATGCGCTAATGCTGACAGTGGATGTATCGCAATGGCTCGTAGACACACAGTCGTTCAAACTTCAGATGACCCAGAATCTGATCCGGATGGAGAAGCACCGAATGAAGAAGTTACACTCAGCGGCTACAGCAGGATGTCTCCGAATGGTTAGTTTAAAATATTGTGTCTGGATACGGTACTTTAGTTGGTTTGTTTATGTATGCTGTTACAGTTATTATCATGTAGCTAATGCTAGCCATAGGCTTGGATGAAGGAACTAAAAAAATACTTTGGAGTTAATTTGTACATCCAAACACCGAGCAACTGTCATGCTTCACTCGTTTGCAAACCATGATATCTCTCGAGGAAAAAAAAAAATATTGCGCTCGCCTTGCACTAGTAGCTCATCTTCTCATGAGCGGGCAAAGCAGAGAAAGGGGAGGTAACCTTTCCCAGCATTACGGCATAAAGGGAAGATTCCAGATTGGGCCATCTGAGCTTTCATTTTCTCAAAGGCGAAGCAGGATACCCAGGGCTCGGTTTACAGCTATCGCCATTTCTAGCCACTGGGGGACCATAGGCAGGCTAGGAGAACTCATATTAATGTTAAAAATGAAGTGAAATTTTCATGCTATGGGACCTTTAAATCCTGAGGCAGAAGAATGCCACCACAAGGTGTGTTTCAGCATGATAAATGCTTTTGCTTGATTAGTTTTCATTATATAGTTTTAAAAGTACTATTAATACTTGTGTTAAAAAAAGACACCACATGTACATGTTATATTAGGAGCCGGACACAAGGATGAATAATAACCAATGTAGATTTATTTAAATGATCGGTGTCTGTGAGAGGCGAGTTTGAGATCCAGAGGTGAGTATTCAATCGTGCAAGGTTTTCCGTGAGTGACTTGTTTCTCTTTGCAGTATAGCTGGAAGACGAGACGAGGGGATCCACAATGACAGACACACACCGTCGATGGAGGATCTGGAAGGAGAGTACAACACAGGATGGTAGAGACAAGCAGGTAAGGAATAAAAGGTAAGTACTTGGAAGGTAAGGATATCTTTAGCTTTCTTGAGGTCGGAGTCCACGTTGAGAATAACGAGATCGGACGGCGTGGTGTGAGTTGTGCTGGCTTAAGTATTGGGATTGATGACGGTGGCGATTGGGTGCAGGTGCGTGTGATTAGTATTCGGGTGACCTGGAACGCTGTGATTGGTGGAGTGAAGGGCCCGACTGATCCGTGACAGTACACAGGTATGTACTGATTTATTAGCACTTAAACAATGATCTGATTGGTGTCTCATTAGTGTTAAATTCTGGTTCCATGTTTATTACAAACACATTGTAAGATTAAAACTAAGCATTTCTAATTCGACTAGAAATTCTAGTGCATTTCCCTTTTTTTTTTTTGGAGGGGTAGTTTTTCCACTGACAAAACAACATCTGAGTTTGACAGTCTTGCTCCACATCTTTATTCAACAGTCATATTGCTCTTGTGATTGATGGTCAGACATGAGTTGTTCAGAAAACACAATACATATGAAAACGATACATGTTAAGGGTCACAATTCTCCCAATTTTAAATCTGGGCATTTCAGAGGGGTAGAAAAGAATAATTCATATTTTAAACTATAGGGAGCTACTTTACAGTATGTATATGATGTTTTCTTCAATTTAATTGCATTTATTGCATAAATTGAAGTATCACATGCTCTTTACAAAGATATCCATTACCAGGAACACAGCTGTTTAAACAGTACATGCAATAAGATCATTGAGTAAGGCTCTAATCTTACAGAGACCAGAGCTGTTTCATACTCAAGTGCTTTCTGCTAAACCACTAGCAGAGACTGTGCACTTTACACACACACACACACACACACACAGAGAGACAGAGACAGAGACACACACTCCTGCTGTTGTGTTATCACTGAAGTGTGACAGACAGCACTTGTAAATTGACATGCACTCTTGATGTTATCTGGCAAGGGAGCGTGGCAGTGCCTTGACTGATGAGAGAATGTCACTCATGCTTTGTTTATCTGTGCTGGTGGGAACTGTAGTGGCTAAAGAGAGCTTTCTCTTTCATAATATACCAGTCCATCGACTAAATAGTCAGCACACAGAGCATGACTTTGTGTGTGTATTGCCAGAATGCAAGAGAGGACATGACATGAAGAGAGTAACTGGAAAATTGCTAATTATGGCATGTCACATTGGTGTTTACTGAAAAGTAATGCAGCCTGCAGTCCCAATAACAGATATATAATGCATGATGGAAGTTGTTAGTAGGAATATGTAAAAAGCAGTGATTAGTGCTTCTCAGTTTCAAGGAATTTAAGTATATATTACACTTTTTGGTTACACTTTATTTCAGTAGTCCACTTTAGACATTCTACTAACTATAAGTAACTAAATAACTACATGTCAACTAATTCTCATTTATTTGGAACTACATGTCTACTAGCTCTCAGTAGGGTAGGTTTAGGGTTTATCAAAATAAAGTGTTAGAAGATATTAAACAGACAGTCTACTAATGCTCTAATGACTGCTAGTTGACATGTAGTTGCAAATTTACTTACTGTTAGTAGAATGTCTAAAGTGAACTATCGAAATAAAGTGTTACCCATTTTTTCTTCAACTGCTTACACACACTTTCAAAACTTTGCCTCTTTTTTTTCAAAGCTTTACACACATCCAAGAATTGCGCACACAAAATGTAAAATGCCTCAGATCTCTTGCAAAATGAAGCACTGCATTCAAAATATCACAAACGCATCTCAAAAGCAAACATTTGCAAACACATTTGCCATAATATTAATTCCTGTTAGATTTTTTTTGTGTGTGTTACATAGAGAATTGTGTGTTGTGTTTTGCAAAAAATGTTTTTAAAAAATGTTTGTTAACCTGAGTCAAAGGCCGATAATTAGTGTATTGTTTTGCATATTTGGTGTGTTTCTGGTGTTTGAGTGTCAGGTTTCAGCAATTGGGTGACAAGTCATATATTTAACTTTTGTTCATCTAGTGTTTAACAAATAAAACTGCATGGACCTTGCTCCCCTGTTTCGATAAATGTGGTTAGCAGCACCGCATAAGAAAATCCACATGTAATAAAGTTGTCGTCTAAGCAGGTGTCATGTTTTCCCTTTTTTTAAATATTTTTGCTGGATCTGACTGCTGCGGTTGACACAGTTAAGCACCAGATCCTACTGTCAACCCACTTGGAAAAGGGCATCTCAGGATCCACACTCCAGTGGTTTGAGTATTACCTCTTATATAGGTCCTTTAAGGTATCTCGAAGGGTTGAGATGTCCAAGTCGCAACATCTAGCTACTGGGGTGCCTCAGGGAGTTCCAGAGTTCTTGGACCACTTCTCTTCTCTGTCCATATGGCATCATTAGGTTCTTTCTTTCAGAAACATGGCTTGTCATCAGCATAACAGTGATATGAGAATCAACTCTACCTCCAATTCCATTCTGATGATCCAACGATAGCTGCTCGCATCTCAGCATGCCTAACAAACATTCCTTGCTAGATGAAGGACTATCACCTTCAACTTAAGATTGCCCAGACATAACTGCTTGTGATTTCAGCCAACCCATCACTTCATCATAGTTTCTCCATCCAGTTAGGTGCATCAACCATAACAGCTTCCAGGACAGCCAGGAACCTTGGAGTTGTGATTGATTATCAGCTGAAGTTCACAGACCATATTGTTAGAACTGCCAGGTACCGTAGATTTGCGTCATACAACATTAGGGAGATTATCACTTTTTTTTCAGAACATGATACACAACTCCTTGTTCAAGCTCTTGTTCTGTCCAGTCTGGACTATTGCAGTGCTTTCTTGGCTGGTCTTCCAGCCAGTTCTATCAAATCTCTCCAACTAAACCAGAATGTGGCTGCAAAATTAGTATTTAACAAGAAGAGAAGAGCACGTCACACCTTTGTTTATAAATTTGCACTGGCTACCAATAGCTGCTCACATAAAATTCAAGGCATTGATGTTTGCCTACAAAATAACCCCTGGCTCTACACTCCTTTACCCAAATTCATTGCTTCAGACTTGTGTGCCTTCCAGAAGCTTGCATTCTGCAAGTGAACAATACATTATTGTGCCATCCATAGAGGCACCAAATCACTTTCACAGACTTTTACTTTAACTGTTCCCTGCTGGTTGAATTACCTGCGCACAAAAAACAAGAAATTCAAAATACATTTCTCTTCAAGAAAGAAATCTACGTGTTTTCTTTTTTTTTTTTATAAAAAAATAAAAAAATAAATAATTTAAAAAAAAACTTGCTATGTGTACTGTGAGATTAATTGGAACTTGTCACAGCACTTACATAATGTTGCTCTTTTGTTGGTTTGATTGCTTCTATTGTCTTCATTTGTAACTCGCTTTGGATTAAAACATCTGCTACATGACTACATGTTGTCACACTGTGTCGGAGGGAGCAACATGGAGATGTGGATCAAAGTAACAGTCACTAATGTTATCCAAAACAAGGGCTAATCCACACTAGGAAAGGCTGAAGAAACGTATATAACATTGTAGACCCAAAAAACAGACTGCACAGACTAGGGCCTAAATACATGGTGAAACGAGGACAATTAACACGACACACCTGAACCAAAGAACACAAATCAAACAAGGGAGAAACTGGGTCATGGGGAGCACATGGGGAGAAAAACACACACAAACAGTGCAGAGGCTTGACATATCGCCCCCCTCCTGGAAGGTGCGTCCTCGCGTCGTAGAAAAAACAGAGGGAGGGATGGGTAGGAACTTGGGAGGAGTCTCAGGAGGAACACCCGGGAGGGGCCGGCAGACAGAGTCCATGGTGGAGACGATGGGGGGAGGAGCCAGGGAGGAAACTGGAGGGACTTGGACCAGGAGGAGCCAAGCGGGACCCATGCCACAGCCATAACAGCGACCCACGGTGGAGCCGACGGAGAGAGGAGCCATGGTGGAGGAAGGGCTGATGACTCCAGGGGGCCGACCGATGGTGGCAGAGCAGGTGCGGGAGGATCCAGAGGGCCAAGGCAGAGCAGATGGCTCAGGCGACCGAGGTGGAGGCGGGGATCCAGAAGGCCACGGTGAAGTTGGAGCGACAGAGGGCCAAGGAGGAGCCAAAGGGAAGGAGGAGCCTGACAGAGCCGGAGGGACGAGGCACAGCCAGAGGAGTGGAGTCCCAAGGCAACAGATGGTCGACGACAGACCAAGGCATAGCCAGAGGGACGAGGGAGCCCGGCAGAGCCAGTGCGTACTGCTGGTCCACGGCGGAGAGGAGGGAGCTAGGATCCATAGTGGAGCCGCTGGGTAGACGGGCCACGGTGGAGTCCGGGACTCAGAGGCTGGAGGCGGAGGCAAGGGGGTTCTCCAGCCATGCCAATGATGGAGACTGGCAGATCCGCGGTGTTCACACCGAACAGATGGTGGGCTAGGGGTGAGCAGAGGGGCTGCCAGACGACAGCAGTGGAGGAGGCAGGAGTGGGAGGATGGCTGGGTATTTTTGAGCCTCCGGGCTCTCAGGGCTGCAATCAGGAGCAAAAGCCCTCCCTGGGCCGAACTTGGGAACGGAAGCCCTCTCGGGGCTGGACTCGGAAATGGGAGCCCTCTTTGGGCCAAACTCAGGAACGGGAGCCCTCTCTGGGCCTAATTTAGGAACAGGAGCCCTCTCTGGGCTAAACTCGGGAACAGAAGCTCTCTTTAGGCCGATCTTGGGAATGGAAGCCCTCTCTGGGCCGAACTTGGGAACGGAAGCCCTCTCTGGGCCGGACTCGGGAATAGAATCTCTTTCTGGGCTGGACGGGGAAATAGGAACCCTCTCTGGGCTTGACTCAGGATATGTGGCCCTCCCTGGGCCAGACATGGGAATGGCAGCCCTCTCTGGGCTTGAGGGCTCATGGGCACAGGACAGACAGAGGACGAAGGAGGGAGGGGGCAGGTCGACATATAACTCCATAAACTCTCCTTCAACGTTCCACAGTCCCAGATCCACAATAAGCTCACCCTCAGCCAAGGTGCAGTGGGCGGAGCTCCTCTCCGCGATCTCGTTCTCCACAGCTCTTTCCCTCATGGTGGGCGTTGTAGCTGGCTCTCGCACCTGGTCTGACGATATAAACAGCTCTGGATCCGTGGCGATCCTCAGCTCTGTCGCTCCATGTGGCGATGGCTCGTCGGTTGCGGTGGTCTCGGGCTCTCCATCAGTGGTGGGCTTGGGCTTGAGCTCCATACAGCGGGGTGATGGTGGGCTGGGCTTTGGGTCCAGAGTGGAACTGGCCAGATCATACTCGGAACAGACGGTGATTGGAGATCAGTTTCTCGACAGTATCCACTCCACAAAGGTGGCGAAATCCGCTCGAGGGCCATCTTCGGACGGTGTAGCTGGTGAGATGAGCGATGTCCAGAAACAGTCTGGTATGGACCTCGAGCAATCTTTCCCCCTGCTCCAGCAGGAGGAGGAGGAATCCCGGATGGGATAAGGGGTCGAAGGGATCCATGGAGAAAAAAAGAAAAAAAAAAGAAAACAAACTTAAACCATAAACGGAGGGGAAACATGCAGTTTTACTTCTTGTCTGGTCGGGTCTTCTGTCACACTGTGTTGGAGGGAACGACACGGAGACATGGATCAAAGTAACATTCTTTAATGTTATCCAAAACAAGGGGTAATCTACACTGAATGGCTAAAGACACGCATACATAAGATTGTAGACCCGACAAACATAGACTGCACAGACTAGGGCTTAAATATATGGAGAAACGAGGACAATTACCACGACACACCTGAACCAAATGAACACAATCAAACAGGATAGAAACTGGGTCACGGGAGCACATTTGGAGAAAAACACACGCAGTCCAGAGGGGTGACACATGCAAATGTAAATGCAGATTTTCTGACTCATTGGAAACAATTATATTATTAAATACATAATTTAACAAAAATGTACAAGTTGTTAGCATTAGATATAACAGTTACTAGTGTGATAAGGTAAAAATGTTTTATTATATGTATAATGAACTTACATTAATGTTAGAGAGCTTCAGTACATGGCTATCTATCAGTTCATTAAAATGTACTTACCTGAGATGCATTCTTTTTGCACACTCTCATTAATAACACTCAGTTATTTTTTCATTAAAAAAAGTTAGTTTAGTAAAATAAATTACAAAAAAACAGTTCCTTACAAAGATGTTTTTAATCAATCAATCAATCACTAGTAATAGACTAGCTGAAATCAAGTTGATTGAGTGTTATTGCAAATTGATCACACCTCAAGGTATAATGAAATAACTAATTGAATGTGTCCTCTTGTAAAGTATTTCAAACTCAGAAATACATTTAGCTCACTCTTTCTGGCTACACAACAAGAAGCTTTTAATTAATAGCTCTTAAGTCTGATAACCTTCACACAGTCATTGACAAACAGGATGGAGGGCTGTGATTAGCTGCACAATGGCACAGTCACATTCCTTGTTTCCCAAGGTTTACTCCGTTGTATAAATGTATGCCTGGCTGACTCAGATTCAACACTTGGTCATAGCTTTCCTCCACAGCATGGTCTTTTGTAGTAAGTGGCCTGTGGTTTGAGAGGGGGATGTGCGGTGCTCCAAAGCTTTGTGTCCAGCAGATTTTTGCCTGTCTGCTTCACTGGGTCCTGTCAATAGCACCATTGCAGAAAGAGTCTATGTGTGTTTGTTTTGTCCTCCAGTCTGCTGGACCATCTCTAGCTGTGATCAGCCAAGGTCAAATGTGAAGGTTTTTGTACAACATGGTGATATGCAAGAGTGATGTCCTCATTTGTTGAGGTGATGGCAAATGTGTGTGTTTAAAAGAAGGTATTTAAAAAGACTTACTGAAGTTGAGGTTTGGCCCACTGCAGGTGGCAGCTGAGATGTGCATATGCACTAAGCTTGTAAAATGCCCACCATCAAAGCACCAGTCTGTTGTCTTTAATTGGACAGCAGATGTGTGTAAGGCTGTGGTCACCATAATTTTACTAAATGTTGGATGTGTTTCTAAACTAACATAATTTGTTGCTCCCAGAATAAAATTTGTCTAAGAAACATTGACCCTTTCTGTGTCCCTAAAATCTGATTGGAAGAAGAGGGCTAACAAGAATACTGCTTCTGATACAGGAACATTTTGTACTTGGCAAAATAATGGTCATCGTAAGACTGTGTTGCAGCTGTCCTTTCAGTGTCAGTGTAGTGCATGTGAGAGCAAGACTTGATTTCATTGTACAATTTAGAAAACACAGAATCATCTATAAAAAGACAGTTTCTTGTTACAATAATTATTTTAATAAACTTAAATTATTTGTGACATATTTTAAAAACTTTCAATTTCTGTTTGTCGTCATCACAACCAACCCCTCTCCCAATAAAAATAAATAAATAAATAAAATAATACAAATAAAATAAGAATAATATAAAGAAAAAGAAACAAGAAAAGGTGACAGATTTTCATTTCATTGATAAATATCAGGCATGGTTATGACTGAGGCAATGCACATTCTCAAGCCCATCCAAAGACCTCTTCATAAAGATTATGCAATTAAAACATATTTAATTATCAACATTTTAATAAAAATCCTCACATTCTGGCTTTGGATATTGGAGAAGAATCTGTTGGGATGAATTCCCATTCTTGTGTCTCATATGAATTCTCAGATTTCTAGTGGTATGAAAGTATACTGTTTCCACAAGCTATTGCCAAATACATGATGATTTAAATGTTGATAATGCTATTAGGACAATGGACTCTGAAGACCAAGAATTTTTGTAAGATGTTAGAGATTTTTTTTTGTTTTTTTTTTTTATTTTTTTTTTTAAAGATGTATTCAAGCATACGTTCAGTAATACATTAGTAACATGTTCAGTAAAAATAGACACACAAAGCAGTCCAAGGATATCTGGCTTGATTTTAAAATCAACCACATTAACGACCGATTGCAACTTCTGACCCAAAATGACAAGACATATCACAAGTGTTTGTATGTGTTGTAAGGACTACCGGCTTCTTGTAGACCTCCAACATTCCAATGACCAGAAGAATAAAGAGCAGACTTGAGATTTGCTTTGCCTCAAACTCATTGTACTTCATTAGACAGAATGCTGATAAACCATGTAATTAAAACAGATAGAACTCTCATCCAGTCATTTAACAATACATTAAAAATGAATAAATAAATATCATTATGTAAAAACATTGTGACTGATTTACCCTCCTTCCCTCTCCCACATGGTCATTTCAGTGCTGTTTTTAATGTTATCCCCATACATGCCATTTTAGAGTTTTGGATGGATTACAAAAAAAGTACCTGAACAAATTGCTAATGTATCAACATGCATAGTTGTGTCATATTCATACACTTATTTACAGTTACCTGCATGAAAGAGTGATTTTCCCTTTTCCCTGCTTTGTTTTGCTTCTTTGTTTGGCTTTTGTTCTTTTTTGCAAAGGTGGAAATGTTGCTTGATGCAGTTCAAAGGACACACAGGACATGCATGTTAAAGAGAATGAATGAAACCTTCAAACCAAAAGCCAAACCCCTAAGAGCACTGATAGAGGACTCTGCCTCATACCATCGTACCATCTCCATCCATCATAGAAGACATATGGACAAGGGCTTTCTTTCTGTGATCTGTCATGACATCTGCTAGACCCTGGATTGTAAGGTATTGCTCTAACTAGTATTAGCATATAAAATATACTCAAAAAGGACAATATGGCTCTCTGTCTCCAAAAGTAGGATAAATGAAGATGTCGTAGAGATACAGTTCACCGCATATCCCAGAGAACAACAACTAGTCTAGAAGATTGCATTAGAGCGCAGCACATTTATATATGGAAGACACCGATTTACAAACCCTTGAGATAATGCTGTAACATTAGTCAATGGCAAATTCCACAAGGGGTTTAATTATTGCAAAAAGCAAAGCCAATGTTTTGCTTTTTTATTGATAGGCTTTATGATGAACATGCAATTCACCTCAACCTCTTTTCACCCAAACATTTTCCCAGTCTCCCAGTCTCCATGGGAGAATCCAAGGTTGTATGTTTGTAAAGGGTTATGTTTATGTGACACTCAGTAAAACTTATTGGTGGCATGGGTCACTCCAATCAAGTGGTGGAGGGACTCCACCATCCTTTCTATACTTGTGTTCCAAACCAATGACACACTGGCTCTTTCCCAGCTTACAATGTCCTTAGGGTATGACCTGCACCCATCTATACCTCATCAAAGCCAGGCTACAGATCTCTGTGTAATATACACATTTAACACTAAAATTGGAAAAATGGGAAAACACTAATTAACCTTCGCTGAAAGAGCAAGCCCCTGGAGTGACAGCTTTACAACAGGAGCAATGCTTTTTAATTGTGCCCAAGCGTCAGCACTTAAAAAATAATAAATAAATAAATAAATAAAATTATGGCATGACCTCTGGTGGCTGAAAATATGCTAGATTTCATTAGTTTCTCTAGGATGAAATAGGTCTCAATGGGGGGTTAGTGTTCACAAAGATGCACAGCAAGTTGTATTCTGGACCAGGCATTCTGGGCTGTGCTGTGCTTCACATTTTCACCTGTGTCATTTGGAAAAGGGAATAGTAAACATTTTATATTGTGCCTTTTCCTTTGGCATAAAGAGTAGGATGACTTATGCTCAGTAGCTTTACAGCATAAGACATCCTGCTTTTTATGTCAGAGGAAAAGTTTCATCTCTCAATGAGCAGGCACTGGTGCACATCGACTAAATTAAGGTGTCAGGCTGCTTACTGAAATGGCACAAGCTGAAATCCACCTGTCTCCAGTCCCCAGACAATTTATCACTTCCTTCATTTTACTTCTATTTACTTCTTGATAGTTTTTTTAGAGGAACCCCCTCCTAAAAGAATCATCCAATTATACTTCCTCGAAAAAATCTCATACCTCTTTGGGACAGGTGTAGAAGGATGAGCATTCACATTTGTAAACTACATGGCTCACCTAGATTAAGGCCCAATAATTTAGCTGATTTCTGGACAGTTGGGATAAGCCTCAGTTTCTTAAAGCTTCTGGATAATTTATCCCATCTTTCCATCTTTAAAGGGTTAACAGACTAAAAGCTTGATTAATTTTTTTTTTTTTTTAAATCCATTTAGCTAGCTTGGGTGACAGGCTTGTGACTTTCTACTCAACAGTCACGATTTCCATGAAGACATCAACTCCTGTAAACGTCCCTCTATTTGCAGAAGTAAAAAAACAGGCGTTTTTTATTGAAGGTGCAACTTGCTCCTGAAAAAAGGGCTGCAGATTTCAGCAACATATCAAAATACCATTCACAAACAGGGAAACAGTTAGCAAGTATTGGGCCTGATATGAAACTGTCACCACAGGTCTACACCTCGGGCCCAGGAAAAAAAGGTTTAATTGTTGTCAAGATGTCTGTGCCCTGTTCACAAAGTTCTACACATCCCTCCCCTACTGAGTGTCTATTTACTATATACTATTTTGTAACTTATTTGTTTCATTTAACACACATTACCATATTTAAATGCATTCAGCAGATTTCCCCCTGAAATAAAGAAATGAAGCACGATTCATCCATGATGTGTGGAGATGTCTACTTGCATAGATGTAGGTTTTGAGGGTGTTGATTAAGAGAGGAGATTCGGAAGGATCTGGCACCACGGAGGAGTTGGTAATACAGAGCGATCTGCATGAGTGAACCCACACCCTAAACTATCTGCATCTGAGCAGCCCATAATCTTTACAGTTCAAACTCAAACTACAACATATAAAGGCTTATCCCACCAAATCCATTTATCAAACAAACAGGGCATGGGAATGTATACGTATACCTGAGACATATACAATTAGAAAGACTTTTCTACACGTCAGATCACATTCCTGCAATCTGAAACTGATCTCTAACAATAATGCAGATTAGCCTGATGATATCTGTTAATCATCTTATTGGTCACAGTTGAATAGAATAAGAGGATAACCCAAGTTTACAATGTCATATTAATCCAAAATGCTAGACAATATTGTACAATATCGTATGGTAAATTAAAATTTCATGAAATAAATCTTGGTTAGCCCCATCAGTGAATCTGGTGAACAATAGAGTATTTGAGGATTAAACAGTCTAGTCTAAATGTGATGGACCATGGGACCATGTGTTATAGAAGCTTCTGGCTAGCCTAGGGTTAAACTGGTCAAGTGGCAAGGGAGCAAATCCTGAGAGCATTATCACAAAATAGTTATTTTCCACCTTGCATTAACAAAATCCAGTCAATAATACGACACAATAGTTAATTCAACTAGATTACATTCCTCTTAATGAGTCGTGAGTGGAGTCACAGTCTACTGTTTTACCTGCTAAAAATCAGCTCTATTTTTATGAATAATCAAAGCCTTAAAGCTAAGTATCTACATTACACAAATATTTAAGTAATGAATACAAAAGGAGTGAGGAATGTGTAGAATTTTTGAATTCTGAGAAAATCTGCTGGACTGTCTTCTTTCTTGGGCACTGGTATAGGTAAAATGGTGAGTTTGTCCTTTGTACTTTCTGCAAGCTCAGAGAGAGGGGAAAAAGCTACTTTTTTATTTTATTTTTTGTATCCCTGAACTGAACTGGTGCAATTTTGGAGACTCTTACAATATCGTTGATGTCTTGCCTGTCATTGGGAAAGCCCTTATTATCTTGACCCCTCTTTTCTACAACAACAGCAACAACAACAAAAACCTTCTCAGGCCCGATTCCCCCACTTGCTCTTGCTTTCCTGGCTGGAGATTAATGAGCTGCTCTGGCCTGACAGCTTGCATGTCTAAAGGAGAGAGGAGTGGCCCGATGCTTGATTAAATGGAGGGGCTGTGCATGTTTGTGTATGAGTGTGCAGTGGAGTGATCTGATCGTGCAGTGATAGAGAACGCATAGAAAATGGGGAGGTAAAACTGTATTTGGACTACACATCTATAATTCCTTCCCTGCCATGAGGATATCCATCATTTTAATCTACTTCAGCTTGGGATATAAGGGTAATATTTCTTGACCTGTGATTACACTAACAGCCTATTGTTTGCACAGTGAACAATACCATTATGTAGTCTGTCTGATTACGTGATGTTTAGCTACAGCGCCACACTATATATATATATATATATATATATATATATATATATATATATATATATACATATACATACATTAGATAGCACTCTGAAACCAATACTAAATATTAGTAATATATATATATTTTTTTTTTCATGTCACGCAAACAAGAAAGTATGTGTTCTTGCAATGATGTGATCTGTCATGTATTGTTGCAATCATCATATGAATATGTATTTTGAATATTTTTTTAATTAAAAATTGGGCAGTATTAAATTCCCATCTGGATCATGTCCGGTATGGTAAGGTACAGGTGTGGATCATAGATGTTTTTGTGTTGTAGAATGGTCAAAGCTGTGAATTAGAACACCTCCAATCTGTTGATTCCCTGCAGCCCAGGGTGGAGATTGAGCATTCGCTCTCAAAGCGAACTAGCTGGCACTAGCAAGTGACTCATTGAGATGTATAAATCCCTTGTGACACCAGAAAAATAGATGGCTTTTGGCAAGCTGCCCCACACCATTTTGTGTGCTACTGGTTAATTGGAATGCCCCACTTCACATTTCCCTATGTGCTGTTAGGAGAGGCTACATGAAATCTAGAATGTAGTTTTTGCCTTTGACCAATTTTTCAGTACTCTTTCAGCTATGCATCAGCATGCAGATAGCTATTGGTAATAGTTTACATTATGTACACAACCAAAACTCTTTGTTTCCAATCTCCTCTATCATTTAAGTAAGCTGTGGTTCCAGCCAAAGCATTATCAGTTCAGTCGAAGTGTAAATTTGTGTGGTGTGTGTAGACTCATGCTAGTAGATTGGCTGGGTTGGTCTTTGAAAGAAATGCAATTCACAAAAAGGAAAGGGAAGGTGTTGGTGATGATGAAGGTCCTCGGAAAGTTGTCTACGTGTTTGCGTGCACTTCATGCGTCTTCAAACACACCACGTCTGCAGAACCAGCCAAGTGTGTCGTTATGCTTGTGTATACTCCAATCTAATCCTTTATAAAATTGGGCTGCGTTGCTTAAACTCAGAAAGGCAAGGATGGCCATCCATTCCCCAGCATTGGCCACTGTCCCAGAGATGAGTGAACTCAGATTGTTTTTGAAGGATTTTCCTCCAGGAGGTCCAAAATCACCCACATCCTGCTAATGCAGGGTAATTGGTCAGTCATAGAGTCATAGAGAGCCACACAAAAGCTCTCAAATTTTTTCACATGCAAAAGGATGAGAGATTTATGAAGACAGGAGGAAAGAAAGAAAGAAAGAAAGAGCACTCCAAAAGGGAAGGTGTCCGTATTGTACTCCTATAATAAATTAAACTGAATCAACACATGCTTACTGCAAACACTCCAAACTCCACTAGATCAGGACCACTTGAATAAATTATATAAATATATATATATATATATATATATATATATATATATATATAATTTCTACAGTTACAAATGCATTCAATAATAATAAATATAATATAAATAATAATAATAAATGTGTCTTGACCTGATGTGTAAGGAAAACAATTGAAAGCAATAGTGTACGTTGAAAATAGATGCTAAAGAGGTATCAAGTGCATTACAAAGTGACACCAAAGTAATCCTGATCAAGTGTATGTGATGAGTTGGGAGCAAAAATGCGTTGCCTGAAACAATTGACCTTGTTTAAAGTTTGTGTTATATAAGTAACCCAATGTTTGAAGTGAATAAAATATGAAATCTGCATCTCTTTTCTTCTCTCTTTTTTTTTTTATTTATTAATTTTTTTTTTATTTGCCTCTGTCACACCCCTAAAGGGCTAGTTCAGCCCCCAGAACAACCTGAAGGTGAGTAAATGACAGCATAATATTTGGGTAACTTAACAAATTAATTTTATTCCTTGCACATATGTGCCATATATCTAGTCACTTATTTCCAAACTTCCTGTAATTTGTACAGTTTATGTAGGAATTTGATGTAGGTAGGATATCTATATTTTAGTATTCACGAGTTTGCCTGCCCATTTAGACCTGCTAGAAAATGGTACTGAATGGTACTGAGAACTGAAGGAAATAGAGGAAGAGAAGGGGAGGCAGAGGGATGCCAGAAGAATCGTCGCTGGGACGGCACAATGCCTGCTACTTATATACACTGATGATGGACAGGATTGAACGTTTAGGCTCCTCCCAAAGCTACGTTTGGAACTTCATATAGTGATCATCAGGCATGTACATGAAGCCAATATTTACTCTCAAAAATAAAACTACTTTGCTTGACTAAGAATCAGTAAATTTTCAGTGCAAAGTTTTGCTCCAATTTTCTGTATCCCTATAGATTTAAATTAATCTATAGGGATACGGATTTAATTAAACTATCAGATATCTAAATAACATGATTGGGATTGATAAGAAAATATAAAAAATAAATAATAATAATTATATATATATATATATATATATATATATATATATATATATAATATATTATTGTTGTTTATATAATTTTATTTTATTATTATTTTTTTTTTTAATTCTTCGAAACATATATTTAGTTATTTATTTTTTAACTAACTAAAATACTGGAATTATGGAACTAAAAAATAATATAAAGCCTATATCTGCTTGCGATAATTACATTATTGGGAGAAAGTCATCTAAAGATGCTGAGTGTGGCCTCAGTGAAGCAATGTCTGCTGATCACTAATCACAACATGAATTGATGTTTTTTGTTTGTTTGTTCTTTCTTTCTTTCTTTCTTTCTTTCTTTCTTTTCACCTGAAAAGAAAAGAGTGTTTCCAACAGCAGAATAATCCTTTGCACAAGGTTGGCCATTTTTAGATTTAAGGTTTGCATTCACATTTCCATTTTTCTTCCATTTAATTTGTTTATTTGTAGAAAAAAAGAAGCTGCAGGTGCAGTCAAAGAAAAGGGATCTTATCAAAGGACTCGGCTCCTTAAGAACAGTGCCAGGAGAAGAGGGGAAATGATGGATTCGATTCTCGTTGCATCGTCTTCAGAGAGTTTGAGGTCTTGTGCTTTGTGGAAGGCCTTGTGCTGAGAGTCATCTTGTCAACTGCCACCATGATATCTGCAGCAAGAGAAAGTAAGGAGAGTAAAAAGAAGGAAGAAGAGAGGAAGAGACATAGATGAGTAATTGTTTGTGTGTGGGACACATTAGACACTCTATGACGTGAGATTGCCAGTGATGTAAAATGAGTCATGGCTGTTTAGGTTTTCATTTGTTCAGAAGAAACCAAAAAGTAGGGTGACCACCCTGTGAGTGTGAGTGGGCCATCATCCACACCAAGATTAGGAGCGACAGCGGTCACTGCTTGAGGTAACACCATTTTCAGATTCAATTAAATCCACACCACTGGAGAACACTCATCAGCATTGTGATTAATGGCCACTACCTAAAATCCTTCACAAACACCTCTCAAACAATCACCGTTGAGCTTAACCACTGTGAATGTCAAAAGCAATCTACACATGCATTTTAATATTATTTTCAACATTATGTCCTACAAAACATCTTTGCATCCATCCATCTAATGTGGTACAATATTTTCTGGCATTTCTATTCTAATTTGAAGAGTTTTAACTTGTATTTCTCCATTAGTAATGGTCCAAAAATCAAATGAACTTATCACTGCAGGATGTAACTTTAGCATCAGTTTTAGTTGGTTGGCAGATATTTCTTTCTGATATTGAATCATGTTCAAAATAATTCATATTGATGGAAAGGATCCGAAAATAACACTAAAAATAAAACACAGTGCCATTGGTGTCACTTAGAGACATCAGGTAAACAAAGAAGATGATCAAGAAATGTTTATAGTGTGTTTGGTCCATTTTCAATTTACCCTCCATTGGCAGATTCAGACCCTTAATTGAATTAAATGTATACGATTAGTCTAGTTTATCTTACCATTGAGCAATTTAAATAAATCAATCAATACATACATACATACATACATAAAATGTGTATTGAACAGAGTGCTAGTTTTGAAGCATAATTGCCACTAGTCGTTCAGAACAGTATTACAGACTAAAGACTGTATGCTTTGAATTCAGTCATATTGCATCCAAAAGGCATGTCTGGGAATGATGAAGGCTACAGCTGGATGATTCATGCTTCCCCACACTTTCCTGCATGTGGGTGGGCCATTAAGCAAAAACTCTTATTTTTACTTGGCATGTACAGTAACTGCTACTTTAAGAAAACAAGCTTTTCTTAAACAAAAAAGTCCCATACGAATCAATCAAGCAAGCAAGAGGGTTTGAATGCATGCAACACACACCGGTTTGTTAATCTCTTGTCTAGTTTGAACAGCCCCACAGTATAATAATCACCATCTGCTATACACACAGGGGTGCACATAAGTTTTTTCAGGCTGGTTCTCAAAAGAGCACCTGAATATTTGGTTGGTCATCACACTGCACATAGTGTAAATCCATGCTGGGTTTAGCGTTGTCGATTGAAGAGCACCAGTGAATGAAATGCCACAGTTTTGTATTGTGCTTTGAAAACAGTAGCGGACAGCTTAGATATATGCTTTAATTTAAAATAGAAATCTTATTGTCACACTCTGGCTTTTTTGAGCCTCCGGGCTCTCAGGGCTGCAAACAGGAGTAGAAACCCTCCCTGGGCCGAACCTGGGAATGGAAGCCCTCTCTGTGTTGGACTCGGGTACACGAGCCTTCTCGGGGCTGGACTCGGGATGGGAGCCCTCTCTGGGCAAAACTCAGGGACAGGAGCCCTCTCTTGGCTAAACTCAGGAACAGAATCTCTCTCTGGGCTGATCTTGGGAATGGAAGCCCTCTCTGGACCGAAATTGGGAACAGAAGCCCTCTCTGGGCTGATCTTGGGAACGGAAGCCCTCTCTGGACCGAAATTGGGAACAGAAACTCTCTCTGGGCCACCCTCGGGAACAGAAGCCCTCTCCGGTCCGGACTTGGGAACAGAAGCCCCCTCTGGGCTGGACTCAGGGACAGAAGCCCTCTCCGGGCTTAGCTCGGGAACTGAGTCTCTTTCTGGGCTGGACAGGAGTGATAGAGGGCTCCGATGAAGGAGGGAGGAGAGGGGGCATCCAAAACCTCTCCTACTAAGTCCAGCAGTCCCAGATCCACATTAAGCTCACCCTAGGCCATGGTGCCGGGGGGCGGAGCTCCCCTCCACCCTCTTGCTGTCCATGGCATTTTTTCTCGTGGCAGGCGTTGTAGCCGGCTCTCGCACCTGGTCTGACATCATAAACAACTCTGGCTCCATGGCGATCCTCGGCTCTGCAGCTCCATGCGGCGTTGGCTTGTCGGTCATAGTGGTCTTGGGCTCACCATCAACGGTGGGCTCGGGCTTTGGCTCCATGCAGCGAGGTGATGGTGGGCTGGGACAATCATCCTCGGGACAGATCTTCGGCCATCTTCGGACGACGGCGCTCTGCACACGGTGTTCAGGCTAGCATCATAAAATGCACAGAGCACGTCTTCCAGGTAGCTGGTGAAATGAGCTAACTCCGGGAACAGTCTTGTATGGCCCTCGAGAGATATTTCCCCCTGCTCCAGCAGGAGGAGGAGGAAATCAGGATGGGATAGGTGGTCGAAGGGATCCATGGAGAAAAAAAAAATGGAAAAAAAAACACTGAGCCAAACACAGAAACAAAACGGAGGGGAAACACGCAACTTTACTTTTTTGTAGGTCGGGTCTTCTGTCACACTCTGTATCGGAAGGAACAACGGAGACATGGATCAAGGAACAGTCTTTAATATAATCCAAACACAGGGTAAATCCACACAAGGAATGGCTGGTGACACACGAACATGACGTTTGAGACCCGACAAACATAGACTGCACAGACTAGGGCTTAATGCTGCCTTCACATGCTATCGGAATTATTGTAAATACGAGTTTCCTAATCGGAAATTGGACGTGAACGGCCTCTCAAGTCGTATTTTCTACTGGGAAATTCGGAAATAATTTTGATACCAGAGTTTCCGAGTTGGGCGGGTCATAAACTTTAAACATGGTGGAGGGGACAACCATTGCTGCTGTCAGTGCTGTTCTCACAACAACTACATCCCTTTGTCTTGTCGCTAAATTAGTTTATTTATAGGCTAGATATGAACGATCATTCAAAGCATATTGTATGTTTTATAAGCAGTGAAGTAAGCATGTATTTGACCGAAATTACAGAATTGTGAGCAAACTGCATGTATAGCGAGGTGAATGTTTATATGATTGATGATCAAAACTCTGGCCATTTGATAATACCTAGAATATCAAAGTCAATTGTGGGCGGGAGATCGTTTTCCTATTTAGTGCCCAAACTCTGGAACAATCTACCTAACACTGTTCGGGAAGCTGACACACTCTGTCAGTTTAAATCTAGATTAAAGACCCATCTCTTTAACCTGGTTTACACATAATACACTATCACATTTCTATAATTCAAATCCGTTAAAAAGGATTGTTAGGCTGCATTAATTAAGTCAACCGGAACCGGGAACACTTCCCAAAACAGACGAGGACAACTAGATGAGCCCCAGAGACTGATCCCCAGTGAAGACCCTGTCTCCTAGACGGCCATCCGGACAAGACCACAGGAACCAGATCAGTCCTTTGCACAATCTGACTCTGCTTTAGCCTAGATTTAAACTGCTGATTTTGTCTGGCCAGGGGAGAATGACACTATTTTGACAAACTATTTCCCCGTCTAAATACCGTAAAGCTGATATAAAGCCACCCAGCCAACCAAACTGAACACAATCAAACAAGGGAGAAACTGGGTCACGGGGAGCGCACACAACACACACAAACAGTCCAGAGGTGTGACACTTATATAGTATTACAGTTTGTTGATCTAAAATGTGACCCTGGACCACAAAACCAGTCTTAAGGGTCAATTTTACTTACATGTATTTCGGGAGAAATTGATGAATTCACATGCTGTAAATCCGACTGACAGGACTCTCTGAACTGCAGCGCAAACAAACATGGCGGCGCTCATCTCACGTTACAGATTACGATCAAGTTTAAACAACGAAACACACTCATTTACACATATTTGTGAATCGGAATATCAGATTGTCCATGAGCAAGTAAGCAAGTTTGTGAATATATTAAATAAAAAAGGAAATACGAAATAAAAGCGATCCATCTGTCATACAGTGTTATTGTCGCTGCGGTGAGTCACGTGAGAATCATGACGTGTCGCCATGGAAACAGTAAGGGCAAACGTTCTAAAATAACGGTCGCCTTAAAAAAAAAACTCACTCTGGGGGGACCACTAGAATATTTTAAACTCACCACTGAAAGAGTTAAAGTTGTCCAGATGAAGTTCTTAGCAATGCATATTACTAACCAAAAAGTTTTTACATATTTACAGTAGGAAATTTACAAAATATCTTCATGGAACATGATCTTTACTTAATGTCCTAATGATTTTTGGCATAAAAAAAATATAATAAAAAAAATCTATCATTTTGTCCCATCCAGTGTATTTTTGGCTATTGCTACAAATATACCCCAGCGACTTAAGACTGGTTTTGTGGTCCAGGGTCACAAATGGCAAATGAGCGGTTTGCACTTATTTACACAGCGCATTTTTAATTTTAGTTGTGCATGCCCATCTGCATACCACTTACATGCACCATGCATCTAATACATCAGCATCCGCTGAGAGCTGTGTGCTGCTGCTGCCTGTCTCTCATTCTGAATGTGGGTGTGTATGCAAAGCAACAAGCTAACATCAAAATGTTTATTATAGTAATGTTGGTGTTGTTTGTGGTTGTAACGAGGTGACTAAGAGAGGCGTGCAGATCCATTTGCAGAGCTTTACTATTAAACATGGTCAAAACAAGCAAGGGCTGGACAATGGCAAACAGGTATTTAGAGGGCAAGACAGAAGAGTAATCCGATAAACAGGCGTGGGTCGATTGATGGCGAACATAATCCAACGGAGGAGGAAAGCAAATAATCCACAGACAGATAATAATCCAGACGAGGTACAGACAGAGTCCAAACGACAAGACGAGAAAGAAATCCAAAACAGGCAGGTGATCAGGAAACAGACAATCATGCAAAACTAGACGTGACTAAACTGGACCAGAGCAAGGAACTAGGAAAGAACTCAGACTAGACAAAACTCAGACAGGAGGCTGTCTCCGTAAAATAGTAATGTTACGTTCAACATGGAAGCTCCGAAGCTTGTATAAAAAAACCCAACACATTTCACATTGAAGCGCTGTATTGGAGCCAAAAGCACGTGATCTATGACATCTGAAGCTTTGTTCGCCTGAAAACCAATTCAGTATCTGGTTCAAACGAAGCAAACCTCAGCGCCATTTCCTTTACATTATATTACATTATAATGCGCATTGTTTTCTTTTTATCGTAATTTATAAGGTCAATGAACTTTGCCCATGAAATAACAGTCTAAGGACTGAGGCAGATTTAACATAGACAGATCACAGATTTAGTTCATGAGTTTATGTTTGATTTATTTGAATTATTTTAGTGGTAGTACACGGACACAAATGAATGACTTTGACAATGGCTATTATTTTTATACAATAAATTAAAACAAGGAATCAGTTGTAGAACCAGATGTGAAACGAGCGGCTGTAATGGAACACATCACTTTGGAAGGTGTTATTCATTTTTATGACCACAAGATGGCCACAGCATGAACCGTTTTGAAAAGCTTTGAGTAATTAACCTTTTTCTGATACAACTGGTTTAAAAGCTTCATTGGTTGAGAACGCTTCACTTTGCCATCACTACCGTAAAGTGCTATCACTAGAAGAGCGATAAATGCAGACAATACTCGGCGATTTGAGAAGGATCTGAGTGGGTGTTATATAGTGTGTGTAATTGGCTACAGGTGAGCATTTGATTAGTGAAATGGCACATGGGAAATGTAGTCCAAGGTAACGTGAAACAGTCTGTGTAGTGTGAGAGTCAATATAATAGAAAGGCGACCTCTGGTGGCAATCGGACAGAAGGCCACGGACCGGATTCTTGACAGTGTGTCTTAAGACCCAATAAAATGGCAATAATGTGGAGTGTCTGCAAATCTGCAAAACAAACCTTGAAATAAGTGACCAAAGTGTCAAATAACCAAATGTCATGGCAACTTTCTTTGGCTCACTGTGAGTTCAAGTATTTATACAGAATCTTTTATTTCACATATGGTGACAACTGACGTATGTTCCATAGGAACATGTCAGGATTGTCAGGATGTTGCAAAAGAGTTCAGAATGGTTTCCCGCCTCACTATGGTTGCTAATTCCCAGTTAAAAAGACCCCATAACCATGTATCTAGAAATTATATTCTAGTCTCTAAATATGACTCAGGTCAATCTTTCAATGTACCTACCTATTGATTGATTGACTGATTGATTGATTCACCTGCAAAAAAAAAAAAAAAAATCTTTCTTATCGCTTAGAAAAATAATAGCACACCTCTCCTCAATAAGCCAAATGATTTGACAACTTATTGTTGCTCACGTTTCATTTAGTATTTTTTTTGAACATATGCCATAAAACTATGCCTTAGCAAACAATTTATTAAAGAACGAGTGAGTGAGAGTTATTTATTTATTCATGTATTGCTATTTGCATGCATCCGTTCACAACTATTTCTCTCAGCTTTATTTTCCACCTTTGATTGATTGATTGATTGATCGATTGATTAGTTTTCCCACAAAGCACTTGGGGATTTTATGTGGTTTTCGTATTTTTTATTTATTTTTTAAATTTTTTTCTTAGACATCAGCACAATTTAACCACCTACATTTGACAGCCTTTGCATAGGAGCCTGTTTATGGTGCCTAAAAATGCAATTAAGCCATTCATTAGGATTTGAGACAAAGCATGGACCATTATTTTGTTCAGTGAAAGTAGACAATGAGTTTCAAATGCACTTAAGAACCACAGGAGGTTATGTCTGTCCTTCTCTAACAGATGCACTATTATATCTGAGTGTCAAAGGTAACCAATAGTACTAATCACCCATGTTATCCACAGGGATCTGGTTAAATGTTTCTCTTCAAAGTTAGAAACGAGCTGAGGTTAGGGAACTTCTTTTAGCCCTAATGCTTTTATGACCATACATATCTCAGAGCAGCCCCAGATCTGAAATTGAATATGAGACATTCAGGATAGTTTCCATGTCCAGAATGTATTCATCTACAGAGGTATCTATGTAACACTGAACTCAGTTAGAGTCCTCTGTGACTACAAATTCAAGCTTTTCAATGTGACCCATGGACAGGATATTACCATTAAAGTGGGAATTTTGTTTTTATCACTAGCAATGAAGAGTGCAGTGTAATGGAGGAGATGGCTCTCTGAGAAGCTTCTAACCCAGGTGCTAGCATCTGAGCTTGCTGTCTCATCAATAATTGACAGCATAAAACCAATCAGAACAATTTGCTCCCCACAAAGCGAAGTGCTAGAGCAGGCTGGAGGTGCTTAATCATTAATGAGGCAATTAGCTGAAACTGTTACACCTGGCCTGAGTCGTTTGTGGAGTGGCCGCTTGTCTGACGCTACACCAGAGAACTCTGGGATATCAACTGACAGGAGTCCTAGCGGGGTCATCTATTGACAAGAAGAGTGGCGCCTAATACCTCTACAAAACATTTCCCTTAACTCACTTGTATGATTTTTACTAGATTTGGGAAGAGAGACAGTTTTTCAGAGATGATGATGCAGCTTGGTAGTGCCTTAAAATGAATCCAGTGGAGGCACCATTTTTGTGGACAGACAAAGCATTGATCTAAGACTGATGTAACTGCACTCAAACGTGTATAAAAATAAATAAATAAATAAATAAAAAAAACCTTTTGAAGCCTGAAGCTTCAAGGTTTCAGATGGAGATGCAAGTTCTAAGAGGTCCTCTTGGAGAGATTCATTGATTGTCTATTTTGAAAGATTTGATGGGTAATCAATTCTGCTGCTTTATGCCGGGGGCATAATAGGTTGCCCAATCCTGTTCCTGGAGATTGACCTCCCTGCAATGTTCAGCACCAATTCTGATCAAACACAATGGAACCAGCTAATTAAGATGGTTCCATTGTGCTGTGTGATAAAACTGCACATTTTAGAGTGGCCTTTTATTGTGGCCAGCCTAAGGCACACCTGTGCAATAATCATGCTGTCTAATCAGCATCTTGATATGCCACACCTGTGAAGTGGATGGATTATCTCAGCAAATGAGAAGTGCTCACTAACACAGATTTAGACAGTTTTGTGAACAATATTTGAGAGAAATAGGCCTTTTGTGTACATAGAAAAAGTCTTAGATCTTTGAGTTAAGCTCATGAAAAATGGGGGCAAAAACAAAAGTGTTGCGTTTATAATTTTGTTCAGTGTAGTTTAATTACATTTACATTTAGTCATTTAGCAGACGCTTTTATCCAAAGCGACTTACAAATGAGGACAATGGAAGCAATCAAAATCAAAATCAACAAAAGAGCAATATGCAAGTGCTATAACAATTCTCAATTAGCTTAACGCAGTATACGTAGCATGTTTTTTTTTTTTTTTTAGAAAAATAATAGAGCAAGCTAGTGTTAGAGGCCTTTTTTGCTTTTGTTAATTGTATAATAAATAAAAAGAAAACAAATAGATAAAAAACAAAAATATTAGAAAGGCTAGTTAGTTAGTTAGTTAGTAAGTTATTATTTGTATTTTTATTTTTAAAGAATAGAAGTAGAAAAGAGAGTGCTAGAGTTAGAGGGTCAAATAAAGATGGAAGAGATGTGTTTTTAGCTGATTCTTGAAGATGGCTAAGGACAGATTGAGTTGGACAGATTGAGTTGGGCAGGTCATTCCACCAGGAGGGAACATTTAATTAAAAAGTCTGTGAAAGTGATTTTGTGCCTCTTTGGGATGGCACAATAAAGCAACGTTCATTTGCAGAACACAAGCTTCTAGAGGGTACATAAGTCTGAAATAGGCATGGGACGATAACCGGTTTCAAGGTATATGGCGGTTTGGAAAATTCACGATTTCAAAACCACAAACATTTCCCGTTATACCGTTCCTGCGGTATGCACAGTTTTTTTACGTGTCGTCAAAGATGGAAAGTGCAGGACTCCCTCAGTTGTGAGCAGTGAAGAGTGTTAGGAGTCACATGACCCCTCCCCCTCCGGATAGCGGTCAGTGAGAGTAACCTGTGTGTAGGATGATGGCCGAAGGAGGTGAATCCCTGGAACTTTTTCCCCCGTCGAAAAAGGCGAAGTCTGCCATATGGGAATTTCTCGGGTAACGTAGACCAATCATGTTCCGTACACAACGATGTTCCGTACAGATGACATTTTGGCGCCGATCGCTAAACAAATGCTTCCAGGTCGTACACAAACGATATATCTGTGTCGTTTTCATTTCTCCCTCTTTCACCCTCAATCAAGACAGAGACCCATTCGCCGGTTGTTTCAGTGTTGAGATAAATACTATTTATGCCCCTAACATACCTAATTAACTAGCTAACGTCAACTAGTTTCCTACCTCACGTTACTTCACAGAGCGGGGAATAGCAGACTAAAGTACTACGTTTCTGCGATTTAGTACAATCAATTTAGCTGGTATCACATCTATAATTTTAAGCCTCCTGCCATTGTTTATACCTGTTCAAAATCACGTCATTTAAAAAAAAGAAACAAACTGCTGGCTCAGGTGTCTTTGCCACTGTTTGAGTATTATACGGAGAGAGACCGTGTGTGTGTGTGTGAGAGAGAGAGACACACTCGCGCACTCTCCTTATGTGTATGTGCACACATCTTTGTACCTCACCGCTCATGACTTCGACTGAAAGATGAATGTGTAGAAAGTGAGCATATCTCCAAAAACCTTGTTGAGCTGCAGGTTTGATGACTGCATTTTTTATTTTTTACAGAAATTGTTTTGATTTATGTTTTTGATTATTGAGCTGTAGCTTTAGGTTAAGTGACTGCATTTTTATTTTTTTTTATCATTTAGAAGGACTTTATTTATGTTCTGATTATTGTTGAGCTGCAGGTTTAGGCTCACTTAAGTGACTGAACATAATTGAATTAACAAGAATTCAATTATTTATATTAATTATTTAGCCTGACATGTTTACCATTCCAAAATGTTCTATATGTTTCTTAAAAATAAAATGTATTGTGTTCAGTGGAAAAAACATTGTTGTTTTTTACCCAGTCATTTAAAAATAACATATGTTAGAGCTGTAATTGCAATACCGTGATACAGTGAAACCGTGATATGTTTATCTAAGGTTATCATACCGTCAGAATCTCATACCGGCCCATGCCTAGTCTGAAATAATGAATTTAGTTAAGGGGTGCAGAGCCAGTGGTGGTTTTGTAGGCAAACATTGATGCTTTGAATTTTATGCGAGCAGCTATTGGTAGCCAGTGAAAATTGATAAACAGAGGTGTGACGTGCATTATTTTTGGCTCATTAAAAATGAATCTTGCTGCCACGTTCTGTATTAATTTGAAAGGTTTGATAGAACTGGCTGGAAGACCTGCAAAGAGAGCATTGCAATAGACCAGCCTGGACAGAACAAGGGCCTGAACAAGGATTTGAAGCATGTTCCAAAAGAAAGGGCCTGATCTTCTTGATGTTAAATTAAATTTTAATTACAACTATGTGATATTTATCACATACTGTATATGAGTAGCATGTTAGTCCCTCTTTTCACTGGGATTGTTTCAAATTTAAAAAATATTTGTATATTTGCCATTTAGATGAGCAAGAACATCTTAATTTTGGAGAGTGGACACGTCAATTAATAAAAATAAATAAATAAGTAACAGGGATGACATGACTCACATTCTTCAGCACACTGCACATATTTGTTTACATAATACTTTAAAGTTTTGCCATTTCAGATTACATTATATTTTTTTGCACTTGTTTTGCATAGTTGTATGACAATAGTAAAGTCAGTTCATTGCTGATTTAGCACATTACATTTCTAAGAGATCTAATGTTTAAAGATTATTGTAATTAGATAATGCATTCCATCTGTTTGTCTGTGTTCCCTTACAGAACTTAAAATACACTGATCTGGTTCAATTATTAGGCAAGGATAAGATCATCAGATCTTGATGCTGAAATTTGGTTTGATTTTGTTCAACACTGCAAGACTGGGACGAGGGTCTGCACCTTGCTGCTCTTGTTTGTAATTGAATTTACATGGATGCATTATTGACAATGAGTTATTTATTAGACTGATCATCCTATCGCGGTCATTAACAACAATAGTAATAGTAACAATACCAACAATACTAACTAAAAATGTAACTGATGCTCATATGCCACCCACACTGAATGATATAGGTATTATCTCAATAATACACCCAGGGTGACCTTTAAACATGTTTGCATTTTACACAGACAATCTTAAAAACAGGGTGACACCTAATCTATGTCATCCCTGTTACCCACATGACTAAACCTGTTACTCTGTCAAATATGTTACTGTCAGCCGTTACTTTTCAATTTTGCTAATTTGCTAATTGCTAGCTAATACTCAAGTTCACAAAAGCAATTGTTGTACACTTTGAAAGGATGTTACTTGTAGATATTGATTTTATTAAATGTAATAAATGATTGTTTAAATTTACATTTTTAAATATGGTAACAGTTTTGGCACTGCATGATGCCCCCCCCCCCCTTCCCCCCTCAGTCAAGCCTCATAAATCATCAAAACTAGAACATTATAGAGGAGTGAGAGACACATGCTTGTGTTTTAAGTATTGGAATCAGTTGAGAGATGATGTAACCTCCTAGTAGTGATGTCACTTGAATGTACCATTATTTTACAAAGGTTTTTTTTTTTTTTTTTGATTAGGGTAACAGGGCTGACATGAAATCAGGGGACACCAATAAAATTCTGTATATTTTATAGAAGAAAAAAAAAAATGATAATGCAAATGAGAATGCGCAAATGTTATTTTTATATAATTTTGCCTTCATTTTGCAAATTCGAAGTCCTGCTGAAAAAGAAAAATCATAGTGAGGGACAGGCCAAAAACCTTATCCTTATCAGCATAAATGCTATTTAAATTACTTAAAATAATATTTAATTTATTATTATTTTTTTTTAATGTAATATTGATGAAAGAATACTTATGTTTTTAAATCACATTTTAACAACATTTGTTGTTATTAATTCTGTGTTTGATAATTTTTTAGGGACACAAAAGGCACTGATTTCGTGGAATGACCCACGTACTGTACATAAATGTGTAAATCTAATTAAAAATGCCTCTCTACTAGCCAAATAGTCATGTTGTATGTCATGTCTATCATTTTATGAAAAAAAAAAAAAAGTATATTAAAAATGTTTTTTTTTTTTTTTTTTGTTATTTCTTCCACTTGTCCAGACAGTACCGTTTCTAGGCATAGGCGAGCTAGGAGGTCGCCTAGGGCGCTACCAGCTGGAGGGGGCGCCAATGAGCGCATGTACTGGTACTACATTGTTGCATGCCTGCTCATCAACGCTATTAGATCAATGGGCTCTGTCAGTGCTTTGGCAAGGTAACGTTTTTTTTTTTTTTTGCCATGCAATAAAGCTAAGTTCAAAGGCCAATTTAAAATATTGGTACAGTAAATAAAGTGCACAAAATCAGTATTTTGTTTAGGCAGTATTTGTGGCAGTTGATAAATCGTGTTGCGAGATTTGTCCAAAAGGTGTGTGTTTTTGCGCCAATGCATTGTTAAAGGATCAGCGTGTCATGTAATATTCCCATATAAACATTAACAGCCAATTAAAAAATATTGGTACAGTAAAATTCGCTAAATCACGAGATCAATACATCCTTTATTAAACTGCTTTGTCGAGTTTAATACATCCTTATGAAGGTGTCGAAATGCTGATCAATTCATTCACTTCTAACACAGCACTTAATGGGAGAAGAAGCGACATACACATAGAGGGCACAGCATCACGTTATTTAAAGGGGAAGTTCATGCGTTAATGAGTAGCAAAGGATTAAATAGCTGCATTGATTACTTTTATGTCACTGATCAGGCTTTTATATGTAGTTTGGGGCAACAAAGGGTTTTATAGGTTTGACTGAAATAATAATGCAATAACTGACACTTTAAATCAATGTTTCAAGCAACAACAACAAAACAATTGAACAAAAAACAGATAAAGACAAAAAGTAGCCATTGATGGTATCTAAACATGTATCAAAATCCAAATGTAATGCAATTAATTTATGTGTGATTTATGTGTAAATTATGTGCAATGTCTTAGCTACTAGGGATTGTTACATAGGGCTATGCAGGCATCTAGTGTCAACACAATGATATTATAGATAATAAATTGTGCAAAATGTTTATCTTAAGTCAATTTACAAATAATGCATTCAGATTTGTGGAACTCAATCTGCACAAATTAGTACCGTTACTATGACAACCAATTTGAATGTAACAAGAAACTGGTGTCTGAAAAGAATATATATATATATATATATATATATATATATATATTATAGGGGCAATAGGGATTTCGGCCTAGGGCGTCAAATTGGCTAGAAATGGCCCTGTGTCCAGATGTGATATTTGCAGTTGTGATGACATTGTGGACAGGTACAAAGTGTTTAATGAGGTTTATAACACTCTGTGGAGTGGATAGAATATACCTATTTGCTCTGTGGAAATGTGGCACCCCACTGTAGTCGGTGCTAAAATTAGTACCTATGTGAATTTAAAAAAAACTAAACAAAACAATATTTATTAAGTTTAACAGCAAAATCAATGAAAATGTGGGCTTTGAAAACACATCAATATACAAGAGTAAGTGGGGGAAAGTGTGAAATGTAAAAAAAAAAATGTTTTATAATCCTATAGTATCTATGTGCTTAAATGTTATTAGTCAGACTGTACTGCTAGTGTAAATTTTATGAGAACTGTCTTTGGGTCATGGTATGCACAATTATTATAGACTATTTCAAGGGCCCTCTGGCACACTGGGGCTGTGTGGCCACCTAGAGTATATTATGTATACAGTATGTATACAGTACAGCCCTGCAACTGCAGGCATCCTTAAGTTCTGGTCCAGATTGTTTTTATTGGTGTATTTGTGCACATTTTTGAATGTATGTACAAACATATAAGCACATTTTAAAATTAAATTCCAAAATGTTTTAGGAAAAAAAGTCATTGGTCACTGTTGAAAGGGGTAGTCCCTGCATCACCATGAACGGATGCACCACACCTCCAATGCAAATAGATAGTTTCGAACACACGCCCGGAAAAAGAAAAAAAAAAAATTAACTGAAGTTTAAAAAAAAAAAACATGTATAAAGTATAATGAGTGAAACAAAATATTTTGAATGTGCGACCAGAAGTGTCGCATATTGTCTATATTTTTTTTTTACACATGCCCCAGGTGCTTGTTGCTCACTTCTAGCACCCCTAAACAAATTATCGCTCACGTTATCACAGAGTTGCCACCTTTAGAACAGACAAGTGCTGAAATGATCGCCAAGTTGGAGCTTTGCACCCAAAAGATAGGAACATAAAAGGAAGTAGCTGAATGCTCAATGGAACAGAAGAATTGAGGTGTCTGGAAAATTGCAGATGACCTTCTGTTAGAGTGACACTTTTGCTGCTTTTTCTGGGTATAGTTTTAACTCTGCTCTGCTGGAGACTCAGATGTGTGGGTGAAAAGCACCTCATGCCCTTACAACTTAAGACTTTCTTCTAATGCCTTAGTTTCAGTGAACTTCGACAGAACTTCTCCCATTGTGCATGAAGAAAAAAAATAATGCAGCACCCAATTCACTTTAGCTTTGAAGGAATACATTTTGTGTGTATGTGTGTGTGTGCATTAAAGTACAGTGACCTAAAATGTATTTGAACACTTGTGTTGTAGCTGTATTGCTGTATGGAGACAACATGGCAAGTTTCAAGAAAAGCTGTTTGGGAAAGGAGGAACCTTGCACATATATTCTTCCTGCTTTTGTGGTATTTTAAAAGTAAGGCTCTCGAGACGTCTACTTCTGTTCCTTATCCACAAAGCCTGTGACTGTTGCTTTTAGAGACAGATTGCTCAATCAGAACCTGATATTAATAGAATTCTCCATATTCTCCAAGTGCTGGTTTGCCTTTGCAATCCGTCCATACAATGACTAAGTATACTATTTTGTTGAACATTATTGTATTATGTAGTCCTTCATTTGTGAAAATAAATCTACATGACCTCATGAGTTCAAAGGTTTCTTGGTCACAGTTTATATATTTCATAATGAAACTAAGTTCACTTCAATTTTCCATGTTAGATTCTAGTAAATGTGTCAGTGGACACATGAGTCACGTATGATTCAGCTACACTCCGACCGTCTGTATCTGTAAGTGAAATGCAATTCTCATCAAGGAAAAACTCAAATGTCATGTTAATATAGTTACATAACCATATGTATAAATGTGTGAACTACATCGAATTTTAGTAAAAATGTGGCATTGTTACCTTTAGGACTTTTTACTTGAATTGAGGTGAATATATGAAGTATGTATATACTGTATGTATGTATTTATTAGAAATCAGTGATTATGAATATGATATTTTAGAAAATACCTTAATTGTTTATAATTATTTTTTATTATAAAAACATTTTATGATATGTTTATTATCATAGTATGGTTTGCCTTTTTACTCTAGGTAATTGTGGTGTGACATTGTAAGGACATTGTAAAAACCCTGCAAAATAAGAAAACATCTTAATCAGTTTTACAGCACACCTGCTGCAAATGCTCACAACACAACCAAATAAAGTAACAACTTTTACAACTTCCCTTACAAAAATTAACCATATGGTTTTACTATTAAATTTAAAATTAATGAACACATTTTTTACATTAAAATAAACAAACAAACAAATAAATAAATAAATAAAGGTAAATCATGGTACGTAACCACAAATTAACCATGCATTTACTATACTAACCATAGTTTAACCATGGTATTGTACAACTGTGGTTATACAAATCGTAAGCAATATGCCAAAAGTAAGTAAGTAAATAAATAAATAAACTGTTAATTTTCATTTTGTTGGGGTTATTTTGGCATCGTTGGGGTCCTCCCATTGTGGTCTGTGCTACTTGCAGCACATTTCTATATTTGTTTGTGTTGTGAGCATTTGCGGTGCATTTCTGTTTTTGTTGTGTGTTGTGAACATTTGCAGCACATTTCTATATGTGGTTGTGTTGTAAGCATTTGCAGCATGTTTATTTGTTTGTGTTTTGAGCATTTGCAGCACATTTCTGTTTCGGTAGCTTTTTTCTGTTTGCATGTGTTTTCTTAAGTTGCAGTGTGTTGAGCTCTCTCGGCCACCATAGAATATACTACAAATATTCTACAAACATTTCTACATTTTAAACATATTTAAATCAATTAGGTTGTAATTAGTTAGAGATCACAGATCCAGAGATAAGGAGAAAGAGAAAATGTTGAGGGATTTCTGCCGCCCAACTAGTAGAACATAGGCCATAGGTTTTATTTGGTAACACTTTACAATAAGGTTCATTAGTTAACTACATTAGTTAACATGAACTAATAATGAACTGCACTTATACAGTGTTTATTAATCTTTGTTAATGTTAATTTCAACATTTAATAATACATTATTAAAATCTTGTTAACATTAGGTAATGCACTGTGAACTAACATGAACTAACAATGAACATCTGTATTTTACAGATGTAACGTTAGCGAAGATTAGTAAATACAGTAACAAATGTATTGCTCATGGTTAGTTCATGTTAGTTAATACATTAACTAATGTTTAACTAATGAACCTTATTGTAAAGTGTTACCTTTTATTTCAATATGAGTAAAAATAGATGTAATGTAAATTTGCAATAAGAAAGAAAGAAAGAAAGAAAATCACTCTTGTTTAGGTGTGTTTGTTCATCGTGCTTGAAACATACACCAGCAAGGCAACAGCAAGAATAAAAGAGAGGGAGAAAAAAATATATACTGCAAGGACTTTATAAAGACAAAAAAGACAGCTCGACAGATAAAGAAGCAAAAGACAAAAAGTATGTGTGTTATGGTAACCCTTGAAGAGGAGACAGCAGTGTGTGGCTGTAATGAAACATTTATAATACGTCTTGCTCTGCTCTGCTGAGCTCACTGAGCACTCACTGTAATCGCACTGGCAGGGCAAGAGGCAAGGGCAATGTGAACATGTGTGTTAGTGTTCGTTGGAGGGAAGAGACGGAGTGAGTCTCTCAGCAACAACCCATGTCAAGAAACGCTGCTGCCCAACATGCAATCCTGACCTCAGCAATCAAACGAGCTAAATCCAGAAAATCACTGCAGTCTACTGACGGTAAGACTTAAAGTAAAAACATCCAGTAAATGACAATCAAACAAAATGAGACACATTCTATCTCAGCAGGAGAGTTTCTAAATAATATTATCAATAATAATAATAATAACAATAATAATAATAATATATACTGTCACAATGTGTTGCAGACAGGGAATCCGAAATAGTAACCCACACATAGTCTTAAATCCAAAAGGCACAGGCAAACAGAACAGATGGGAGTATACAAAAAATCAACCAATGCAGACAGGAACTAAAGAATACAATATCTGTGATCTTACACAACCCCCTTTTTTTTTTTTGGAAGGCGCACCATCGTTTCAAAACAATAGCAAATTAACAAACAGATGAGAAGGGCAGTGGGGGCCTAGCAGGAGGGCGAGGAGATGTCGAAGTGATGGCTACAGGAGCAGGCAGAGGGAAGGCGTTGTGAAGTGGTGGAGCACTAGAACAGGCAGACGGCAATGAAGCCCCAACGGAAGCAGAAGTGATGATGAAAGATACCCGCTGCACCAGACTCAAAGCAGAGCAGGGATGATAGCCCACGTAGAAGATTCAGGTTGGACGGAGCCAGTGGGATGACAGACGATTCAGAACTGGATGGGACATACAGAAAATTATCCTCTTTAGAAACATCTGACATTTCTGTAGATTTGTGTGGTAGCTGTGGGCGGGGCCTTCCTCCATGCCCTCATACTCCACGAGTACTCCCACAGTAATACACGATGTTGCCGGCTCACCCACCTGGTCAGACACATCATTAGGCTCAGGTTTTGATGCGATGACAGGCTCAGTCGCATCCTCTTGTGCTGGTTCTTCTGTCCCTGTGGGCTCTGGCTCTCCATCTGCAGTGGGCTTGGGCAATTGGTCTGTACAGTAGGGTGATGGCTGGCTGGGCTCTGAGTCCGGTTGTGTTCTGGACCGGGGATAGACGCTCTCCAGATACTGGATAATGGCCTCCCTCCAGTTTAGTACTGAGGTGTCTGGAAGGTCTAAAGGATGGTGGTAGTTTGAAACATCCAAAACAGCAACTTCAGGGTCTCGTTGTTGTAGTGGCAGGTGACAGTGAGATGGCAGAACTGAACAGAAAAGTCCAAAAAATCCGAGCCCTTTTAGGCAATGGCAGTGAATAGCACTGCCAAATCCATTCTGGGTCTGGTCCTCTGTCACATTGTGTTGCAGACAGGCAGACAGGGATCCAAAATAGTAATCCACACTGTCTTTAATCCAAAACGCAAAGGCAAACAGAACAGATGGGAGTATACAACACTATTAACATAAGCGAGACTGGACAATTTCCTTAATGTTAATCATTTTAATCGGATGTTTAGTCCTAACCAGCTGGGAGTTGGACAAATACAGAGACAAGTTAAAATACATTTTAATGGTTGCTTGTATACTAGTTCTACGCCAATTTGCTGAGTTGCACCCCCCACAATGACATTTCATGTCAAATGTCCTCTCCTCAACATGTACTGATTGGCTGTAATTATGTCATGCAACAGCACAATTGAAGCAGTCTCTTTCAGTGAAGCCAAAATAAATACATAAATAAATACAATACCTGCAGTATACTTACAGTATCCTGGATATGTATTATGTTTTTACCAGCATTTAATTATACAGTATACATGAATTGCAATAATTATGCAATTTCATTTAATTTGTATGTTTGTAAAAAGTGTTTAAGAAGTTGTAAATGTATACAATAAGTACCATGCACTGCATACAAACTAAGCATTATTGTTGCATGTTTCATAAAGATAAACTGGAAAAATGTTTATTTTTGGTCACATAATGCATGCAAATAAAATATGTTATACTTAAACTGTGTCACTTTACTTTTTGCGTCACACTATGGTTAACCCATTTAAAAAATTACATAAAAAAAAAGATATCTATCATCCAGCCCACCATAACAGTAAAATATATGATTCACAGTTTTGTATTGCTCAGTCTTTAGAGACTACTGTATTTAAAAAAATAAAAAAATTATGTAAACGAATGTAGGAGGTGGTTCTTCTTGTGGTTAGATGGGGTTAAATCTTGAGTTCTATTTAGTTATTAAAGCACTAGGGGCTTTTCTCTGGATCTTTAGAAACTGAAAGGCTTTTTACATGAGTTGCTAATCAATGCTTAAGCATTTCTCCTCATTACCTTTTCCACAATCAACTCAGGAACAGTTTACCTGTGTAATTATATGGCATTTCACCGCAGCACTAATCACACTGGTAAGAATGCTGAATGAACAACCATTTGAATTCTGCTCATTTAAATTCTAGTCAAAAGGATACATACACATACTGAAGCAGGAATATTCTGTGCTCTCTCTCGCTGACTGCGGCCATCTGGACTCAATAAAGTTTTTCTTTCTAAATTAGCAGCTGTCAGAATGACAAAAAACTGGGCTTTCTCTTCTCTCTTGAAACTTTCACTCTCATGGTCAGTTCTTTTCAGTCTTTTATGGCAGGGCTTATACAATTTGATACAGAAGCCCTAAGAGGCCTTATATGTGTTATTTATTTATTGTCTGTCTTGTTTTCTCATGACCAAAATTTAATAATACTAGAATAATGTATTGTCTCTTAGGGGTTCCATAATTTGGACCTTGTAAAACAAATAAATTGCGTTCATTGACAATACAGATAAATTATGTCTTAGTTTGGTGTTAGTGAGCACAGAACAGCAGCCAATGCAAAATTTGTTCATGTTAAGATTAATTTAGACCTGTTATTAATGACGTTTTCTAAGACGAGCCTCACTCTAGTGTACTCATACTTAGGTTTAATCAATCATTAAATCAATCAATCAATAAATAAAATAAAATGTTTTGGCAAGCACCACATCGCCACATTTTCTTCAGAAAAATTGTATCTTTAAAGTTATTGTAAAGTTAGACAAAGTTGACAGGCAGCTTGGATAAAAGTTAAAGTTTCAAATAATTATAATAAATTACTTTTTTTTTTTTCATCAGCTGCAGCACTTTATTTTACTTGCTAAAAAGCCTTTCCTTATACTTGTTCTTATTCCCTTTCTGTTGACTGAGGAGTTGTTTCTCTCACTCAGTCTGTCTGAGGACTGTTTTGCTGTGGATGGTTAACATCAGTCAACCAGTGAACACCAGTGAAATAAGTGGAGAGAGTTGTGCTAACAGCCATCTGTTCCTCCATCAAACGCTCATCTTGAGCAGTTCTCTCTCTTTCAAGATCCTGCTGTTCGTCCTGTGTTATAAAGTGATTATTACAATAGTATTTAAAGGAACAGTGTGCAAGTTTTAAGGGTCTTGTGGCTTGAGATTAAACTCTTTTAAAATACACTTTTAAAATTCATTAGTTATTTTCCACTAACGGTGTCCAATGGTGGATATACAGTACAGCACATGCACTGTCAGAGAATACATTATTTGTTTCACGTCTACTGAATCAACTTTCACAGAAAGGACAGTGATGCCACATTTTATTTGTATTATATTTATTTGTATTAAATGAGTCATTTGTCTTGCTAAGATTAATTTAGCTAATATTTGATGATGATGATAATAATAATAATAATAATAACAATTATTATTATTATTATTATTTATTTATTTTTATTTTTATTTTTATTTTTATTTTTATTTTTATTTTTATTTTTATTTTTTTTTTTTTTTTTTTTTTTTATTAAAATACAGCTTGACAGGAAATGTCACATCTCATATATCATTTCAAGTTTGTTTGTCACTGCCATTACTGTCGGTACTCTAATCTTTGTTAAAATGTAATTCATTTTGAATAGCAAACATCCTGAATGGAATGCAAAAAAAAAAAAAACAGTACTATTGTAGACGCCTGGAGATATCTGCACATTTAGATATGTTTAGATAAATATTTAATTTTGTTTCAGTTTAAACCAGGAGGTCTGTGTGGCCCACCCTTGTTGTTTTTCTCTGGTCCAAATCATTCTACAGTGACCACGAAAGTTTAGGCAGCATGAACAGGGCATAATTTGTTCCACCCAGGTTCTAGACATGACAATTAGCACTTAATGTCTCTGTGAATTATTTTCTCTCTCTCCCTAAATAGTTCTTGACTGTGTTAAGTGTGTGAATAATATTTTAAAAGTACTATTGATAACATCTGGTTATTTTCAATGTGTGTCAATGATTTTGGTCATTTTTAACATTGTAAGAATCTCAAAGAAGGCCTGTCTTTTACAGTACAGTGCATAAACACACACACACACACACACACACACATAAAATGGAAGAATTGTCCCACCTCTCAAAGAAAACAGATCTTGAGTTCTTGAACCTGGATTTGGTATTTTAATATATAATAATAAAATCGTAATAAAAAACATATGCTTGGCCTCTCAGCACAGCGTTCAAGTGGGGCATTTTGATACAAAGCCAAACGCTTCACTCACGGCCTCTCTGTTTCACCGTCAAGAGGTGATATCAGAACAGACGCTGCTTTGACACAGTAAAGTGTTCAGCAAACAAACACACATCCACGCTCTGCCAGAGCAGAACGGCGTGTTAAACTGCAGCTGTACTGCGGTGTGTGTGCTTGTGTCGTTTCGGGTGCATGTTATTGGCTTGTCAGTCACCTCCACTCTCTTTTTTTCTTACCCCATCTATCCAGATCTAGTGATTGGCGGGTAATTATCTCACTGTCGATGCACTCCTCTATCTCACACATCTACAGCCAACGCGTGACAGAGTCAGCCAAAACCAAGCGCATAAGGGGGCACCCAGGGGCACAGATGCACAGAAGTGCACGCACATGTGCAGCCACAGGTCATTTCGGCAACATAATACAGCCTCCAAGGAGAATTTTCCATGAACTGCACGCTTGGTCGCATGGTGTGAATGGTGGTCAAACTGACATAGCAATATACTGTAGAATAAACTGAATGTGCCTGTGGCCACAAGAGGGCTGAGATTATATTGCTGACAGCATGATTGTCTATAAGTGCTTATTTCTGTCTGCGGTCATAATTAATGTCATTTCAGCATCAGTTGAGTGGTTGCCCTGCCTCTGCTAATGGACCAAAATAGAGAGCAGAAGATGAATTTCAGCATGAACAGTGTGAACCGAAGTCTGTGTACAGAATGGAAGGCTTACTGCATACAGAATGTGATATACACTAATGTTTTAGTGTTTCAGACTATAGTATACTACAGCTGACAGTCAAATGTTTAGGCAAACTGAATTTGTTTCTTACAATATAAGGAATAATTTTGATTTAAAGAAGGCTTGTGCATTGCAAACTTGATATTTATAGACACAAATCAATTATGGTAAGCATTTCTGTGAGGACATTACATTAATTACAAGTGTCCAGAATACTGCATACATTTGTTTAAAAAGGTATCCCAGTACACCTCAAAATGGTTGAGAGAATGTCTATATACCCTTTTCCCCCCTTCTTGCTTCTATTTGTGATATTTGTGTAATTTCATAGTTCTTTTTTGGTAATGATAAAGCATGATTTGGTGACTTTTGTCTGATTGATTGATTGATTGATTGATTGATTGATTGATTGATTGATTGATTGATTGATTGATTGATTGATTTTCAATGTAAACTTTTTGAAACAATAGTTTGTTTGATTACTTTTTTAATGACTTTGCAGCAGAAAAATTGAATAACTCAAATTAAAAATATTACTGTAAAGGGACTAGTTTGTTTACCCGTTTTACTCACTATTGTACATATGAAACTTGTAACAACTACTCATTCCAGAAAAGTTCATTCCAGAAAAGCTCTATACCTTTAAATTTAAAGCAGAATGTGTGAAATATGGAGAATAAAAAGGGAGAGAGACTAAAAGTTAAAGGTTTTCTATAAACTGTTGCCAAACTGTCTCCCAGCAGAGAAATGCAAACGAGCCAATCTGTTTGTCTGTTTATGTGAGCGCAGAACAGAAGCCGTCTGGTGCAGAGAGAGGACCTGCCACCCCACTCTGTCATATGGAAGCTACTCTGCCACAAATGGATACCTAATGACTCGATTTATACCAAACGATTCACCACTCCTCCTAATGATCCTTTCCATATGCACTTCAAACACACACACACACACACACACACACACACACACGCATACCCACACACAGTCCTTATGTCCTCACTCAGGAAAGACTGTCTGAGCAAGCTTTTTTTTTTTTTTTTTTTTGTCACCTGTTTACCTGTTATAAAACTTTTAGTCATCATTACTATATAATGTCAAATGCAAGTTATTTTCCTGAAATACACTATATATATATATATATATATATATATATATACTTAGCTATATTTACAAGAATACTACAATTAAATGTAATTTTAGATTTAGAATTCTTAAGTTGTTAAAGTGTTTGCCAGTTATTGTTAGGGAACTAAAGAAACCAAGTAGTATAATGTTTGGCTTGTCCAGAGCTTAGGTTTATAGGAAATGAAAGGAGAAGTAAAGGAGACTACATAAATAGATTTGAGGAAAGAAGTTATTCACAAGTTATGCAAATTACCACCATTAAAATCGGAAACTCACTTTCAACACAGATGAATTTGACATCGTACATTCATTTCCCTTCTAGTGAAAAACCTGTTTTCAAAGTCTTCATTACTATTATTGTCATGAGTGGTCCTGGAACTAATGAATGAACGAAAGAAAGAAAGAAAGATAGATAGATAAATAGATAGATAGATAGATAGATAGATAGATAGATAGATAGATAGATAGATAGATAGATAGGACAAAAGTTGATATAAACAAGGAGAGGAAACGGATTGGAGTGGAGTGGTAAATAATAAAATGATACAAACACAACAAAATTAGAATAGAAATAACATAAAAACATAACATAACAGAAATATTAAGAATTATAAAAGTAGAATGAATGTAGAATAATGTAGTAACCATAACTAGGCACAACTTAACTTTTCCTATAAACAAAGTAAAGCATATAAGCTTTTAGATCAAAAATGTTTTAAAGAGAGTGATAAATATATTTGTTCAGCTAAATATTTGGAGGATTTAAAGACTGTTTTTAAAACACACTGAGAATGTGAGGTGTCATCCTGGGCTGCTATCCATGTCGTTTCCTTTAAGTGAATGAACTGAAGCTTCAGCATAGATCAGCTCAGCACTAGCACTGCACCTCGGTGAATTCATAATTCACTTGGCAAACATTAACAAAAAAGTGCACAATGGACTGTGCAAAAGCAGCTTACATTTAGATTTTTTGACGGATGAAGAGAACTTAACTGGCAGCATTATTCAGAGGAATTTTGACTTTGTAGATTTGTGATTATTATTTTGTTTCAGGATGCGTAATGAGTTTGAACAATGCTGTTAATGGGAATATTGGCAGGCAACCAGGATTTGCTTCCTTATGCAAGGCTGATAGCATTTATTTATTTATTTTTTTTGACCAATAAATCACTCCAGTGCACACAACAATATTCAGACGTATGTTATTAAAAGTGTTAGAACAACAATATCATATTTATGTTTGGGTTATTTGATGGATTGATCATAGTGCGTTGTGGTCTCTGAGCGGAGTGATTTAATCTGTTTTGATTATTAGCATGTGCATTGGAGCATGTGCATTGGAACAAGAATGATAGAGGGTGACTGACTAGATTGTAGAATTAGATTAGGCTACATATTATATGTCTCTTTCTTTCTAAGGCGTAGAACATTGAGCAAATAGTATTTGCATGATGTATGTGCATATACTGTATATGGTATACTCAGTGGATATGCACTACGTGATTAAAATAATTTTAGCTGTGTGGAAATACCTCTAATATGGTAAATGCACACATACTTCACATGCATTTAACACACACATTTACAAGATACAGTAGCTCCTAAAAGTATGTGGACATGTAGGCACATCTTGAAAAAAAGTATAATTATCACTACCACTATTAGACAATAAAATATGAAACCAAGTGTCATTTGTTTTAAACAATGAAAAGTTTTCAAGCAAAACATTTTTTCACAAAAAGAGGTTTGGTAGGTTTTTAATAATTAAACAGATATAGAGAGAGTGAATAGCTTAGCTATGTGTTTTTCACTTGTGGATACTTTTCTCGGTCATCAACGTGAACTTGAGGAAAACATTTGAAAAGTTCAGATGCAAAAGCTTTTAAGTGCCATTTGAAATTTTCACTTAAAAAAAAGTACTTATGCAGATATTATACTTTAAAAGCATGTGAATGTAATGTTTTTGGACACCTGATTGCATGTTAATTGAAACTAAATGTGAATGTATTATAGTTATCTGAACATTTTAAGTAAATTTTTCATATTTAATTTTATAATTACTTCTATTGGATTTGCCAAATGTATTGACAATGATTTATGGTAAACTAAATTATACTTGTAATTTGTCATTTTATTGAAACTTGTGTTATGTGTTTACATATATATTTGTGATTTACATATTTGTGAGATGTTGTCATTTGGTACATTTGAATATATTAACCTTAAATGTAATATGGACACACTACAGTTAAAGCTATTATTTTATTTACAATTAAATATAAAATGTAAATTATATAAATTATTTACATTTACATGTTTTACTGTGTACTTCTTTAAAGCACGACATAATAAATGAAAACTAATAATAATAAAAATGTTCTTTAATGTCAATTGAAAATGTGAAATACTTTATTACATAGTGCATTTTTAAAGTATTCTTAAGAAGCAGACATGCAAGTATACTATATTTACACATAAGTGTCTATTTCATTAAAAATGTTAGTATCTGAAAATGCACTTTTTTAAAAAATATACTTTTGAAATTTGATGTACACTATAAGTGCATATTCAAAACAATTCCCTAAGAATGCATTTGAGCATAAAGACTGTTATCCATATCAAATATTTTGTCTATTTTATGTATATACTTTAACCAACTTCAAACTTAAAAATACATACTGAATCAGAGATACAGCATTTGAGAGATCTTGCATTCTCTCTGCACTGCTGGTAAAGCAATCACCAGTGAGAGTCGCTGTCAGTGGCAGGTATGTTTTACCGGGGCAAATCTGCAGTATGCTGTGAATGCTGTACATTCCTCTGTGATAGTGATGGGGAATTATGCTCAGCTCACAGCCATGACACTGATTCCAATTGAGTGTTCCTGTGCCGCACGAACGAGTGACTGTTCAATAACAGATGCAGTACTAAGAGAGCTGTTACCAGCTTGCCTGAGTGCTCATGTCAGCAAACATACACACTGCAACATGCAAAGGGGTGGAGGAAGAAGAAAAGATAAAAGTAAATGGAAGGGGGGTGTTTGAAAATTATGCCCACTGGGAGCCATCGCAAGTGATATTCCACTGGTGCCTTTCTCTGAAAATTGGCCTTCTTGGCCCCCAGCCTCGTGTACAGCCGTGGAGCCATATTGGGCGTTTCTGCATGGAGGGGCCCGAGCAGCTGCGTTCAGCAGAAAAATAAATAAACAAACACATAATCACATAAGGGAAAAAAAAAAAAAAAAACTCTTTTTCTGTCGCTAACAAATGCTGCGATAAGAAGTTTTTTTGTTGCCATCTGCAAAAAGCAGGCGCAGGTTGTGCCGTACTGGCATAAATGTGTCATAGGAGGCTGAAACTCACATATCGTGCACAGATATGAAGGACAGAAATGCAAAAAATATGCTCTTTAGGTTGTTAAGGTTTTGCGAAACACACTACTTGTTAGACACTCAACTGTTTGACGGATATTATGCAAATAGCGGTGAGACATGTTGTTAAAGGGCGACGCTCAAAGCGCAAACAGTTTCTGTACCATCAAAGGTTACTTGTGTGCAAACAAGTGCCATTTAGAGTTCCCCAGAAATGTGCCGCCGGTAACAGAGGTGTTTGATTACACAACTGTGTCATGATAAGGGATGCTTGATGCTTGAGTGAGTTAAGCAGCTGTTCATTTGAAGATATTCTGTCAAATTTGTTCTAAGCAGATCTGAACTTAGTACCGAAATATCAGAAGTCTGTGAATGCAAATCATTGCTTAATTGCAACATCTCATTTAGTTTGTAGTAGGACAAACTAGACTTTTGAAAAACTATTTTATGAAAATAAATGCAACTTACACTTGCACAGAAGCCACAATATATTTGCACACCCAAGTCACATAACATATATATGGAATTCATTGCATTAGGGTACAAAAACTTTAAACCAAATGGCATCTGGAAACAAGTGATGCTAGGGCTTTTTTTTTTAAGTTAAACAACTTTCTTTTTGAAAGTAAGTAGGAACTATGTACATTTTTGACAAACAAGTTGTACAAACGTGTTTCTCATTTTGAAAAATCTAATGTTTAATTAGTAACAAAGTAGATATGAAAACACACACACACACACACACACACACACAAACTATTGCTATAAAACTATTTCAAACAATTTATTTATTTAATCAATTATTTGTTTATTTATTTATTAATTTTAGCTTTTTCGCATAAATGCTATTTATATAACAGCATTTAAGTCCTTAACCATCTTCAAAAATAGGCTAAAAACACATCTCTTCCATCTTTATTTGACCCTCTAACTCTAGCACTCTCTATTCTAATTCTATTCTTAAAAAAAAAAAAAAAAAAAATATATATATATATATATATATATATATATATAAAGGCCTCTAACACTAGCTTGCTCTAGTCTTTTCTATTATATCTGTTTTCTTTTTATTTATTATATAATGAAAATAATAATAATAATAATAAACACTTGCTATGGGTACTGTGTTAGGCTAACTGAGACTTGTCATAGCACTTACATATCATTGCTCTTTTGTTGATTTTGATTGCTTCCATTGTCCTCTATACTATATATGTATTAGAGAGAGAGAGAGAGAACATTTTAACATTTAAAATATGGAAGGCTAAAATTCTAATCAAATATTTATTCATTCATTCATTCATTTATTTCTTTATTTCTTTCTTCTTTTTTTTTCTTTTTTTACAGTATACACCGCCTGACTATAGATATATATTTTTTTGTGTGTGTTTTGCAGAGCTGCTGTATGGTAACATACAGTACATAAGTTAATTTTAGACTGTGTCTCATCATGGCAGGTTCAATTTACATGCACAAATAAGAAAAAAATAAATATCCTAAAGGTGACCTGCTGGATTTCATTTCTGAAGTTTGATCTGTCCATGTAAAAGTGTCCCAAATGGTCAGGTCCGATACCAAACACCTTTCAGGGGGCGATCAGCGGACAGGAGTGCTTGTCCTGTTTATCTCTCCAACCTCGTGTGACTTGGTCTGTGACCTCTACTTCAGGACAATGAGAATTTACTAAGTACATATCTAAATTCAACTATGCTAACACTCACAATAGTAATGACTTTTTTAATGACTTGTGATTAAATGTAATATATTATAATATGCTTTTGTTATTTACAAAAATAGATGGATAATATGCATAGGCCTAATCTGGGCCTTTTGCATTTTCACTGCTGTAATTTAGTTTTACATTTTGTTATGGTCATGTTTTAGATATTTGGTATTGTTCTCTTATTAAGAACAATATATTGCAGACAACTTTGTGAAGAGGTTCTATGGGCTGTAATATATTGACATGCAAACAAACACACATCTCATGTGGTTGCTCCTGTGTGCATGTGCTAAATACAGCACCGGATTTGACAAATTACCACAACATATCTGAGGGTAGTGCATATCTATTTTAACTGAGGTGAACTTTACCAAAGATAAATAGTTAATTAACATGAACTTTGCACAACTATATGTTTGGTGTCAAATTTAAATAAATAAAACAATAAAAAATTAAAATCTTTGTATGGCACACTCCTTTTTCAAGATCAATATCCTTTAGATTGGAAAATTGGAAAACAGAAAGAAACAGAATATGGAATAAAACTGTATTCTTTCATAATTATTTTACAGTACTAAGTCAATATATTAATCGATAAAATGTACTGAAATAAACTGAAATAGCATTACATATTAGATGATGTAATGCACAAAGCATATCACTCAAAAAAAAAAAAAAATGCTGGGATAAATACAACCCAGCGCTGGGTAAAATATGGACAAACCCAGTGACTGGGTTCTTTTGACCCATTGGTTGTTTTACTAACCAGAAGGGGTAAACATTTAACCCAACCGTTGGTTGAAAACAACCCAATCGCTGGGTTTGCGATATTTAACCCAGCTTTTTTTAGAATGTTTTATGTTATTTCATGCATTCATTCATTCATTCATTATTTCATTTGTATTTATTTATTTTTTAAAGCAAGGGTATGTTCATGCTCTTCTAGAACACTTTACATTCTTTTGAGCTCTTTGAATTTTAAAGTAATTCCTCAGTCAATGTTTATTGTTTACTGCAGCACTATTCATTCTCACAGTCTAACTGATCAGAGTCAGGTTTAGACCGCTTGCTTCCTAAGAATCACCCCCACACACACACAGAAACACATACTTTATACACACATATTTTGCTGCTATAGAGTAAGCCTGACAGTGAAGAACATGGAAGCAGGCAGCATGACTTTGATTCAACTCTGGTTTGGGAATATCTGCACTGCATAATTTACCAAATTATTTTTGAGCGAATTTACCAAATTAAATTTGCATATGTTACAGGAAGAAGAAAAAAAGAGTTTCCTTAACTTAAAATGCTTTATTAAAACACAGAAATAGTATGAAATAGAAATAACACAGAGTAGGCATGTGACTATTATAAGTCTAACAGATAGATAGAGAGATAAACTGCCCTTTAAAAATGGGTACATTTACTTCAAAAAGATATGTAATATACTTAAACATAATATACTTAAGTGCAAACTGAAGTTAATGTTTTTGGACACTTAATTGTATGTTATTTACAATTATATATATAATTAAGTTATATATTAAGTTATATTCCTTTTAGGTACACATAAGTGTTAGTTTATTTAATCAATTTTATATTATCTCTAAGTATATTGTTTTACAAATAAAACATTTTTTGATGTAACATGATATCAGTATTCTGTATCTGGTGAAAATAGAAAACTATATTTTCACTGAATAATGACTTAAATTTGGGCCCATTGCTGTTATTTTTATTGTTTATATATTTTGTATTATTTATTTATTTATTTTTATTATTTTATTTATTTATTTTTAAGAGAGATTCAGGGTTTTGTTGCATGGAAAAGAGAACTTTAGACACTCTGTTACTGAGGTTCTGAGTAACATGAGGGTGAGTAAATAGTGGCAGATTTTTCTCTTTAGGGTGAGCTATTCCTTTATTCCTAAAAAAAAAAAAAAATAAGAGGCCTGAGCCTTTGCGAGAGTGTGTTTGGGTGTTCTCTCATGTAAAGGTGAGCTACTCTCACAGGGGATGACAGCTGTGAAATTACTATGGAAAGTGCAGTAAACTGCTGTCATTTCCCCTCATTCATTTACATGCCCTCCCCAGCATCAGATGCCAGATCACCAGAGCTCACATGATAAACATGCCAAGGTTGTTCTGCATGACAAAGACTGCTGGTGCAGTCTGCAACATCCTCAAAAACCTAGAAAGAGAATTTATTCTGTTTTTCATTCTGATGACTAGAAGAATAGATTGATTGAACAAACTTCTAAAGTTTAGCACATAACTTGTAGCCCTATGGCATTTGAAACTTAAAGACTTTGCATATTTCCTTGACAGATGATAACTCAGAGGAAAGTGGGAGGGTATATCTAGAGACAGAATATCATAGAGGCCATGTCTTTATTTTGCATGTTTTCATCAGTGGGTGGCGACAAATTATTTTCTGTTATGTGTTATAAGTGAGTCATTGAATTAATTTGTGCCAAAAATGCAACAGGTTTTATTATACTAATTTTACATTGGCATGTCTACAAATTTATGATTGTCTTCCTCACAAATGACAACAAAGCAGATCCAATAATACAATAATAATAAAAAGGTTTCTATAACGTTTTTTATGCTTGCAATGTTTTGTCAATGCCATTAGTTACATTTACACATATATAATTCATTCATTGCGTGAAGGAAAATAACTCACATGTTGAATTGTGTACACAGATATAAGAGTTAGTGGGTCAGACCAGTTACAGTATATGCTTCTTCAAAGTCCACACTCATGTTATACCCCCCACCCCCCCACCGAAATGCAAATGACTTCCATAATATTACCAACATTCTTCAAACTATCTTCTTTTGTGTTCAACAAAATAATTCATATAATTCATACAAGTTTTGAACAACAGACGCGTGAGTAAATGATGATAGAATTTTCAGTTTTGGGTGAACTATCCCTTTATCTGAAACAAAGTGTTATATTAATTGCTATTATTTTAATCTTTTGCCTGCCCTTTGTAATAAAATTAATTTATATACTGTATGAATGAATATAATGTAAATGTGAGAAATGTTGTGAAAGAATGTTGATGGCGTAATTCCATGTGAATATGTACAGAATAGAAACAACCTTAAAAACATACTGGCTTCAAAGGGGTGAGACTTCAGTGAATGAGAAATATAAGTCAGTGTATGAAAGTGAACAAAAGCAATGTGTTCACTTATTAGACTATAAAAAAAAAAAAAAAAAAGTTTTTTTTAAAAAAAGAAACCTTTGTTCACAAACTGAACACCTCTACTGCTAACATAACTGCAATAGCAGATCATCATCATCGCCTGGGCATAATCTGTAAGACTTCACATCAGCATATATTTAGGCTGGTGAACTCATTACTCAGAGCCCCACTAGTTTCTCCAGGTCAACAGGACATGACAGGAGCAACTCATGGTTTACTGCTACCTTGACTGACATGCAGTGCTGTGATCACAGACCAAGTGCATGTTCATCAAGGATGTGCAGCAAAGCCTGTATCTGTGTGTGTCTGTGTGTGTGTGTGTGTGTGTGTGTGTGTGTGTGTGTGTGTGTGTGCGCGTGTACAAAAAACATAAATAAATAAAATAAAAAATCAGATGACAAAGCAGATCTAACATTCCTCTTTGAGTTTCTTTCACATTGTTTGAGACATGTAAATGTGTTACATAAAACCCTAATCAAGGTCCGAAGGGTTACTAGAAAGCTAAAGGTAGGTGAGTTTTAATTAGGGTTCGAGCTGAACTCTGCAGGGCTGTGGTTCTCCAGGACCGGAGTTTGCCACCCCTGGTTTACTGTTACTCTAGTGCAGGGTTCCTCAAATGTTGCCAATGCGTTGCAGAATTTAGCTCCAACCCTGATCAAACTCACCTACCTGTGATTTTCTAATGATCCTGAACTGAAGACATTGATTAGCATGCTCAGGTGTGTTTTATTTGGGTTAGAACTAAACACTGCAGGAAAGTGGATCTTATGGGCCAGATTTGTGTGGAGACGTGCTGAAATCGCATTTGGTCTCGTACTGTATCGTGTCCCTTGTCAGTGTCGGGCGCTTGCTTGGCCATTTGTTGTTGTGATTAACAGGAACGTGTGTTCAAGCACCAGCAGAAGACAGTGTAAAGTAATACTCTTTGAGAGAAGCAGTCTATCAGCGGAAGTTAAAATCAGCTCGTAAGTGTATTTACTTGTCTCATTAGTGTTTAGCACAGTTGTCATTGCTAGGAAATGCTTGTTTTGTTTACTGTGTGGAGACGTGCTGAAATCGCGTTTGGTCTCATACTGAATCGCGTCCCATGTCAGTGTTGGGCGCTTGCTTAGCCATTTGTTGTGATTAACAGGAAAGTGTGTTCAGCTGAATTGGATTAGTATTTTGTTAGACGGGTATAAAAAAGCTTAGTTTACCGCGGCAGCGATTGTGTGAAGGCCTCCTTGTGTGAAGACTGAAGAGTGTAAAGACTCTACCGTGCGACTCCACCGGACAGGGACACCAGCAAAGGATAAAAGTATAGCTTTTTATTTTTCCTCTTTCCTACTACTTGTTTCACTTCTGTTTCAGTTTTTATAACCATTACTTACTATGTGTAAGTAAGTTGTTGTTGTGTTTATACATTTTTTTTAATATATATATTTTTTTAGCATGTGTGTTTGGCTCAGTGTTATTTTTTTAGGATTACTGATAAACTAATGCAGTTTGATTTGTATTTGTTATCTATTTTAGTTTGTTACAGTTGTAGTAGTAATGTTGTCATTTTATTAGTGTTTTTTTTTATTTTTTTATTTTTTATGTCTGTATAGGTTTTTTAAGCTTTAGTTTTATTTAATTTGAGTTATTTTAGGACTTCAACATACTAAATGGAAATGAAATAATATATATATTATTTAATAATATTATGTGTATATGTAGTGTGTTTTATTTATTTTTTATTTTTTTTGGTGTTTGGCTTAGTGTTATGTTAGAATCATTATTATACTCATACCTTTTGTTGTTTTAATATTTTGAATTGTTTTTAGCTTTATTTTTTGTTTTAATTTAAATGTTTAATTTTGAAATGTTGTTGTATGCATTTGTCATTTTTATTTAATTTCTTTATTTTCTTAAATGTGTGTGTGTGTGTGTGAAGTATTTATAAAGTTTTTAACTTTTAATTTCAGTTACTTTTTCTTATTTGTAAGTTGCTTTGGATAAAAGCGTCTGCTAAATGACTAAAAGTAAAGATTTGAGGATCCCTGCTCTAGTGTTATAATATTAACGTCCTTTCACACTGAACATGATTCACGATTTAAGTTAAGTTCTCACAGTTGTTGGACATTGTTTCAATGGTCCTGATTCCAGGATCAACATTTCTGGCATTCTGATTCCTGTTTTTTTTTTTTTTTTTTTTTTTAAAGGCATTTCTGTTGACAGCAGTAGATGTGAATTACACAAATGGTAAAGGTGATGCCACACCAACCAGATCCCCAAAGCACATATTCAGAAAAAAGAGTTTAAGTACCTAGGGAAACAAAGGGACTAACCTGCGGCAAGTCTGAGCTCATTCCATGCTTCATTGTGACATTCTGTGACATTTAGCATAGTTAAAGGTTTGAGCACCATGCAGAGCCACTGTAAGCTCAGTCTTGCTCCTTAGCCATATGAACAAGGAGGTAAAAAATAAAAAATAAATAAATAAATAAATAATAAAAAAAATAAAATAAAATAAATCTTCGATATAAGTGTGCCAAAAACATACGCATTTATGCATTTAGCAGACACTTAGCTGTACTGGATGAACTAAAATGCAATGGTATATGTATATGTAGTAGTACATGGCTACCCAGTTTGTCAAGGTAATGCATTATTTATATAAAAATCTCAGTTTGTGTTTCACAGAAGAAAGTCATATACATCAGGGAAGTATGAGGGTGAATAAATGATGACAGAATTTGAGGTTTGTTCTTGCGCATCAAACAAGTACTGCTGAGCTTCAGTTTACCATACCTGATGTGCTAAACATATATGCACTCATCAGTTTAGGCTAAATCTGTTCATCATATAAAGTGATTGTGTCTCTTCAGGATTAAACTACTGGTCCCACTTTATATTAGGTGGCCTTAACTACTACGTACTTGCATTTAAATTAATCATTTGATACAATGCACTTATTGTGTACATGCATGTTCTTATATTGTACTTATATTGTTAATACATTTATGTAATTACATATGTAATTAATTTACATTTATAATTACACTGTTGACCCATCCCTTACACCTTAACCCACTCTTAAACCTACCCATACCACTTAACCTGTCCCTAACCTTACCCGTATCCCACCTCAATAGCAGCAATAGTGTTTTGCAATAAAATATGTACACAATAAGTACATTTTACTTATTTTTTTGATGTAAGTACATAGTAATTAAGGCCACCTAATATAAAGTGTGACCAATCTACTTGATTCATATGGATTTATTTTATAATTTATCTTATGACTTGTTTAACTGTCAAAGTTTTAGAGGAATGGACTTTCAAAGCAAAAAACATCACTTTCACTACTTTTCACTCAAAAACAGAAATAGCTCAGCATTTATTCAAATATTTTCATTAACAAATTATGAACAAAAGTCTTGGAATCACATGAGGATGAATAAATAATGACAATTTGTGGATAAACATTAAATATATAAATTGATAATACAAAATGTTATTTATGTATTTATTATTATTATTACTTGTTTAATACTGGAAACAGATGGAACTGCTGCAAAAATTGGAGCATTTTGGAGTCTGTCAACAACTCAATCAGTCAACTGGTGCCTCAGACATGTCAGACACTTCCTTGCAAGCACTTCCTTGCAACTGTCACGGTCACGGTCATGTTCTAGTTCATGTTTAATTTTCATGGATTTTAGTTTGTATTCATCACTTTCCTGCTTCCTTTGTTCTAGTTTCCCGCCACTCGTCAGTTTACCATGGACACTCATCAATTAGCACACATGTGTATTTAAGTTCATCTTTGTTCACCTTTCAGTTGTCTGGTATTGGTATTGTTTAACACAACTGTCTCGCAGATTGGCTATTTTTGTAATAATTTAATAAACCTTGTTTGATAAACCTTTCTTGGGCTAATTCGTGACAGCAACATACCTCTCCAACTGTCCCTTTCGAATATGTACGGAATGGTGAGAACCAATGGGGGAGCTGACACTTCAGTGGAAATGAACAGAGACGGCAGACAAATTGCATGTTTGCAAAAAAAACAAAAAAAAACAACCTAGAAATGTTTACAGCTTTGTGTAATCATGACAGCTGTAATTGTAATCACAATTATTTTTCCAATTAATTGTTCAGTTCAAATTGCATGCTTACCACAACACTGGGATGTCAGAAACTGGGTTGTTTTAAAAGGCTGACAATACACATCTCTGTCTGTCCTCCCATTCATCCCCATTACATGCACAGCACAGGCATGAGTGCGGTCAAAGACAGAGTCACCACAGGTCTTTGTGCTGACGGGCAAATCAATAGCCGCCACTAGCTCTACTCTGTCCTACCCACCGTACCCTCCCCATGAGAGTGAGTAATTGGATTCTGGCAATGGCAGTGTAACATCTGGATCACAGTAATGTGTTAATATTGGCTTTTAATATTGGATGAAGCTGTTTTTTATTTTTTATTTTATTTTATTATGTGTTGTCTCTTGTGCATTGTTGCATGTGTTCCCTTGGCTATATAATGTATGCCTACAGTAGTGTGATGCATTAATTGTTAAACACACAACAATTATCAACAATATACATTAAATTGCAAGATTAACTTTAGATTTTTCATAGCATATACCTAGACATTAAATAATAAATATTGTTACACACAGTTATTTGTATTATTTATAATGTATAAATGTGTAAGTTGATAAATTATTCATATTAAGGTCATACTAAATACTTAATGCATGTAAACAACACATGCCCTCTGTGTGCTCAAACAAGAACAAGCTGCAGTGAAAACTGCTGGGATGGATTTATCATGGTGCAGGTGCTAAACTGTGTTTTTGTATGTTTTGACAAGGCAAGAGTATGAATTTGACAACGGCACACACACACACACACACATATATATATATATATATATATATGAGGATACCACTCAATGGTCAGGATCTGTGGCAAGGGGATTCAATGATGCAATGTCTCTAGGTCTGACCTGGACTTGTCATAGCAAAGTAGGACATCTGTTCCCCAAAGAGGCTTATTCTGACAAAGGTCAAGGAAGAGCAAAAGACCGTCCTATAACAGATTGGAAGATTGGCTGAGGCAGGGTCAACATCTGAGCATGAAAGTCAGTGTGTTTGTGCATATGGGTTTCCAACTTTCCTTTTGTCTTCAAAACATGTAACACTTTGATCTGACACCAGTCTTTGTCCAGATTTGAAAAAAAAAAAAAAAAAAATCAAGTGAGTAGTTCACATCTTCTGTGAAATAAATTTTCTCTGTTTAAATTCATATTGATTTTTTCATAGGGTTTAAAAAAAGATGTAAGCGTAAATAAAACTGTGATTCTTAATAAACAAATGAACGAACGAACGACCCTAAAAATGTAAGTCTCACCTCCCTCATACTGGACCGATGCTTTATATTTCCCATCTCCTGTGTTTCTATTAACATATTTTCAGAACTCATAATGTAACATTAAATCTATGAAAATGGCTTAAAAACAAACAAACAAACAAACAACAACAACTATGGTTTAAAATCACAGTGTCACAGTGACATCTTTCTGCAGTGACTCAATGTTGTCAATGTTTAATGAGTGGCTAGATGACATGAAGCGGCCCAAGGCTAGCTGTGTTGAAAACAGATGCTTAAAAGCAGATTAGTTTTAATTCAGTGTGGTGTTAGTCCAAATATGAAGGAAACTGTCACATGTAGGACCCCTGTAGACCCTCAACTCTTTGCCAGGGTAAGTCCTTAAAAATATCAGATACTTTGACCTTTTGATGGCAAAGCAAAGGTTAGATCAGTTCAGTTTTGTAATTTCAGAATAGTAGTTAAGATGTGTAATACATTAATAATAATAATAATAATAATTTGTTACATTTATATAGTGCTTTTCTGGGTACTCAAAGCTCTTTACATAGAAGGGGGGAATCTCCGCAACCACCACCAGTGTGAAGCATCCAACTGGATGATGCAATGGCAGACATATTGCGCCAGAACGCCCACCACACACCAGCTTATTGGTGGAGAGGAGACAGAGTGATGAAGCCAATCAGTGTATGGGGACGATTAGGAGGCCATGATGGTCAGAGGCCAATGGGCAAATTTGGCCAGGATGCCGGGGTTACACACCTACTCTTTTTCGAAGGACATCCTGGGATTTTTAATGACCACAGAGAGTCAGGACCTTGTTTTAACGTCTCATCCGAAAGACGGAGTGTACTCTGTATTCAATGAGTAAGGAAGATATTTAATCAGTTTTTACATAATACAACACCATTTGACTTTCAAACTGTAAATGACCCGAGGAACTGAATGGTTTCTGACATTCCCCTGTTTATCAGAGTTCCTAACTTTTAAAGGATTGTCCAGGCACTTTCCAAATGAAAGCCATATGCAACTATAAAAGCACTCTCATGGAATCTGAGAGTGCATAAAGGTTTGCTTAGCAATTTACACAGCACGGTCTGATACCGATGCTATCATTTAATGACCATTTACAGCTGTTTTGGTTATCTGTGAGCAAAACCATGCAAGGTGACTGCAAACCGTAATGGTAGACTAAATATGAATACTATAGAACCAAACTGCATTTAGTTCTCACTTTCCTGGTCTCAGTTCCTTGTTTCTCTTTTTGACATTCTCTCTCTCTCTCTCTCTCTTTCTCTCTCTCTCTCTCTCTCTCTTCATTCACATTTAATTTTTCTTTCCCCTGTAATGGGCTGTAATGAGGTAGTCTTTACAGTATGTCCATTAGGCAGCTGAATAGCCGGATATTGGCAGGTAAAGAGAAAGCATTTCAGAAGTGAAATACCGACCAGTTAAAATGATGGCATCCTTGACAGTAAGTGGCTGTTGTATGCTGCTGCCTAACGACATGTATCATAGTACAGTACTTTACTATAATTTAGCACTTTCATTTACAAAGGCTTGACAAAATAAAGGAAACACCTTGCAATATATTCATATGATGACGCAAGGGCCACCCTTTGCCAGCAGAACTTGAGTAATTCTTCGAATATTGTCAAAAGAAAATTTGAGACAGTACATTAGACTTAAATGAGTTATACAGCTGTTTGATTCTGGTGACTGGTGTGATTTGAGGTTATCTTGGTACTGAACCGACCACTTGGAATTGTTTAGCAGTGTATTTAGGGTCATCACTGCATAATGGTTTTTGTAGTCTTTTAGTAATTATTTTTCATGGCCATCATACAACTAAGAAGAGCCTTCATTTGGACATAATGGGTCTCATTCATGAAACACGAGCAGAACAAATTTTTTTGTAAAACGTTCATAAAGCCGTTCTAACGTAAACTTTCGAATTCATGAAAATGTTCGTATTTTCAAAACATTAGTTGGTATGAATGAAATTTACACCTGCTCCCTACCATGTGTAAGTGGTGCGTAAAACGTACTCTGTTCTTTTTGGCAAACTGATGACACTGAATTCTGATGCACTGCCATTATAATATTTTACAAGTTTGTTTGCTCTTTTATATTTTTAATTTTTTTGTAGCTGAGAGTTGATAAACTGTTTAGCTAAGGTTTAGCTTTGGGTAGAACACAGCACTTGTCACTGTCACTTTTTACCCAGCCGTCCAATCAATGGAGGAGGGGTGGGACAAATACCACACCGACCAATCATCCTAATTGTACAACAACTGAACAACAATAGAGAAGTTGATATTACTGGTTAATGCATTTTTATATTCAATAATATTCTTCAAAATGAGATAATAGTAATACGTTACTGCTGTGGATATTCCTTATTATAGCAAACAAAGCGTCTCAGCTGGAAAAACGCTGTGCCACCAAAACATTCTCAAGCGCCACCAACTGACCGTTTCCGAAGAGCGCCTGACATTTTTCAGCTGGCTAAAAACGCTTTGGTGGACAAATGTTATTGAATATTTATTGCTAGCCATATGGCCTATTAGTCTTTTTTTACATTTATGCAATATACTGGAGCCAAACCTGAAAAAGTAGACCAGAATATTCCTCTGCGTTCCTGGACATGCAATATGCGTAGCTGTAATTCATAGGCAGGGATTATGCTAATTGTGAATAAGCATGCACGAGCGCCCTATTTACGAATGATTGGAATTCATTAACATAAGCATGTTTAACTAACAAATCAGAATTTTACGAAGTGTTTGTGAATCTGGAGGAGAGTTTTGGGAAGGTCAGTTTTATGCGCAAATTAAATGACTGCAGTTTTCTCCATTTGTGAATCACATTTATTATATGACATAGGGTATATTGAACCATCTGAGCATGCATTCTAAATATTATATATATATATATATATATATATATATATATATGACAATCAAATATATAACACTAACTTTGACCGCTAAGGGGTTAATAAACTTGAACTGAGAAACACTTTTATTATTATTATTATTATTTTATTTTTTTTTTTTATCTCAGAATATGTCAAATTACCAGTGATTGTCTTGACTACAAAAATAACAATAATAATAATAATTAAAAAATATATTGGCAACATTTTAAAATAAAACAAAGCTTTTCATTTAAAATACTGCAAATTTAAATCAAACTGAGGGCATTTTTCTAATGTAGTGGACAAAATGCCAGGTCCCACTTTATATTAAGTGGCCTTAACTACTATGTACTTACATTTAAATTAATAATTTGGTACAATGCACTTATTGTGTACATACAGTTGTTTACATTGTACTTATATTTGTACTTACTTATTATATCTGTAATTAATTTCTGTAATTACATTTAGAATTACACTGTTGACCCATCCCTTACACCTTAACCCACCCTTAAACCTACCCATACCACCAAACCTGTCCCCAATCTGTCCCATCTCAATAGCTGCAAATGTGTTTTGCAATACAATATGAACACAATAAGTACATTGTACTTATTTTGTGACCAAATGCCATTGAAATATCACTTATTATCAATGCTTATTTTGCATTATAGGCTCATTTTGAGCACAGAGTATATACTTTCTGTATGTACTGGCTGGCATGTAAAGTAACCAGGTACCTTTTTGTGTTAATAATGTTTAGGTGTGCTACAATGACAGACCATCAATACTTTCGTATTACCTGCATATATTACCTGCCAAAGATATTTCCTTCGAAGTTGGGTACTTCAACTGATCTTCCATTATAGATGTGAGAGGACACAAAACTAAATAAATTAAATCACTCAGGAATCCAAAGGGTCGGCCAAGCTCGTTGAATACTTTTCCTATATCTGTACAGGTGAACACATCTGAGACACACAAGTGTCTGGAAAAAAAGCACTTGAAGGTGTTTTTTTTTTTTTTAATTCAGTATTTAGTTGCACCTCTGAAGCACTTATTGCTGCAGTCCCAGAACTTGTAAACACAGCTTTTGCTGCCTGGCAGACCGTTAAAGATTGCAGCACACTAGGCTCACAGAAAACATGTAAAAGTCAGCCAATTAGATTTCGATTCTTTGCCTTTGCAAAAGTGTTTCGATTTTAGTGTGCATGTGGGTGCAGATGTTCAGTGAACGACGTGTGAGCATAATGTCTGAGGCAGAGACTAAAATTGTGTCCCAAATTACGCACTTATACTATACGCTATGTACTTAATCAGACACTCTGTACTTAACTAATATATACTTAAATATCTGTGATATTTTCTCCCTTAAATTTATTTCTAGGACATGTTTTGCTTTTATTAAGAGCAACATTGTCCTAATCACATTAAATGTAAGTGTTGTCTTTCTTTAATTGATTAATTAATTAATTAATTAATATCAATAATTAAGTCATTAATTTAACTGATTCAATTAAATGGCTGCTTTATTCAAGCGATGAAGCAATGAATGAAGTCTTTATGAATGGGTCATTGAATTATTTACTTAGTCAATTCAAAAATGCTGAATCATTCGGTGATAAAAACAATGTGTTGCTCGGAGATACATAATGTGATCTTTGTTTGGAACTATTCTCGGCAGTCAATGTTCTAAAACGTAAGTCACTAAAAATTATTTGCTTGTTTATTGAACTGTTGTAGGCCTAAAAATGAATGTCACATTTGCAGTCTTGCTGATGTTCGGGAAAACGGCACTCATGGGCTTGTGGTGTTGCTTGTATGTTATAAATACAAACACAACCTTTTGAAATTTTATTGCAGTACATTTGTTCATATTTGCTTCTTCGTGTGTGCTGTTGCACTGATTTGTATTGATTTCTCCATGAGTCTCTCTCACACACAGACATGAGCTGGTGCAACCCTGTTACTGTCAACATAATCCATTATCTTCGCCGATTACACTGAATGTAATAAAATCAGATTCTTTCTTCCCAAAGTTTCTGTGCTTCTCTAATTATTTATGTGTTATTGTTGCTTTAATCAAGCTACTTGTCTGGTCGGCAAGTTCAATTTCTCTTTTAAATTCACTTCTCTTGGACAAGCGTTAATGTCAAGCCCTGTTTAAAAGGCTATTTTCTCATCGAAAATCAGAGTCTGATCCCTCCTTTCTCTGGCTGCATAAGGAAAGCTGCAACAATTAAGTGAAAAAAGTTCAACATTCCAAGTTTTTGGGGGTTAAGTAAAGTAGCGGCATAAAACGAAGTAATCTGCGTAGCTCGCAGCTCCCTCTGTTGGTGAGAATAATCACTATATGATTACTCTGGCAACCAGCAGGCTATGTTAGTCAGGCTCATTTGAAATGTTTTTGCAGGGTGTTTAAATTTGAGGGCTATTGTCAGGTTAAAATTACAATTTTTTTAATAATGTCAGTTCTTGACAAGATAATAATAATAATAATAATAATTTGTTACATTTATATAGCGCTTTTCTGGGTACTCAAAGCGCTTTACATGAAAGATGACTCCAATGGCTAAAAAATGGCCAAAAAAAAAAAAAAGTAATGGATAGGTGAGATGATACGTGTATTGTCACTGTGGGGAAAATTGTTTAGAGGAAACACAAAGATTAGGGGTGCACGGTTTGTTTAGAAAGTTCACCAAAAAAGTTTTTTTCCCCAAATTTTGCAATGAAAATAATTATGAGCAATACAGAATTAAGAGTGGTTAGAGGATTTAAAAATGTAAAGCTAGGCCTGAACAGTACTTTTACAGGCCCTGTACTGATTGCTCGATCTGCGTCCACTCTCATCTCAGTCTGTGTCTCATAGATTCTAATTTATTATAGAGCTCCATCATGTTAACGATTCTTTCCTCTTGGGTGCGATTTTCAGCTTTGGCAAACTATCAACAGATATCTTGCTTTTCCTCACCAGACTGCCAAGCAAGAGCAATAAAGGCTTTCTGAGAGGAACTGCTCTGTACAATGATGTGGAGACTAAATCGTTTCCTGAGCTGTTCTGAGAGTAAGACAGAGATAGACTAAAAAGAACAAGGTGCAAGCAAACAGATAAGAGAGATGAGATGAACAGAAACAGAGAGAGAGAAAAAGGCATCTGATTTATGTTTATCTTCCTGTAAACTGCTGTTTTTGTTTATGTGGAGCAGTTCATGAAACACATACTTTGCACTTTTGAAAACCACAGTAATTTACTATGCCATTTTGGTTATTATTATTATTATTATTATTATTATTTTAGCTAGACAGGTACCTAACTGTCATAAAACAGGCTGAACATTTACATGGTAGACTTCTCTACTTTATTTTAATACAGTAAACCAAATTCTGCTTTTGGTTGTACTTTATTTTACAGTACGTGCACTTATGTGTATTTTCGATGTACTTACCTAAGAAAATACTGTGTTGTATAATGTAACTACATGAGTTGAGGCTAGGTTTAGGGGTAGATTTGGTTTTAGTACCTGGTTATTACCCAGTTATTAGTATGTACATGCGGAACAGGACTGTAAATTAATTTGCTACCCTATTTTCTATAGGTGGCTGAATAACTCTTCGTTTGAAAGTATTGTTCAAATGAAGTAAATTACCGATACAATGTACTTACGAATAAACTATACCTTATATTACTCTGCACTTTCATGGGAGGTACACTGTACACTGTAAGTGCATGTACTATAAAAATAGTGCACCTGATGTTTTTCATTAAGATGTTTCTCTTTTTTTCTCCTTTTTTTTTTTCTTACAGGGAGTGACTTTGAAATTCTGCAATATTCATGAAGTATTAAGGAACTTAATGCCCTTTGATAAATTTAAAGATGAGTTTTGTTTTTTCTTCTATCCTTCCCTCACCACTGCTATCTGTTCTAAGTGCTTTTTTAAATAGTAATTTGACATTCATATCAACATTCCTTTTTTTCCCCATATATTTACGTTTATACACATTTGCAAATGTACCGCAGCAGCCTCTTTCAAGTGTAAATGCAGTGGGCTGAACTCAAAGGGATTAAAGACAGCAGAGGTTTCCGTCTACTCCCTAACCCAAGGAATGAGGCTGCAGCCCTAGCTTTGGCCTCCTTCATCAGCCGTGCCAAAGGCTGTGTCCCTACCGGCAGACGCCAGCTAACCGCAGAGCATTATGGAAGCGGAATGCATTTTTGTTGCGCATAAATGGGTGTTCCACTGGCGATCAATCGTGGGGTCAGATAGAAACGATAGCGCAGCATCAGAGGAGATGGAGATGGAGGGTAACGCTATACCAGACCAGGAAACAGGCGGGAAGTCTGAAGCCACAGTGCCAAGCAGAAACGCCTAGGTAAGGAGAAGCTGGTTGGGCCGTGTTGAAGGAAACAATAAAATATTAAGGGTCACTGGATACCTTGTCTCTTCTGGCTGTAGGCTGGAAAACATAGGGAGGTAACCCTGGCCACGTGCGTCTGGGACGTGTATGTGTGTGTGTGTGTGTGTGTGTGTGTGTATGTAGGGTGAAAGAGAGGTCAGTATAGATGATCTGAGAGGACAGGGTCTGTTGATGCCATCAAACTGTGGTGTGTAGAAATCTGGCTCTATTCAGCTGAATAGTATTCCCTAAAGCCTGCTTCTCTGATCACTCCAACACTTCAAGTCAAAATCATCAGACTATATTTAATTTATTATTATATTTTCCTTAACTTATTGTGCCCTTTTAATTGAGGCACTTCATTCCAAAGAAAAACAAAATGTTTGTCTTTCATCAAGCCCTTGTATTTTAACCTCTCCCCTCCAATCATCTGTCACATAGAGACTACGACCTAATAAATTATTGAGGGATAAAATTAAGTGTGATCTTTAAACAAATTCTGAAAGAGAGCATTGCAATTAAATGTCAGACCTGAACTGTACATTTGAGTTTTAGCTGAATGTTGTTGATGTTGACATCCACCTGAAATCTTACTGTAAGCACATGTATTTTAAAACCACCATAAAGTATGTGGGATGCTAAAAAGGTTTAATGGTTAATAATCATGTTTGCTAAAAGAAAGATTGCAAATGCAATTCTAGCCAAGGTTCATTCATTCTAACAATCTTCCTCCATCACCGGTCTCGGACATGGCACTAATAATTTTAGCCCAGGGATGCTGCATGCCTGCAATTAGTGTTAAAAGATGCTTCGGATGAAAAATGTCTGCTGAATGGCAAGTAGCATGTAGTTCTAACTGAAAATGTATCTATCCTCAAGGTATTTGAGATTATAACTACCCTTTATATTTTCATGCCATCATCTCCTTTTGCCATCCTTTCCTTGCAGCAATGTCTAGTGTTTGAAATGCATAACCAGATGGTTGGTTTCTAGCTTAAGCATAGAGGTCCTATTTGTGTCATTGCTTGTTCCAGATGGCTTGCGTTGTGAGACACTTTTGGCCATAGGGGACTACATATGTGTCTTTGTTATTGGGACTTGGACACCAAGGACTGAATGGGCTTGGCACTGAAATTTTCAAATCAAACCTGAAGCAACGCTTGTATGTTTGAGGCGATCAAAGAAGAAAGGTAAAGATAGTGGAAAGAATACATATTATTGTGGAGGTGGGACCATTTCTTGTCTCCGAGGCTAAAGTTCAGTAATGTTTAGGGATCGAATGTTGGTAGGAGACCTTATGTGGTCTGACTTAAAAAGAAACCCTTATATCACAGCCAACCCTCGTAGAAGGAAAAAAAAAAGGTGCAAATTCTAAAGGGTAGGTCAATGTTGAAACGCAAGGTCAAATACACGAAATAAAACAAAATGTCATTTCAATGACGAAACCTCACAGGCAAAGCATTAATTAAAGCTCTCAAACATGGATACACGACAAAATGCCACAATTACCCTCTTTCTCGAGTTCAATGAAAAATGCAGTTATAAATAAAACCTAGCTGAAATTCCACTTTAATTAATGTCTCAATTAGATTGGGAACATTAAAGGTAGTAATGATTTCACTCTTTGTTCTTATCATTAACAGCATGCTCACTCTTGCCTGAGATATTTGCACGCTTCTGTGAATGTATTAGACTAGATTAATGAGGACTGTATCAAAAGGTAATTCACTCTGCCAATTTATCCACTTAAGACTTGTATTACAGGCTACATTCTTTCTTTTCCATACAGAAGTACAGTTATGAATATCTGGACTCAGTACATTATCTTTTCAAGTCTTCATTTGCATTTTTTTTTTTTTTTTTGGTGAGGAGTTTAATATAGTAGAGTTTCAGGGGACAGATGACATAGTCTATAAAAGGTATGGGAAAAATCAATACAGGCATTTCTGTGAGTTCCTCTGATAACCCAAATAGACGGTATTTGTCGAAAGTGCCGCTGAGAGCAGGTGAACTTTCCTGAGAGAGTGTATCGCACAAGTGTATCACATTGTATGCTGTAATCCCAGATGAAATCAAAATGATACATAGGAGGTTTTATTATTGCAATATAGTCTGTTACAGTCATAAAGGCCTTCGGGCCTAATAATCCTTTACAGAGTAATCAATATTTACTGTGGGCCTTATAGTGCTTGCCAGTGACTGCTGATATTGAACCACGAGATGTCTTTGAAATCTTTAGAGACAACTGACTGATCTAACTTGAGAAACAACCAATATTTCCCTGCCTTCCCAAAGTAAACTGCCTCTGGTTCATCAACCAATCTATGGTTAATACATAAATGGTGACTGACTAAAGATGTTCAGGGATGTCAACAAATCGCAAATAGATGCTGATTAAAATACACTGCCAAACAAAAGGGTGAACAGATAAAAGGAAGTGTTAGACCAATGAATTCATAGTAAATCTGTGTGTTGTGTTTTATGTTGACTCGTATCAACCGCTCACCTTCTTTAGAATGCTACTGCCAGCAGCACATTGGCCACAACGATTTATGTGGTAAGTGATCTGGCCAAAATCGATTTAAACTGTCAGCACTAACTGGACATCAACCTTGGTATCATATCATGTGCAGGTTTTGTAATTCAAGTGACCGCAGTCTCGTCTTGCTGGTCACCTCTAATCAGACCAGAAGCACATGACCCTGATGCCCTGTACAGTTATTACTTGTGAAAATCGTATTTTGCACTGACCAAGTAGTAGTATTGCATGTAGCAGTAAGAAGCAATGTGAGCTTTGCTTGAAAATAAAACCCCTGCGTAAAAATAAATAAATAAATAAATAAAAATAATAATTATTATTATTATTATTTAAAAAAAAAAAAGCCAAATGTATCCTTAAAAAAAACAAAAACAACAACAAAAAAAAACATTAATTTGGGATTCACACAACCACTTGACAACCACTAGATTAATTGGATATTGTATTTCATTGTTGATTTATTCATAGTACAATTTAATTGTGACAGCCCCCCCCCATGAGTAAAATAAAACATGTTCATAACATTGAATAAAACATGTTCAAACAGAGATTTATTTTCTCTTATAATATTTCAAATCTTGCTAATGCAATAACCACTGAATGAATGCAGTTACTAATCAGTATTTCATTACTTTTTAAGATACATACTTTGCTTTGCAGCAAATGAATAAGCAGCACATAAGTAGCGGAAACAAGCATACTAACATCGACTGAATATATAAATGGTAATGTTAATTTGACAGTATTTGAGATGTTGTGGAAGGAACTAATATTATACATTGGACAATCAGGCAGCTAAACATTTATCTCCAGCTGCAGGGTCCTGGTTGGGGCCTGATTATTTTGGTCATGGGTGGCCATTTGATTTCTGACTGCTTGCACATTTGCCTATTCAGAGGTAGAAATGGGTGAAACTTCTCATGCAGAACATATTCAGGAAGGGCATGTTTGTGCATCGCTCCATGTTTGCAAAGTACATACATAAAACCTCTCTACCTGGGGCACGATAAAGGAGACCCTTTGAAATCCAGACAAGCAAGACCTCTGCGCTTGTAGGACCAGATGTAGAAGCGGGTGGGGGAGTGCGAACAGTTCATGGCAGCAGACACACGTCTATTCTGTGGCCATGCCACTTCCTGATAAGGAGACCATGGAACTTGTTTATATGCGGCAATTTGAAAACTAATTGAAAATTCCTGCCTGGAAGCCGATGCATATCAAAACAGGATTATTTTAGAAAATAATCATCTGCCACCGTCGGTCAACAGCTAATCTTCACTTTGTTGGAATTCAAATTACCCAGCCATGTTTACATTGCCACAACAGTGGGGCAAGGGACCAGGGCTATGAAGGGCCTATTTAAAGAGTAAATGCATTCCAAATAAAAATAATAGCTGCAGATAAATGTTCCACAAACCTCCCACAAACTTGCCGTATTAGACAAAAATCCATTTTTAAGGGTACTCTGGGCTACTTCAGTAGAAAGAGGAGAACGGAAAGACTTGCACTGTGAGTTTAGAGAAAGTGGTGCTGTTAATATTTGATGGTGCATGTGTTTTGAAGCGGGGTGCGCATTCTCAGGGCTTTTGGCCCTGCTGTCGGCCTCACTCTGGCTCAAATTGCTGGTGTTTATCACTTATGCCTGTGCTGGCAACAAAAGACGACACACTATCCCAGTTCGAGAGCTGTCAGTCAGCACGGCCGGGTGCTAACACTTAGCACAGGATGCAGGGATATTGTTCTAAGTAGCAGAGAAACACAGGCACTGATACACAGTGTCCCGTCTTCAGTTAAGGGCTTCCTCTGTGGGGATCAAAGTAAGTGTAAAACGAGTCACAGGATCGCATTCAAAATTTACAATTTAACACAGACAGCATCTACTTTGTTTTGGATAAAGGCTTGCTTGAGTGGCATAGGCAAGCTAGCGTTTATGTCAGCCGTTGAAATGCTTACACATTTAAATCTCTCAATATCTGAATATAAGTTCCTAGTGCTCCGAATTATCTATGATTAAGCAAAGTTGTTTGCCTTGATGTTATTTGCCGGGTTCCTTCCTATTTGGGGTCAAGAGTGGACCTGCATGAATTTTTTTTTTTTTAAGGACATTGTCATATTAATTTATTATATTATATTATATTATATTATATTATATTATATTATATTATATTATATTATATTATATTATATTATATTATATTATATTATATTAATTACATTATATTATTTTTCCTTTTGCTCCAGTATCACTTGGAGTGAAGCTTCTCTTACCAGTTAGTGTGGTGCAGGGAATGGGAAACCCTGATTGGAACTGGGGCAGTCTGATTACAGAAAACGTTGAATGGGGAGAGGAAATTGTTGGCACTTGAACGAGCTTGTGTTCAACCAAGTCTCTGCCTTTCTCACACAGAACAACCTCCTCGACAGCAACCAGTCTGGTTTCAGAAGTGGACATTCAACCGAGACTGCCTTGCTCTCAGTTGTTGAAGCCCTAAGACTTGCACAAGCGGATTCCAAATCTTCAATACTTATCTTGCTGGATCTGTCCACTGCTTTTGACATGGTTAACCACCAGATCCTCCTGTCAACCCTATTGGTAAAGGGCATCTCAGGAACCGCACTCCAGTGGTTTGAGTCTTACCTCTCAAATAGGTCCTTCAAGGTATCTTGGAGACATGAGGTATCTAAGTCGCAACATCTAACTACTGGGGTGCCTCAGGGCTCAGTTCTTGGACCACTTCTCTTCTCTGTCCACATGGCATCACTAGGTTCTGTCATTCAGAAACATGGCTTTTCATATCACTGCTATGCTGATGACACTCAACTCTACCTCTCATTCCATCCTGATGATCCGACGATAGCTGCTCACATCTCAGTTTGTCTAACAGACATTTCTTGCCAACCTTGCCAAGACAGAACTGCTTGTGGTTCCAGCAAACCCATCATTTCATCACAATTTCACCATCCAGTTAGACACATCAACCATCACTCCTTCAAAAACAGCCAGAAACCAGTTATGACTGATGATCAGCTGACTTTCTCAGACCACATTGCTATAACTGCAGATTTGCTTTATTCAGCATCAAGAAGATCAGGGCCTTTCTTTCGGAACATGCTTCACAACTCCTTGTTCAAGCTCTTGTTCTGTCCAGGCTGGACTATTGCAATGCTCTCTTTGCAGGTCTTCCAGCCAGTTCTATCAAACCTTTACAATTAATCCAGAACGCGGCAGCCAGATTAATTTTTAATGAGCCAAAAAGAATGCACGTCACACCTCTGTTTATCAATTTGCACTGGCTACCAATAGCTGCTCGCATACAATTCAAGGCATTAATGTTTCCCTACAAAACCACCACTGGCTCTGCATCCCTTTACCTAAATTCATTACTTCAGACTTATGTGCCCTCTAGAAGCTTACATCCTGCAAGTGAACGTCGCTTTATTGTGCCATCCCAAAGAGGCACAAAATCACTTTAACAGATTTAAATTAAATATTCCCTCCTGGTGGAATGACCTCCCCAACTCAATCTGAGCAGTTGAGTCCTTAGCCATCTTCGAGAATCAGCTAAAAACACATCTCTTCCATCTTTATTTGACCCTCTAACTCTAGCTCTCTCTATTCTAATTCTATTCTTAAAAAAAAAAAAAAAAAAAAAAAACTAACAGTAGCTTTTCTAATCTTTTTGTATTCTATCTATTTGTTTTATTTTTATTTATTATACAATTAACAAAAGCAAAAAAAAGGCCTCTAACACTAGCTTGCTCTATTATTTTTTATATTCTATCTGTTTTCTTTTTATTTATTATATAATTAAAAATCAAACAAACCTTGCTACTTGTATTACATTAAGGGAACTGAGACTTGTTATAGCACTTGCATATTATTGCTCTTTTGTTGATTTTGATTGCTTCCATTGTCTTCATTTGTAAGTCGCTTTGGATAAAAGCGTCTGCTAAATGACTAAATGTAAATGTAATGTAAATAATACTAATACTAATACTACTACTAATAATAATACAGTAAAATAAATTAAGTAAATAAACAAACAACAAACCTTCTTAAACTGTATGACTGTCAGCATGTAGAAGATGGCACACAAAACAGTATATGAACAGGATATAGGATGATGAATCAAACCACAACAAAAGCCACATAAAACAATAACTGGAGCACATGAATACTTCAAAACCCAGTGGTCATTTCATTTGTGTATGTTATACTTTAGTTTTGAATTTGCTGTAGTTAAAATAAAAGATCTGCAGACATAGTATTTTGGTTCATTGCAAAATTTCAAGTTCAAGGCCTCTTAAGGTCATTGGGAGAAATTACTTTAGCTGTTTCTTGTTTTTTTCCTAAACAAGAAACAGTCACAGCAAAAAGGTTAATCTAAACTAAGTTTGTACAAAATATTTGTCTATCAATAAATATTTACATGTGCAGTATGATCTGTAAAGTACAGCATTAAGGAAACCCTGCATGAATCTGTCTCAGCTCAGCACTGACGTTTGTGTTGGCGTTAGGATAATAGAATGACAGCTATTTCCACCCTAACAGAAACATCAATTGAAAAAACTGCCAAAATACACACCCCAATTCTTTTAGTTGATTTTCTCTCTCCCTCTCTTTCTCTCTTTGACAGTGGTAAGGTTTCTATCTTTTAAAGCATAACACTCTCCTGTGATCCACCATGAAATAAATGTTCCTGCTACAATAGCACTTCACAGACTCTCAGAAGTCTCATATGAAAGAAATATCCTGGAGGAAGAGCAAATACAACAATTCTACACATACTGTATCAACAGTGAAAGCCACATATATAGTGTTTTGGATGCTGAGAGACTTCCTGGGTTGACCAGAATCACCAGCTAAATTTTGCTGGTCCACCATCTAGATTAGCACCAAGCCAAAACAAGCTAGTTAATGCAAGATGGTTTAAGTCAGGCAGGTCAATGCAAGATGTTCTTTGCAGGGTAGCTTATGTAAGAAGAAGAAGAAAAAAAAAAAAAATTACTGTGCTGGATTGACACTTCATATTTACTGTAAAATCTGTGTCCTGAAGCAAACCTAGTAGAGAACCAACAGATTAAGAAATTATTTCAACCAAATGAGTGCCCTGACCTCTATCCCACTGATTTTGGTAGAGTTAAAGTGCAAACCCTGATAAATGTTCTTGATGCGTGCTGCATGTCTCTTCAATTCACTGCGGCTCTAACCACACGGAAGAGAACTGCTAGGAGCCGAGGCCGTAGTTGCATCATTTCCTCTGACTGTGGGTGGCAGAAGGTCACTGCACTGATACCAGTCATGCTCCTGAGAGCACTCGTAGATCTCAGAATGACTGACACCTGGAAACGGCTTGTTCCTGTGCATTTGATGCATGAAATGACTGCATCAGAATGAGTCTTTCTTTCTTTTTTCTTTCTTTCTTTCTTTCTTTCTTTCTTTCTTTATTTCTTCCTTTCTTTCTTTCTTTCTTTCTTTCTTTGTGGAAAATAAACAAAGAAGAACTACATATACTCTATCAAAGACAGAAAAAAAAGAAAATCAAATATTGGTTCATTTAAAATAATTTATGGTTTCGGAGTAATTGTTCAAAGCCGTTTGATGTTGGCAGTAGTAATTCAGTTCAATTATCAAATTGAATGCATTTTAGTGGGAGTGCAAGTGGATGACACATGATGTACTGTAAAAGGAGTTCAGCATGTGTGAATAAGTCACTGGGTGGGAAATCGCAGAACGACACCATCCTACACACTTGCGGTTAAACAGGTTCAGCTTTACAGGAATTTTAGCCACTATATGTTAAAATGCGGAAAAGACTAGTCTGTCGCTTTGGTGTTTGGATTGTTTGATTTAATTTTTGGCTGGACTTCCAAAATTCTTGGCACACACAGCACACTGCCATCTTGTGCTGTTGATGTGTTTAGTACAAGATGTCCGTTGCTAATTAGCACACTGTACATATTGTCATAATTACATAATCTCATGTATCAACATTGTTCATGTTGTTTGAGATCTTAATAGTAAACATGCTTCCTAGCTAAAACATGCATTATATATAAAATGCAAAATGCCTTGTGAATTTGATGCCGACTATATGCACAGTGCAAGCCACTTTAAAAACTCACAAACATTTGTCACAAATAAACATAAGCAAACTATTGTTTTGTTTAGTTAGTGAAAAAAATAAAATAAAATTATAAACGTTAGGCAGTATCGGTTTACATCACACAAAAACAACAACAAATTGCACAGTAAATATACTGTGGTTTGTGAGTAATTTGTTTATTACTAAAATCATTCACATCAGTGTAAAAACTGAAATACAGGGTGTAACAATAAGGATGGAAAAATGAATAAATTTGAGAGTAAATCTGTCTGTGATGTGTAGACATAAAAAGTATGTGGAATGTTTATCCACAATTAAAAATTGGTTAATATAATTGAATTAGATGACAATATCTCTAATCTGGTATTTTTTCTTTTTTTTTATATGCAAGTTGAGTGTAAAACAAATATGAATATATGCCATGGTCTGTGTACGTTGCGTTCATTCGTTTTTTGATTTAAAATAGAAAACAGAAACATGAGAAAACGGCAACATTTTCGTTTTTTCAAAAAAAACAAAACAAGAAATCCTTGATTTTACGTTTTTACATTCAGGTGTAGAAAACAGATAAACAGTTTGAATGTTCCATTTCCACGTGTGGGCAGAAATGAAACGCCCCTTTCCACTGATTGGTCAAGCAAGGATCAAATGGTGTAGTTATCATGTCGTCTTCAGTTTTGTGCAACAGAATAAGAGTCCTCCGCTTTTAAAATGTTCATTACAACTACTGTGTTCTCCCTCTCCTCAAACAACCAGACTAACAAATCTTGATACAAACCATACTGAGGCAACACCTAGACATGGCTTACTTCTGTGTAGGCATAGATTCTATATGGCAAATATTAGGTGCTTATTGCAGAAATATGTATTTACCTCAGATCTGCAGCCACATTACCCTTTTAGTCTATTTCTTTGGAGCACCGCACATTTCATTTAGCTGTCCAGTTATCAAAATCTGTGTGGCAAAGCTGCGTAACATTTAAATTATAGTGAAGCGCAGACCAGTATTGTTTTTAGTGTGAATATAAAGCTATCTTACCGTTTTAATAATTATTATTATTATTTTATTTTTTTTTTTTCATAGAGAAGTTTATACTGTCATTATCCGATGGCATGTTACACATGTATATAATACATGCTATTTTTATAGAAAAGGGCATTTTTCTAATTTTATAAAATATGTATGTCACCTTTAATACTAATTTCCTGAATCTAGTCAATATTTGAAAAATATGACATTATAGGTGTTACCAATTAAATCAGCACCAACCAAAACCATCTTTGCACTGTGGTACAGAAGCTGCATCTTAAGTTGTATTCAGATGTATTTACACAATTAATGCTTCTCAGACGGCAGTAAATGCATTAACACTGCAATTTCATTATGGAATGAGATTAGTGTTTTAAACAAATATTCTGAATAGCCTACATAAATATGAAATGAGTGACAAAATGAAACAATTGGATACTTGAATTATGAAGGTTATGTCGCCAGTAGGTGGTGGCAAGTCATTGCGTTGATGAATGAGTCATAGAGTCATCAATTCAACTGATTCGTTCAAAATACTGATTTGTTCAAGAGCAAAGCAAATGGGTCATTGAACCACTTACTCAAACGATTCATTCAAAGACTCGGATTTGTTCAAGAAAGAAACGCCTGTCTTTCAAGTCAAATAAAACACACTGTTTTGTGCCTAAAATGAAATCAATTTATACTCATTATTAATGAAACTGTACTGTCTAAAATAAAAGTTATGACTGCTGCATATTCACACTAAAATCAGTACTGGTCTGCGCTTCACTATAATGTAAATGCATTCGCCTCGTGTTGTTTAGTGCATCACACAGCTTTGCCACACAGACAAACTGGACAGCTAAATAAAATGTGAAGCGTGCCAAAAAAATAGACTAAAAGGGTAATGTGGCTGCATATCCGAGGTACATACATATTTCTGCAATAAGCACCTACTACTTGCCATAGAGAATCTATGCCTACACATAGTAAACCCTGTCCATTTGTTAGTCTGCTTGTTTGATGAGAGAGAGACGAAATGCAGGAGTTTCAATAATGCTTTAACAGCGGAGGACTCTTATTCTGTTGCACAGAACTGAAGACGACATGATGACGGCACCATTTCATTTTTGCTTGACCAATCTGTGAAAAGGGGCGTTTAATTCCCTCCCCCACGTGGAAATCGAACATTCAAGCTATTTATCCATTTTTTACTCCTGAATGTAAAAACAAAGAATTGAGGCGAATAATTGTCTTTTAATTTTTTTGAAAAAATGAAATTGGTGCCGTTTTCTCATTTTTCTGTTTTCAATATTAAATCAAAAAACGAATGAACCCAATGTACACAGACCTGCTATACACTGTTTCCAGACATTTATAAATTTTACATTTAACAACCATTTCTTTTTCTTTTTTTTTAATTTTATTTTCTTTTTCTTTTTTTTATTATTGTTCTCCTATTTGCTGTGCACAATTTAGTTTACAGAGTGAGTGAGCACACATACAGTATGTCTACTGTGAGTTCAGTGCAGATTTACTGGTTAGGAAATCTGAATTCTGAAATAGAAATGCTTGACTTTGCATTTACACAATTTACAGACAAGAATATATCAGTATATAAGAGGAGAAAATACCCATACATCAGTAAACATGTGAGGAGAAGAAGAAGAAGAAGAAAAGAAACACTTCTCAAGCACACTGTCAAAGTCCATATGAAGATACATGACAACATCAGATCTTCTCGCCTTGATCACCATGCAGGATGACTCATTTTGTGAAATTGAATATATCACGCAGTCCTACACTGTATGTATGAATGAGTAAATGCTAAATATTGCACATAAAAAAAAAATAAATAAAAAAAAGTTTTAGCAACCCTGGTAATATAATTCAAAGCAAACTAACAAACAAACCTAATTATTTTAGCAACAGAGACATAGCAAGACTGAAACTATGTAAAAGCATAGCGATCAAAACAAAAATCAGCCCCTCTCTGTTATGTTTTGATCATTTGTGAGTAATCTCTCCCCTGACATTTGAAAGTTACTTACATCACAGATATTTCACACTTTTACTGTTCATCATATGAGAGTACAGCAGCGGAATACATGTTGAGTATATCTGAAGCTTGCAGGCCATCCTAGTTATTTCATGGGCTAAACTCTCAGTGCGTTGTTATTGTGTTCCCCACAACAGATGCACTGTTTTTCTCTCCCTGTCTCAGCGTGTTCTCATTGTGTCGAGAGCTGTCGCTTCTGCTTAACCCAACCCTGTTTAACCTGCTCCAATTAATTCAATACACTCCCAGAGAAACCAAAGTATAACGTAGTGTTCTAACTAATCCACGGAGTCTGAAAAATCATAACTTATGTTGTATGGCTAGAAATATATATATATATATATATATTTTTTTTTTTTTCAAGAAAGAAATAAAGAAATAGTCTCTCCAAGATTGTGCAGCATTAAGATGTTTTCAAAGTATATACTGGAGCCTATATGCTTGATCAGATGCAGCATCTGAGTCACCTTTGAGTTAAAAAAAAGAAAAGAAAAAAAGACACTTCTCTTTTATCATTCATAAGAAATTAATTGTGGCCCAAGTTGGTATCTGGGTCACATTCCATTAATGTGTGACCTCTGATCTAATCCTTGTGCTGTGATGTACTTTATCCACTACACTATTTCACACCTCTATACAAAGGTTAAATTTGTTGAGCTATCAGTTATTGGAATTAGATTTGTACAAACTGACTTCATGTTGCTCAAGAGCTGTTCATCTACTGAGCGTAAATACTCTCAGAGGGAGTAAACTGTTCTCCTATGTGTGCCCTCTGGAGGTGCCCGGTATCTGTCCAAACAATGATAGCTCTTTTCAGGGTTTCCTCTGCAAGGCCAAATAGCTTGTCGGACTAAACAAACACTGTAACCAATATATCTGCCAAGGATTGAGACAGAGGCAAACAACTGAAAGCAGGAAGAAATCTCCATCCTGTGGAAGAGATGTGCACCTTTCACTGAGGAAGAAGGAAGCAGTGGAGGAAGGTAGATGGTATCCAGAATGAGGAACCACCAGGTCAGTTGTCTACAAGAAGGCCCTTCTATAAAAACATGGGATAATGACCATAACACCAGTTTGGGAAGAAGCCGTATTCACTTAAAAGGCCATCTGACTGGACAAACATTACTCAAGATGAATACAGCGTCTTGGTTTTATGTGTTTCCTGTCCTTATGACCTGTTAAATGCCATTAGAAGGCTGCTGAATCTTTACAACATTCACTTTTTTTTTTTTTTTAACAATCTCGGCTGTTGCAGGATGCAGGCGTGCAGCCCTGAAGAACACGTGTCAGCCCTGTGGCAATAAGGCTTGTAAAAATGTTGAGGTGCTGAGCCTTTGATGCTCTCCTTATGGAACATGGCCCGTTGCTGGATGAAATATACAGGATGGCCATTTCCTAACCTCCAGGCATGTTCACCACCAACAGGAAGTCATTTATTCTCCATGTCCCTTTTGTATGCAGACAGAGAAGTCTGCTGATGGACTGATTGTGAATCAAGGAACATTGGATAGGCGTGTGTTTGTCCAGTTCCTACATAGCACGAAACACCTGCAACCCTACATAACACATAAACATGTGACTTACAGCCCAGCTCATGGTGCTGGACTTGGATTGGGTTCCGCTCCATGTACCCTCTAATTCAGGCTTCTGCACAACAAAACTAAATAATTCTCGTTAAAATGAATCTGTCTATAACGGAAGCACCTAATGTTGCAAAATATGAGTTTTTCACACTGCATTGGGTACAACAAGACTAAAGGTGTGCTGGGGTAAAAGGTTTATTAGAATATTATTCCCCTCCAAACCATTAGATGGCACAAACTTTTCTCGGATCATTTTTCCTACACATTTACGTTTTACTGTGCACATGGAAATTTGACTGATCCTTGATGCGATCATGGGCAGCAATGCTAGCTATTTAAGTAATATTGCTGTTTTAAATGTTTAAATGTTCTAGATTCATTCAGCAGTTGGAAATCTCATTTAATAAAATATCAGATTTACTGTTACTATACTGTAAAACCATATTACATTATTATGGTATCTCCGTCAAGAAGTATAAAAAGCTTTCAGAATATGTCTTTTTTTTCTGTGTTTTCAGTAATAAAAAAAAAAATGACTGTACCATGTTAGATTTGATTGCAGGTTATGTAGTGAGTTACATTATCATTCAGCTAGTAGGCTAGTGGGAAATGTGAATTAGTTCTTAGATGGGACAAACACCAGCTCCATTTTGGAGAAAAAACAAGTATTTTGCAACCACATTACCAGCCAGGCCCAAGGGTCTTGTTTTGGAAAGGTCTTCTTTTACACTTTAATTTCCAAATAGAAAAACAGCATTCCCAACATATCCAAAGCATAATACTTGTTGTCAAAGTTTTTTAGACTTTCAGCGTAAGATGCCCAGAGACCTGATGTGAATATCACAGTGGAATAGCCTCCTAGGTAATTGCTATAAGATTCAACATTACTGTAGTCTTTCTCATAGGGGTTCCATTGTTTGACCCAGCATTATGTTGCATACAGTTGCAAATCATTATGTTTTCCTTCAACAGGAAAGCAAAGGCTTTGAGTGGTCTTTTATGGTGGCTTTGCCCTGAGGCTTGGAGTCCTGCACATTTCTCAGGGAAAAAAATAAAAATAAATAAAATAAAAATAAAAATAAATGAATAAATAAATAAAATAATGTCACTGACACTGTAGAATTACAAAGTGCAAAGACGTGTGGCATGCCAGAGGTAAACTCAATGGCTGGCTTTAAGAAAATTACATGCAAAACTATAGGCTTGCAAAGACTCCATCATAATTAAAAAAAAGGTGTCTAATTTATTCCGTGGGAAATTTGAGACTGGAAAAAAAACAAATATATATATATATATATATATATATTTGTATGTGCCATAAGTCACATGTACTCACTGTTAATTAATGAGGACATTTGGTAATATTTGGTACATTTGTTAATGTAATAATAAACAATAAACAATATTTTGTTCCTGCATTTAATATAGCTTAATGTTTTTAAATTAATTATGTGCTAAATTCTGTATTATAAATAATGAACAGTTAAAACTGGATAGTGAAAGTCATAATATAAACAATCTAAACATTATAAAACAGATGCACCTATATATTACCAGACCATCCATCTAGAAGTCCAGAAGGAAGGATAGATAAATAAATTAAAATGTGCTAACATAATGCAGAGCTTAATATATAGTTATGCAACTTTGCTGCCACAGCAGACTTCTGAAGCCACCCATACAAAAGCATGTGATGCTTATGACTTATGGCTTTTTTGCAGTTTCTAATGATTAATGGGGCTTTGATAGATCAGCAGTCTTTCATTAGGAACAAAAGAATAAAAGGCTGATTGTGGGACTCTGAGTGCAGGTGGATTGTTGTGTATGTTTGTGTGTACAGTATGTGTGTGCCATGTGTCTGAAAAGCAAAAGTGCTTATAAGTCACAATGGTTTGTGCTAGGCAGCTGAAACAGGCAGTAGAGAGAAAACTGGACAATGAACAAAGATTTTTGTCTTTACTATGTTGAATGTACGTACTTCCATATTCTGTTGAATACTTGCATACTATTCATACCACATGCAGCATTTTGTGCTTTGAATGTTTTTGTTAAGTACTTATGGATATTGTGTTTTCCTTCCCGTTTTGTTTATTACATTATGTATGTCAAGGGCGACTTGAGAGCAGGATGAGGCTCTTTATGTTGTCAGGCCCATTTCAGGGGAAATATAGTAAAGGCTGCTATGTTTAGATACAATTATTTGGTGGGCATGACATAGGCTATAACTCAGACTCAACTGGAAAAAATAAAATAAAATCTGTAAACATTTCTGTAAATATATTAAGTTGCTTCTTGCATGTTTTGTGACACTTTTACTGCAAAATGTCAAGTGAGTGATGGTAAAAGTGTGTTGTTTATTTGAAACATATGAACGTGAATCAAGTAATTTGTATTACATTGGTGGTTGTACATATCGCGGTAATTCAGAAATTAAATGTCAGGTGAGTAGTGCTTAAACATAAATGCTTTATCTTGTTTAAAATTACCTACACTAAACTGATAGTGTTAAGAAAAGCGATGAAAAAAGCCAACTATGCCATTTATCTTGCTTCTATAGGGCTTTTTGATCTGTTTTATTATGACTTATGTTTCACGGATGTCACAACCAAGCGCCATGATCACAAGTGCAATGGTCTACCAAGTTTACTACATAAGAAAAGTCATATATATGGAGCTGGTTATGTGATGCAACCATCAAAATGTTTTAGTTTGCACTATGGCAAAAGTGTAAGGAACCTTGCAAAAATAAGGTTGCTTGTTGGTGTTCCCTTGCCAGTGTTCATTTCAGCTAGAAACTGTGGTGAATTGTATGAAAAAGTAGGCAGAGGCATGTTTTTCCAAAATGTTGATAAAACATTTACCTTGATTTTTCCTTATGTTTTCCTTATGATGTCACAACAATTAGCATTCAAAATTTTGAAGAAACAACAATACATATTAACATTATATAAAATAAATAGTAATTAACTTAATTGCTAGCTTAATAACTTACAGCTATTCATAATTAACTATTAATAACATTCGATGTGGGTGTCGATGCATGTAAAGTACACAATGGTGAACCATTGTAATTCACAGCTTCTGTCGACATATTGTTTTATTTTACGCTATTAAAAAAAAAAAAAAAAAAAGAATTATAAATTGAGTAAACTACATATCATGAATTTCAAAGAACACCAAAAAAAAAAAAAAAAAAAAAGATAATTTTGCTGTATGGGAGTTTCACAGCATCACACAGCATATTTAATGTTACCACACGCAGGTTAAACACACAGGAAGGAACCTCCTGAGGATATGATACAGCTTTCATAAAACCCCTATATCTTGCTCCCCACCCCCTCTCTCTCTACTCCCTTAAGAATATTAGCGTTCTTCACTTCCCCCTATCCCAAGCTTTCTGCAAACTAGCACTCTCACTGTCTATTGAAGGACACAAGACAAAAAAAAAATAAAAAAAAAATTGCATCTTTGAAAGAATAACTTCAATGATGATAGCCAGAACACAGAGAAACAACTGCTGTGGCAGAATATCCACAATATTGATTTCATTATCCTGAAGTCAATGTGACACATGCACAGCCATAGTTCTAGTTAAAATAAATAAATAAACAGTTAAACAGAATTTTAAAAAGATATATGTATACCATATTTATTGGTATACATATGTGACCCTGGACCACAAAATCAGCACTCTAATTTTTTTTTTTTTTTTAAATGGTGCTATATAGTACTAAAAATGGTTCTTGGCTCGTAAAGGTGCTCCTTTGTCAAATGGTGCTATGTAGAACCATAAGAGGTGCCATATTGCATTGTATTTATTCAACAAAAATGGTGCTAAACAGCACCAACAGTGGTTCTTTAGCTCGTAGGCTCGGGGCTTAACAAGTTCTTTGTATGGCAGTGGTGCTATATAGCACCTTAATCACCCCAAATAACCACTGAAGAACTGCTGAAGAACCATACAGGAGCTCAACAGGTTCTGTATATGGTAGGGGTGCTATATAGCTCCTCAGTCATGCCAAAGAACCGGTGAAGAACCGCTGAAGAACCACTGAAGCACCAAGATTTGGTGCTATACAGCACCAAAAGTGCTTCCCCTATGATTACGAGCCAAAGAACCACTTTTAGTGCTATATAGAACCATTTTTTTTAGAGTGAGTCATAAGGGTCGATTTTTCGAAATTGAGATTTATACATGATCTGAAAATTGCATAAATAAGATTTCCATTGATGTTAGAATCGGACAATATTTGGCCAAGATACAACTATTTGAAAATCTGGAATCTGAGGGTGCAAAAAAAATCTAAATATTGAGAAAATCACCTTTAAAGTTGTCCAAATGAAGTTCTTAGCAATGCATATTACACATCAAAAATTAAGTTTTGATATATTTACAGTAATATCTTCATGGAACAATGATTTTGTCCTAATGATTTTTGGCATAAAAGAGAAATCGATCATTTTGACCCATACAATGTATTTTTGGCTATTGCTACAAATATGGGCATTGAGATTGGGACATATCAACCAGTAATTTAATTTCCAGTAACGGATGGTAGAGAGTTCAGAAATTAATGGATGCGATTTATGACAGAATAGTCCAACAGCTGATCGTTTAGTTTTTTTCCTCACACGTCTCACCACAATGAAGAAAAACACACGGAAAACTTAAATGAACATTAGAAGAGCAGCGTACACATTTCTGGTTAAAAACGAAAGGCCATCAACTGACACTTAAAACGGGAAGCATCGCCTGTTCAAACATATGTTCATTTGTGAATGTTTGTTTTTCCAGAGTTTTTGGTGAGGTTCATGCTTACTGGTCGCAAACATGGAACATCACACTAAATAAGTGCATGATAAATTGATAATATGATATAATTATGGAAGATTACTATTATAGATAGTGTCCAGAGAGCAGAACTGGTTAAATTTTTTTGAGAGGTTTTTAGCATGTTAGGTGGTTGATGATCTAGTCCATTGATATGGCTAAGGTTCCTCCTTCAGTGTAATTCTATGGAATATTTACACTAATTTATCATCTGGAAGGCAAATATTGTTAGTCTGATTGTTTAGAAAAGCATATGATTTAAGGTATAATTATGAGCAATAGTAATACTCATGATTGATTTAATAAGAACCATTAAATAACAAAAAATGCAGATCAGTTCAGGCAGAAGCCATGTCAACCACAGCCTGAATATTCTACGAACATCTTAGGATGTGGTTGGCCAAGTAGGCTGTTATTGATGGTATGTGTGCACAATATGTGTATGAGTTTACTGTGTTTAAAAACAATGTAAAAGGGCTCAAAAGAAAATAAAAACAATTAAATGAAGCAATCACAGCAGATAAATCATTGCACAAGTACCATATTTGGATTATTTACCTTTATTTTGCCATATTTTACATGTAATGAGCTCTGAGAGTTATCTCTGAACGCCTCGGCTGCTGTATGACTTTCCGTGTTTGAGGGTGAGAACAACAGAGGAAAGAGAGAGAGACAGAGACAGAAGAGTGCTCCATCTAAACCCTCAACCACATCCTCTAACACATCTGTCAGTAGCAACTATGCTACCGAACTAAACGCTCTCTCTCTCTCACACACACACACACACACCTTTCTCTTTCTGTTTCTTCCTCACACACACATTAAAACTGTGAGTTCCGGGAAATCACATTAACATAAGTGTGACTGTTAACAAGCGGCCGCTAATCACTCACCATCTCAGCATATTCAAGCCTGGAAGGAGTTGATGCAAGGCATCGCCAGTGTTGGGCACATTACTTTAACTAGTTACTAGTTACTTCTCACAAATAGTAACTGAGTTAGTAACTGAGTTACATCGTTATAAAAGTAACTAATTACCAGGGAAAGTAACTATTGCTTTCCCTGGTAATTTGCTATTGTAAATAACTTTGGATGCCCCCAATATTAAATACCGGTATGTTAAATTAATGAAATGGACACTAAAAAGAATAAATTATTATTATAAAACATTGTACATTAATCTACACTATTTATCTACTGACACTTAGTATCAGTCAGTCAAGCATTATAATATAATATTATGATAATTTAATATTATATGATAGAACTTTAGTAATTATAATAACCAAGTATGAATGCATATTTGTCATCAATATAAAACGCACTAAGGATTAATGAGCTGCTGGGTTCATGAATATTAATCACGCTGTCTGCTTTCGCTCGAATTGATTTGCTGAAATCAAAACAGGGACGATAGTAGGTGAGCGCCAGCCAATGAGATTGTCGTTTGCGCATTAGTCCCGCCCACTACCAGAGAAACCGGCAGTACTTAAAAGCTTTCCAAAGGAACTCCGTTATTTTGACAGGAAAATACAACAAAGAATATCGTTTACATGTGGCGCATCAATTCTGCATGATATGAAAGACTCTCTTGCTCTGTATCTTTCTTTGCGTGCATGTATGTGAGAGAAAGCGACGGCGAGTCGTGCGCCTCCACACTAGAGTTTATGGAACGTCAAATACAGCTACACTGCGCATCCATTCGGATGAACTGAAAAATTAAATTCTAATAATATAATATAGTAACGCCACATTTTATTGTCAGTAACGGTAACGGCGTTGTAACGGGGGAAACAGTAATTCGTTTGATTACTCGTTACTGAAAAAAATAACGCCGTTTATTTATAACGCCGTTATTCCCATCACTGGGCATCGCTACATGTCAAACATGTCAAAGCATGTGAATATATTCCATACGCAACCATACCCATAATAATAATAAAAAATAATAATCTGTCATATACTTCATTTTTTTTGGGAGGTTGAAGTATATGACAGAAAACTTATAAAACACTAAACTGGACAATAATTTGTACCCTAAAGTATTTATCTCACTCTAATGTCTGATGTCATTCCAAACTTGTTTGACTTTCTACCTCCCATGAATCACAAATGGAATTTTTTTTCTAAGATTTTACTATACACCATGAAGTGGACAGTGATTTTACTAATACATAATAGTATATCTAATATTTTATAATATAATAATTTATTTTTAAAATGTTATAATCACTACAAATAAATCTGTTCTAACAGAAAAAAAAGCACATTTATTTATTTATTTTTAATTAATTACAAACTTAATTTCCACAATTTATATTTCTTTCTTTCTTTCTTTCTTTCTTTTTTCCTTTCATAATGTATAAATGTTTAATAGCAGAGGATCTGTAAAGGAACACAAGGGACTGGGGCTGGATATGGCGGGCTGACAGCAGAGGTCAAGGCGGGGGCTAAAAGGAGAAGAGCTAGAAGATAATTGGAGAGTTTGAATACAGCACATCAAAAGAGAAGAAATGCTCCCTAAGCATCTCTAAGAATTGTGACTCTTTACAGACAACAAACATACATTCATTCATTCATTCATTCATTCATTCATTCATTCTTTCTTTCTTTCTTTCTTTCTTTCTTCCGTTCATTCTTTCTTTCTTTTTTTCTTTCTTTATCTATCCTGTCTTTTTGTCCATCAGGTGCAAGTCCTATTGCTTAGAAATATAGCAATAGGTCGAAAAATATAGAATAATTCATATTCATTCCACAAACTGCAAGGGGATGGATTATTTTTCAAATCTCTTCCCCTAACATGAGCAATGGTAAATGTATTGGTAGTTTTTAGTTTACAATAAATTAACAGGTCAAAGAGGCTAATTTTTTTCTGCTTCAGTTTACAGAAACAACTCAAAAACTGAACACACATGTGACTATGTCATTGTTTAACATTTTGAACATTTTGAGTGGCATGTAAAGAAAAAAAAAAAAAAACAAGGCAGTCTTTTAGTAGTGTTCAGGGGGAAAAAAGCTCTTCAAAATGCTTTGAAATGCCTCTGCAGTGCAATAGACAACAGGTGGTATGAATATTATGATGCTGTAAAGATTCTTGTCTGCAACATGTTTTAAACTCTGAGCATCCATTGATGCACATCTCATTATACACTCACAATTCAAAAAGCTAGACCAACCTCTTTAGATGAACTTTCCATAAGCCGAAGCTAGTTTCTCATTGTTGTTCTCACTTGCAAACAATATTTTACTTCAAAGACTGAGAGTAAAGAGTGTCATGACTTTAGCTTTGTAGATCTGTTCCGAAACCCAGTCAGTTGTCTACCTATACAACTCTTTGCAGACTTGTATCCGAGTTTGAAAACTTGTGTAAACTGTTCAGCTCCAACACTTAGAAGGCAGCATTGTAGTTTAGTTTATACCTTACAAAGTGGTTGCCTTTGTCGGCAGAAGAGAGCAAGCTTATCGGGTTTTGGAACAGTGTTGAATCTGGTTTGACTGTGTCGCAACTGTACTTGCAGTGTAAAAGAGCACACGATGTACATTAAGTTTCAGGATCTTGTCTAACAATCTTGTTTGGTGAAACCACAATCTCCTCCTCTGCTTCATCTCCTTAATCATGACTTATAGATCGGTGTCACTTCCTGTTGGACTGGACCATTATTTCAATCGGGGGTGTCAGGTGCCCAAAGTACAATAATAAGCAGACATTGTTTCTCATTTTTGCTGCAGACTGCGGGTAAGTGGTAATTATAGTGATAACTGACTTCTAAATGCTGTGTTTAAGAGTGGAAATCAGGTTGAGGCAGTGTGTATATCTCAGATCTACTTTGCAGCTTATTCTGGTAAGGAAAATATGAAGAGATTTTTGACCCAAGGTTTGTTTGTTTTAGTTTGATGTACCATTTACTGTTTGTAATGTCTGTAATAGTTTATTCAACGAATGAATGAATGAACCTTTGCAACTTGTCAGTGGGGCAGTACCCTCACATAAATATTTGTGCACCTTATTTACCCTTAGGTTTATAGTAGTACATTAAGGGTACATATAATCTAAGGTAGTAATATGCACCTTTTAGGGCAAGATAGGGTATAATGTTGTCCCATTATTGACCAAGTGACAAGCTGTTGTACACCTAGAGGTAAAATATTTGCACATTGTCTGTCATAACATAAAAAATAAATAAATAACGTAAACCATAAAAAAAAAAAAAATACTGTGTTGGGGGAAAAATACAAATAGACAGAGGACATTTGCACAAATGTGTGCAGACTTTGCATTTCTATTTTTCATTTTACATTTTTTGTCAAGTTTGCATCTGATCTTTTAAGCCCAGCCGACAGCTACCTGTCAATTTGCATGACATACAATTATGCCAAGGTCAAGCTGGTTGTTGTCCACCCTGAAACCTGTTGCCAATGTGTCCCAGTTCTTGAGCTAATTTAAATTCACCAAGAGCAAAGATGTCCAATCCTGCTACTAGAGGGCCAAAATACCTGCATGGAAGTATCCAGTGGTCCTTGAAGACCTTGATTAGTTGGTTCAGGTGTTTATCTAGGGCTACAGCCAGTGGCGTCACTAGGAATTCTGGGCCCATTGCACCTATTTTGCTCTGGGACTCCCTCAAAATCATGTTCAGTTTGAGCTGTTCTGGTGGGTTTGTCGCGAAAATCATGTTCGGTATCGCAAAATCACATTCAGCAACTAAATTTGCTCCAGGAGCAGGATTAGACACTTTGTTTTAAATAATGTTGTATCAAGGCAATCAGCAGGACCATTTTCTGCCGATGATTTCACTGTTTACTGTGTGCACTTCCCGATTTTTGCTACTTGGCAAGTTTGCCAAATTTTCTCTCTCTGATGCTTTCTGCAGTGCTTTTTATGTGGAGGTCAAAGTGGTATGTCACATGTGTGCTCAGAAAGGGACTTTAGTCTAATGCTAGTCAGTTCTAATCATGCGCAATAAGAACAAACAGCACTGCATTTTGTTCTGTGATTATTATATACGTTATTCACATTGAACTCAGACGATCAAGAATCATGCATATTTTAACATAAAAAAAATTTAAAAAAAGAAATAAGTAATTCAGACACTTTGGATATTTTATGAGAAATACCTCAAGTTCACTGCAATCAATCAATTAATCAAACAATCGATAAAAAAGGATGCCATCTTTGTAGAAGTTATGAAAGTACAAATTATATGTTTTACTTTCATCAGCTTGGCAGTGCATTTTAAATGCTCGAGAGCGCCCTAACAGAAAGAACTCATCTAAACAATGTTCTGTTTTGAATGTTCAGGCTGTGATTTTGTTGCACAGTATTTTTGCTTTCAGTGCGGACAGAAAATTTGCTTAATGGTGGAATATTATTGTGTCACACCTAGTTAGGACAATATGTACGGTGTTCAAGGTGAGTAAACAACATTGACGAGTGAGTTTGACAGAGATAAAATTCCGGAAGACTGGAGCAAAACAAGAAGACAGAAAATGCAATACTTATATGTAAACATGACATTTTGAAATTACAGTAGCGTGTCCTCAGCCGTGCAAGCATCAGACACTAACGCATAACTTGTGAAATGTTTGAACTGTATCTAATTTAAGATGCCCCAGCACAGACTCACGCATGCTTCCAGCAGTCCCTTGGGGCACAGAGGGCAAAGCTGGACAACTCAGCCGAGGCTTTTTATGACAAATATTGATCCTCTTGCCAGGGTGCGCCGCAAAAACTCTGCCCAGACAGACAACAAAAATAACTGTAACTATATCACAACTTCCTGCCAGAGGGAATGAATCTCTAGATATGAGCCAGTGTGGAGGCTATTTCTGTCCGCAGTGGGGGGCTGAATGCAGGAGACCCAAGCGCAGGACCCTTCCCTGGAGATGAGTGAGTGTGGGAATGTCTCAGGATGCTGCAGATTACCGTAATAAGAGTGTGTAAGGGTTTAGGGGTATAAGGCCAAGTGCTAGTACAAGTGTAATGGACTGCCAGCATGAGTGTATGTGTCAGAAAACTGCAGCATTGATGGATTATGAGAAGAAAACTGGAGGGAGGGTGGGTATGTGCACAGGAGAGAGAATTACAGTGAGGAAACTCAGGGGTGAAAGGCCACATTGTCTGCAGATAGATAGAAAATATCCCTCCACCTTTTTTGTTGTATTTCAGATCTTCCCAAAGCAGATGATCTGCTTGCAAATTCCTGTGGGTAAAGCATAGTCTTTATACCAGTTTAGAAAAGGTGCCTTTTATACACACATGCAGCCCACACACATACATAACACCTCGTGGTCAGGGTTCAAGAATACAATCTTACGGATAACTTAGTGTACTTGTGTGCACTTAAAAGCTTTCACGCTGATTATTTACAAGTGTGCCCTCAACCCTGCCATATGCTTCAGATTTGGTTTAATTATGATAATACTGGAGACTTTGTCCAACAAACTCCATTTAAGTAATAACTATATTTCTGTAAAGTTCAGAGCATTTTTTTTTTTTAAAGCCCAGACCCATTTAATTAAGTCAAATGTAAGTTAAGCAGCTGTTTGAAATATTAAGTGCATCACAAAGAGGATAAATGTGTTTATTTGGTAGTTGCGCTGGTTGTGCAGAGGGAGCACTTGCTATGGCAGAGGCTTCATTGCTGGTATAACAAATAGAGTGTCTTTAATTTTGCAAGGAATGGTTGTGGTTGCAGTAGGGAGTTGTATAATTTACATTTGAGTTACAGGAATCCGCAGCCAGATTGACAATCATACTACAACGTGTAGGCTTAAGGCCTATTCTAAACAAAGAAAGAAAGAAAGAAACAAACAAACAAACAAACAAATAAATAAATAAATAAATAAATAGCAAACTATTAACGTGATCAAAGCAAAAAGGCAAATTACAAATTGTGAAAGTGTTCACATCAAAGGTGAGAAAAAAGACAGTGTGAAGTGAATCACAGTTATTCACATCAAGAATAAGGTAGAAAAACTACCTATCATATTTAAAAATATTTAACTAAACTAACTAAAAATTTTAATGGCATGACAGCCCTACTGTATATTTTTCGCTGTCATTTGTTTTTTTGTTTTTTTTATCTAATGTATACGTAATATGAAATGATTGTTTAAATACTTTTTTATATGAAACTAAAACTGCCGGTAGGTGGTGGCAATTGACTGTCTTAATGACTGAGTCACTCAGTCATTCATTCAATGACTTGTTTGCAATTATGCAATTATTCAGGAGAAAATAAAACAACACTTGTGCAATACTGCTAAACTAATATGGTATAATGTTCGTCAGCAACTGCGTGTAGTGTAAGATGGCCTACAGGCCTGGACTGGGGTGAGTGTGTTAAAGTGCCCCTATTATGGGTTATGAATATTTTGGTTTTGGGAGTCCCCAACAACAGGTTGACATGCGTGCAAGGTCAAAAAACACTTTCATTGTCATTTATTTGTACGATTTCCCAAACGATTCGCTCTCCGATTGGTCGATTTCATTTACGCAGTTTGTGAGAACAGTGCTGCTTTGTTTACAGCCGTTACCGGGGAAACAGCTATTTTAACTTTATACACGGTGCACTTTCAGAACGTTGCGGGATGTTTTCATTCACTTAGAGATGTGTTACACACTGCAAAAAGGTAATTTTCAAAAATCCATAATAGGGGCACTTTAAATGCATTAATAATTTTAGCACGTTATTTTTGTGTGGGCACATGACCCAAAAAAATATGTTATTGGTCAGAGACACAAATCAGAAAGAAAGAAAACAATTTGTTGTATTTGTTGTATTGTGTACAACATTCCAGATATAAATAGGTCCATAAGAATGTATTGTTTAAAAGAGAGTGACAGAGAGAAAATGAAAGAAGGTAAAGGTTCAACCTGACGTAAGCAAAACTGAAAGAAACGTAAAAAGAAACAAAGGAATAGTAAAATCTTTGAAGTGTGTGTTAACTGCTCTTGTTATTGAATAGCTGAAAAATCCCTTCTGCCCCCTCATTCCTGATTTGCTTTCAACATCACAGACACATTTCAATTGACACATCCAATTCAAAGCAAGAGAAAAAGGAACCCACAGAAAATGTTTATTGGTAAAGCAGCCATGGGTTCTTCACTGACCTCCATGTTTTACTAAAGTGTTTGTGTATTTGGAGGGCATTATTAAAGCTAAGCACGCTCTTAAAAAATGCATCCTGTTATAAAACTTACAGCAGGCCCACAAAAAAGGCCCACTTTCTACTGAAGACATAGACTCACATATTTGCTTTTTAAGTACAAAGGCACATACTTCAAAATGAAAATTCTGTTCTGAAATTATACTTTTAGGTGTTTTAGACTATGGACCTGAACAGTTACTACTTTGTCACACACACTGTTGGATAGATTACATGCAAATTGTAGTGGATTAATTAATACAAACTGCATGACAAAAACATGTAGTTATTAATATAATCTATCACATTACACATTTTAGGTAATATAATCCAATTAATTTTTGATTACATTTTGATTACTTTTGACGTAATTTATTTAATACATGGATAATCTTGTTCCATATTGAAATAAAAGATAAATAATATTCATTACATTATTTGTAATCAACAATGCTAACTACATTAAACATTGCATTACATCAGGGTTTCTCAAACTGTTGTTTGTGAGGAATATAAATCTGAAGTGCTTGTCCTATGTGGTCGTGGTGATGTTGGAGCCTATCCCAACATTCTGGGACATAGGCAGGGAAACACTCGTGGGCAGACTGCCAGTCAATCACATGGCTACAGCTACACACATACTCACACATTCACACACTAACTCAGACCTAAAGACATTTCATTGTATCTAATTCACATGTCCTACATGTATTTTGTGGGGGCAAACTGGAGCACCCAGAGGAAACCCACGCCAACACAGGGAAAACAACTCCACAAGGCCTCTTGGCTCAGCCAGAAACTGGGGACCATTTTGCTGTGTTTACAGATGAAAAGTAAGGCCATTCTGGATTATTTGAGGAGCGATCACAAATATTGCTTTATAAAGCATAATGTGGTTATTGTATATCATTTTTTTTATTTTATTTTTATTATTTGTCATGAGTCATGATTTTGAATTTCAAGACAGCTCTGACAGGCCTTGAAGACAAACACTGAGGCAGCTCTTTACAGTGATGTCTCGAAGGTGGTCGGTTTATCTGTTTACTATGAGTATACCACAGTGGTAATCAACCGTTATCAGTTTGATCTGTGGTCTTCAGGACAGAATCTCTTAACCATACTCAAAGACCCGTGACCCCTTCTCAGAAAATGTGTGCCAGTATAATGAAGACGAACATGTTTTTTATTGAGGTTTCCTTTTGAATTCAAGTATGAAAATCAAGCTTGCACAGCCAGAAAGGTTTACATATGTTTTGGGCATACAAGAACATATACAGTCTTCTTAGAAAATGTATTATTATTATTATTATTATTATTATATCTTTTTATTTTTTTAAGGAATAATCTGTACATCTGTGTGTAAAAAAAAAAAAAAAAAAGCATACCTGGCTGGAGTTTTTCATGATGGCCGGTTAGACTTAAGAATTCACAAATACACAAATGAACCTATGCAGATATGAAGAGATATAATATAGTCTTCCTGCTTTAAGCACGATTGGAGTCGAGGGGGTTGGGGGGAATGGAATATTAATTTTCTCTTCGAAAAGAAGATCCCCACAGGGGAGTGGGATTTTCTGCACAGTCTGCAGTACACTGGTTTATATCTGGAGGCGTTTCTCTGGGCTGGGGGTTCTTATTAGGCTCTTGGAAACAACAAAAGAACTTCTAGATTGGGCTCATAGTAGAAGTAGATGCTAGCATGCTATTTATTTTAATAAAGTCCTGTATAACACTCGGCAGTTGTGTTTTATCTTTCAATACATTATAGAATACAAATATATATATATATATATATATATATATATATTGTTTTCAACTGTTTCTCATCTGTTCATGTCCATGTGGATACTTATTTTAAGTTTTATTTTTTTTATTTTATTTTTTTTCATTTGCCATGCTAGTGTGTAAAATTGACAAAATGTCCTGACTGTTTTAATCAAACACTATTACATTAAAGGAATACAATGCTTCGTGAACCCTGTATAACGCTGACTTTAAAGTCTATAGATGAGAATAGGATGAAAGAGAATGAAAACACGCAAGTTCATTAACACTTTCGTTTCACACTTACATTTCACAGTATATAAAGTATATTTCTTGGCAGTGAGATAGATAAAACAACTATTCAACCATAACTAGATCTCTAAAAGCAAGTAAAAGTAAAGAGTGGTAAAAATGGTTGGTCTTGGACAAAGCTCATCATTCGGAGCAGTCTGGAAAATGTCTTGAACAGTGACGCACACCGGTGGGGGTTTTCACCCAATGCATCGCAGGTTATTGAGTACTCTTGGATTTCCTCTTCCACCCACTCTGACCGCTTGAGGCCCATGTCCAATTCAGTGATGAGCGCTACACGTTCCACACATGTGGATAAAAACATCACTTGCTTATTCATGCACTGACCTATGAAAAGACACACTTCTAAACTCTGTTATATCTATTCTGGGTCAACAACATTCATAACTGTAAAACAATGATTCATACCAGAATAGTATTAAATGTCAAACTGCACCATTTTAAATAACTCCTCTGAAAATAGAAAATCATCAAAGACTCCATGAAGTTGCTTGTTGAGCACAGTTTTCTTTCTTGTGGTGACGTATTTCCTCTTAAAACAGAAAGCTGATTGGGACATATCTAAAGAGCCATAGGGACTCAGGCATAGCCGTGTGAATGTATTTTGAGCTGGGGGAGGCTGAGAAAAAAGCGTGTGTGGGGGGGGGGGTCACGTGACAAGAGTTATGTGAGAAGACTTACACTATGATGGCGGAAAAAAACTTTCATTTCTTCTGTCTTGCTGGGTTTTCATAAAAAATAAAAAAAAATAGCAATGAACCACAAACTAAGCATTGGTTTTAAATAAGGGAAAATACCTTATACTTATTTGGGCTACAACAGCTATATCCATTTTATTATTTCTTGTTAATAAAAGTAAGATGTTTTGTATGCGAATTTGCCATTATACTATTTATGGCTGGTGTGTTTTAAATAATAAGATAATAAATTACAAACTACTATCGTTTTAAGGTAGCCTAAGGGGAAATCCATATTTATTTGTGTTAAACATTGGGTAAAACATATCCTTGTTAATTTTATTAATAAAAATTCAAAGTTTAATATAGGTGAATTTGTCATTATACTATTTTATTGTATAGACTATATGTTTTTTTTGTTGTTGTTGTTGTTTTTTCAATGAATAATAATGAGCCATAAGCATTCGTTTAAAGTAGCCTAAGGGGAAAATCCAAAAACCTTTCATGTACGTGGGTACATTAGTCTTATTTGTTCTGTTCATAAAAGTTTTATGTTTAATATAAGCGACTTTGTCATTGTAGCATTGCTGATGTTGTCTTTTTTTCCATTAAGAGTAATATTGAATCAATCTTAAGCATTAATTTTGTTTCAAGAATAGGAAAGACCTAATGTTAAAGATCAAAATAAGCGCTACAGATGTTGAGAATGCGAGATTTGTTGCTGTTGAGGTAAATAGACGCTCTTGTTCGTTCTCTTTGCTATGTCTGTAAATGGTTGTTAATTATTAATTTGGGTACGGCACAGACATGTTACAGGTTATAATACAGGCTAATAAAAAATCATGGCATCAAATTATATATATATATTTTTAAGTCAGTTTAATAAGTGGAAACTTTTACAGTCAATTTGATTCAACTTGACTCATGTTTAACCATTGCTTCTTGTCATTGTAGGGTTAGGCTACTTTTTTCAATGAATTTTAATGAATATACAAATTAATAAAATGATTTTTATTTATTTTTTGTTACAAATTGTTCATTCATTTTTAGCACTGCACCCCCAGCACCCCCATTTTTTTTTCGTGCAGCACCCCTACTTCGCACGGTAATGGCCTCAGGGGAAAATTTTCTCATTCTACAGTGTTACTGGTCAAAAATAAGAATTTTCCAAAGATGAGTGACCAATATTTTGGTCTTGCTTTATAATAAATTGTTAATTTTAGCCCTACACTAGCATACAGATTGCATCAAAGCTAAAAGACATGTACTAAAAGCCATAAAATCCCAATTTTGATTTTATGACATTAAATTGGCATCACAATTTTTGTTTAATAGCAGGAATAGGCCAATGTTTTTCCCTTTCTGTTTTTGTACATGCATTTTATTACTTTCACATTACTTTCAAGTATGAGAGTTTGCAGTCCACAACATATGCCAGTTTCTGTGGGAAGTAAATGATTATCTGTTGTGGTTTTGCTGCTGGTGTTTGTCTTAACAGTCAATTATAATCCAGAAAGTGGGTTCGGACACAAAGATTTAATGTGCTTCAAATGCCTGAAAAAGACGATGAAATCAAAAGGCAATGTGACAATTCAGAAGAGCTTTGGTGGTTTCCTTTTTAATGGCACCCATGAAATCAACATGCCACACGAGTGTAAAGCTGTCTAGCCTCTAACAATGTGTGTCAAAACATTTCCTGTGAGAAAATATCATTTTTCTAAATAAAATTCACAAAAATGTTGGAACAGATCCGTGCTGTAGCAATCAACTTCTGCAGTGAAAACAGGAGACGTGTTTAAGGCTGCAGCTCTAAATTAGCATCAAGAGCTGCAAGTACTCAAAACCCTTTTAGACTCTGCAGTTCACTGTCCATAAACTGCAAAAAAGTGAAAGTTTATCCTTCGAGCTGTCAAACTCAAATGGTGCTAATGCCGTAATACTTGAGTTGTGTGACGCACCATTTCTTTTCTAATAATAAGATTGTTAGTGCTCACTAATAGCTGAGCCAGTGCCTGCCAAAAGCCTGTTTTGCTTGAGAAACTTCACAAATCCATGTTGGCTCATTGGGATCAAATTGTACAGCTTGTTCTAATGTACTATAGAACATTTAGAGGTCATCTGAAGAGATATTAATATATGTATATATATATTAATATATGTATATATATATATATATATTATAACACAATCATTATTTGTCACAAAATGCATTTGTGAATCTTTCAAAGGTTTCTCTAGCGGACTATTCTAAAGTTACCTTCAGTTGGGGTAGGCTGACCAACATGACCGGAAAAAAAAACAAAAACACCCTGAGGAAATGTACAGAATCTGTGATCTGAAATGTTGTCCATCAAAAAATAGTGAGTACAGATAGCAGATATAAAAATATATTTTAAAAAGTCGTTTGATGCCACTAACCTGGAAAAGTAGCAAATTCAGTTTTTAGTTCTACCTCAAAAGTACTCTTTGTATCTAGCCTTGTAAAAATGACTTTGTTTCCTGATGGACTGATTTATGGGATTGAGTAAAGCCTGTCCAATTAGACTGAAAGTGACAATTGTCAGTTCTTGCCATTTGTGTATGCCGCATGCTTTAGACTGTCAGTGACTCGATTGTGGTTAGGTCATGGGCGTGCCATCTGAAGCTGAGACTATATTGTAATTACAACAAGATGTAGATCCCTGACACACATATAGCAATCTTTATCTCTGGGTAAAATGAATGAGCCACTTAGAGTGACTCAGTGAGGCGTGAGCTTTCCCTAATCTTCTCTCTTATATTTCAAGAAGAGGCAATTTTCTGCTAAATGTCATTACAATGTTTTTGCACAAGTATACCAGCAAAGTGGCTCCATTAATTGTGGTTGGTTTTGAGGAGATAATTTCCCTATGTTAAGCAGGCTGTAAAAAACACATGGCTTAGAGTGTAATTACAGGCACAGACGCAGGCAAATTTATCTGCTGCTCAAATATACTATGAAGCCGGGAG